>NW_024543092.1:24120000-24490000 GCF_018167655.1 Microtus oregoni
CAGACAGTGTGATTACTAATAAAACAGGTTCAAGATGATTTTGTGTCAGCATTTACTGGGGCAAATGTGGCTGACTAACTCAGTACTGAAGTTAACATTCACAGTCTTCCTGCCTCAGTTTCCCAACTACTGTGATTACAGGCATATAGCACCCCTCCCGTGAAGGGGTGCCCGAACTGACTTTCCACTGTAATCAGATGGTGATTAGTGCGAGGTTTGATTCCATCCCATGGAGGCCAATTAGTTTTCTTCCCTGAACTCACACATGGCAGTCTCCTTCTTCCCATGGTCTTGCCTGACACTTTACAGAAGCACACTGAGAGACAGAATTTGAAAAGACAACACAAATCCATGTGTGATCCATGCCTCTTACGCTGTGTCTACTGGACTTTAATTCTGGGCTGCAGAAATGGCTCAACAGGAAGCGACAACCTCAGATTCCTAGTATGCACACGGTGCAAAGAGGGTAAATGACTCCAACTTGCTGTCCTGTGACGGCCACGCACCCCTGTGTCAGGTACACGTGCACACTAAGAATTGCTTTTCAAAAAGATCAAATTCTACGTAGAATGCACTGCAGTGCTGAAGGCTGGTTAGAGACCTATTCAGGGGTGTAGAAGATAGCTCCTTTGCTCCAGCATCCTTTTCTCTGCATCTTTAAATCATGCTTGTTCCAAAGCATGCTTGGTGCTCTGCTGATATTTGGCTTCCATCACATTTTTATTATATATGTTTTATATATAATTACATGTATATATATATATAATGTATGTACGTTTATAAATATAAAATAAAATATAAATATATGTTATATTTATATGTTCTATTTTATTATATATTATATATATCATATATACATATGACAATCAGGTTCCTTGGATTCTCAATTGATTACCATAAGAATGAGCATCTTAGTACTAAAATGATAAGAATTACTGCAAATTTGCTAGTATAGTTAAGGTTCCACCAAATGTTTTAAGAAGTACAATATAGCCAGGCGATGGTGGCACACGCCTTTAATCCCAGGACTCGGGAGGCAGAGGCAGGCGGATCTCTGTGAGTTCGAGACCAGCCTGGTCTACAGAGCTAGTTCCAGGACAGGCTCCAAAGCCACAGAGAAACCCTGTCTCAAAAAAAAAGAAGAAAAGAAAAAGAAGAAGAAGAAGAAGAAGAAGAAGAAGAAGAAGAAGAAGAAGAATAAGAATATAATACCCACTTGGTAGACATGGGAGGATTGCAGATTCAAGGCTTTGAGCTATAGAATGACTTCAGGGAAAATCTGGACAACTCAGTAAGACCCTGTGAGGGATAGAGTGCTCGCCTATATGTGTGTGGCCCTAAATTCAATCCAAAAAAGGAGGAGAAGGAGGAAGAGGAGGAAGAGAAATATGAGAAATATGAGCAGATACTAAAACTGATACTTGCTTAAATCAGGGCAGGAGTTTGGCATCCCTCTCTAGCTTGCAGAGAAATCAGGGTGGGCTATATATCTCATCTGGGACTGCTTGAGAAACCAAATAAATGATTTACAAAGACATTGACTGACTTTAGAAACTGCTGTAAGTTTCCATCAAGATTTTTCTATGATTTATTTTTATTTCTATAATTATGCTCGTGTGTGCATGCACACACATGTGTCCACGTGTGCACGTGAAAGCAAGTGCCCTTGAAGGTGAGAAGATGGAGCTGGGTCGCTGGAGCTGGAGTTACAGGCAGGTGTGAGTTACCTCAGGTGGGTTCTGAGAACTCGGCTTGGATCCTCTGGACTGGGGGCCTGGGCTCTCTGGAAGGGCCCTATGCTCTCTACCATTGAGTCATCTCTCCAGCCCCTACCTTTCAAAACCAGAAACACCGAGCATTTTTCTCTTATCCCTCTTTTCACATGTATGTAGGTGTGCACATTCAAACACACACACTCACACGCATGTTTCTAATTTGAGTGAAAATTGCCCTTTGTCCTGTTAGAACCAGCACTAAAGAGATCACAAACATTTTGTGCAGACATATTTGAAAAATGCCTCTAAGATTTAGATAGAGAATAACTGTGAACATTCATTACAAAGCAACAGACCTTAGGTCAGACTGTTTAAAACTGGTTCTGCAGAGACTTGAGAGGAGAGGGCAATGGCCACACCCCCTCGCAGAAACTGTTTCCAGAACTGAGAATCAGAAAGCCGACCATGACCTCCTTATCTTCTCCCACTGAGTCATTTGCTGTCTTCAGCTTCATTCTCTTAGAATTTTTGCTTTGTTTTCTTTAATGTAGTTTAACTTTGTTTGGTTTTGCATGCTCAATGATCACAGTCCTCTGTCACATCAAAGTTCCAGTTCCTGAAGTTGTGTGGTGCTGTAGCCCCCGCTGGCTGGTGACACACAGTCTTCATAATTCTGATGGTTGGGGGAAAATTCTCAGCTTAAGAATCTCATTATTCTATGTCCTTCCTCCATCAGAGAAGGAGAGCAAGAAAAGATATCGTGGTTGATGGAGCCATTATGAGGCTAGCAAGAAACCTGGCACCAGAGAAATTCCCAGGAATTCATAAGGTTGATCTCAGCTAAGACCCTAAGATCCTAGAGGAGAGGGTGCCTGAATTGGCTTTGACCTGTAGTCAGACTGGTCAATATCTTAAATGTCACCATAGAACCTTCATCCAGCAACTGATGGAAGCAAAGGCAGACCCACATCGGAGCACTGGGCTGAGCTCCCAAAGTCCAGTTGAAGAGTGGGAGGAGTGAGAATATAAGCAAAGAGTTCAAGACCATGATGGGGACACCCTTTGAAACAGCTTACCTGAGCTAATGGGAGCTCACCAACTCCATTCTGACTGGGAAGGAACCAGTATAGGTCCAAACTAGTCCCTCTGAATGTGGGGGACAGTTGTACAGGTGGACAGACTGTGGGGCTTGTACTGGCTTTTTGGAACACGTTCTCTTTGGATGGATACCTTGCTCAGCTTAGATATAGTGGGGAGGGTCTTGTTCCTGCTTCAAAGCAATGTGCTAGACTTTGTTCCAAGGGAAGCCTTACCCTCTCTGAAGAGTGGATGGGGGTGGGAGGGAAGGTGGTTTAGAAGGTGGAGGGAATGGTAGGAGGAGAGGGAGTGGGAACTGGGATTGGTATGTAAAATTAAAAAAGATAAGCCGGGCAGTGGTGGCGCATGCCTTTAATCCCAGCACTCGGGAGGCAGAGGCAGGCAGATCTCTGGGAGTTCGAGTCCAGCCTGGTCTACAAGAGCTAGTTCCAGGACAGGCTCCAAAGCTACAGAGAAACCCTGTCTCGAAAAACCAAAAGAAAAAAAAATTAAAAAGATAATTTTTAAAAAATAAATTAAAAAAATAAAAATATAAAATATAAAAAAATCTTTTTATTCTGGAAGATAAAACAATAAATTTTCCCCATGTATTGCAAAGGATGGAAAAAAGAGTGGTTTCTGTATAACATGAAAAAACTGGTTATTATTTAGAACAGTTTCTTGATTGACACATTGTATGTTACTCCTGAAACATTGCAGCTCCTATAGGCAAAGTGGCTCAAGAAATATATTCTACAAGATAAGAACTGAAATTTATAGGTTGTGAAGAAGAGTGTTGGTGAAAGGTGAAGACTTGCAGCCTGCATTTCCTTTACAAAGGAGAAGTAGAAAAAGGCTGTTCTAGGAACAAAGATGTCTACCAGTCAAACAAATACATTCTACTTTAATGAGTGGCTTGGATACACTGTAACATATACATCTGTGAGGTTGCTGGTTTTCTCAAACATTATAAAAAAAACCAGACAGAGAACATAAAATTATAAAACTGGAAGGCTGGGGCTGTAGCGTAGTGGTATAGCATTGCCTAATACCCACAAAGCCTTTGATCTGGTTTTAAGCACAAAGCCCTTGATTTGATCTCAGCCCTGAAAGAGAGGGGAGTGGGTGGGTGGGGGGTTAATAATGCATATGGCCTATAGAGGTTAAGGAAATATTCACTGATAACTTATTCATGTGGCATTTGTGTCATAAGATTGACATTGTATTTTGGGATGCCATCACCAAAGGAATGTAGGAACCCACATGGTATCTGTGGGCCCTGAAAAGTCCCCAGTGCATCAGATGCATGAAGTACTCTTAGTAGCTGCATGCTGGTTAATTTCCTCAGATAGCCACACGTATTGATTCAGTTATTCTTCTTAGATAAAATAATATCACCGTCTTAGTTAGGTTTACTACTGCTGTGATGAAATACCCCAGCCACAAACAACTTGGGCAGAAAAAGGGTTATTTGTCTTATACTTCCACACTGCTACTCATTATATCAGGGCAGGAACTTGAACAGGAACTTGAGGCAGGAGCTGATGCAGAGGCCATGGAGGGGTGCTGTTCACTGGCTTGCTCCCCATGGCTTGCTCAACCTGCTTTCTTAGAGAACCCAGGACCACCAGCCCAAAGATGGCCCAACCACAATGGGCTGGGTCCTCCCCCATCAATCATTAATTAAGAAAATGTCCTACTGGTCTGCCCATAGCCTGATCTTATGGAGAAATTTTCTCAGTTGAGGATCTCTCCTCTCAATTGTGTCAAGGTAATATAAAACTACCAACGCAAATACTTCCATCAGACATAGGTGATAGTAATAATATAGTTGGATGTCAGGAGACGCTGAAGCTTAGGAAGGTGTTCTTGGAGTTCTGGGGTATGGATGAGTGATCAGAAATTAGGTCATGGGAACACACAGTGTGGTGTGATCATGGGGTAAGAATCCCAGCCTGTTGGGTTCACTCCTTCAACCCACTTTCTGGAGGTCTCTGGTGGGAAGGTGCCATAGTTAAGGTCATAAGCCTTGAAACACAAAATAGATGAAACTGCTCTCTACTTTTATCAGATATAGACAATCTAAATAAAAAAATCACAAATTACTTCTTGAAGGCAAAGTTAGAAGCCCCTGCTGCCAATGTGGGGTCATCAGTGATTCATATCCATCACTGCAGAAAAGGATCCGTTCAACTCTTTCTTCCTGGAAGTGCACGGCATAATTACAATACAGTCCGGGTCACACACATTTTCCTTCAATTCAGTAATATACCACTAATTTTCATAAGTGAGGGGGGGTAGAGTCCCACCCTACAGTGCCTAAGCATTGTTCCCAAGGGTTGCATTGCTCTTCTTCTTACTCAACTTCACTATTCTACCCCAGCTGTGACCATTTGGAGATAAATTCCATGAAGTTCTTATTGTATGCACAGATCTTGTCCTGTATTCAGGATAGAGCAGGAAAGTTGCCTGTGCAGATTCTGTAGCACAGAAACTTTCTCTAACCAACAATAGCTGTTACAGATACTCAGATTTAAGTTGGACAGAGCCTAGCCATGTCCACAGCAGCCTTGGTCAGACCTGAGGTCTGTTCTAAGACCTGCTAGTGTTTCTCACTGAGCACCTCGGGTGGCCGGGCCTTTAACTCAATGCTGTCCTCATACCTGAAGATCTTCCTTGACACCTAATATCCATCATATCCAGTAAGGGCAAGGACAGTAGGGGTGATAGCTACTAAGAGATAAGAACAGAAGTCAGAAGAAGAAAAGTGAGTTCTCCAGTCACACTCCAAGGCAATGCTGGCTTAGCTGCTACACAGAACACTCACAAAGCTGGGCCTAGCATATTAGGAGCTTCCCAGTGTAGGAGGCATGGAGAGGTCTCTGTGTTCACAGACAGGCACTTAGGGAACCTACAATGTTAAGCATACAGTACTGTTCCTTCCAAGGAAATCGTGTAAAACCTGTTATCTGCCTAGAAGCCTGGGATCAGGTATGCCTTCTAGCCAGATGATCTTTGTACTATCTGTGTGGTCTGAGACTTTCCCAGTTGGATGCTCCCTCAGACCCTTACAGTAAATTTGTTTTTGCTTAGTCGACCTACAGAGACTATCTTTGTGAGCCTTACCTTACATGTAGGCAGGTATGACCTGTATTCAGCTTACTTTGTTCCTCAAGGAGATTTGGATATGCTTTGTTGTGTATGAAGGGCTGAGTTAATCATCACTAGAGTGCTTTTCACCAAACTGTGCTTTGCTTAAATATGCCTAAAATAAACAACTCAGAGTTGGACTCCTGACATTTAAACCAACATCAGCTATGCGTTGTATTGATCCAAACTACCTTCTTGTCTCCCTCTGACCTTAACCCTCAGGGTTATGAAGGTCACAAAGATCCCTGCACCCCATTATCCATAAGTAGAGCACATACAGAATCATTTTAAGTTGAGAAATGGACATTTTGTTAAGGGTCAAAGAGAACTTTTAGAAATCAAAACATTCTAGTATAAATAAAAAAACATGTCTGCTGTGCCTATCGGTATGCCAGACAGGGATGACATAAGAGTCAGCAAGCTTGAGGACACGTCTGTGAAAGCTTCCAAAACTGAAATAAGAGGGTTTTCAAAGATGTTTAAAAATAGAGAGCAGAGCACTCACGGGTTATGGGGAGATGCCCTATGGTACAACAAGTGTGTAATTGAAAGGACATGGAAATCCAAAAAAGGTTTAAAATAGACGTGGTTGAAAAATTTTCAAAATTAAAGACACATACAAATTCAAAGCTGTAGGAAGCTCAGGGAACACCAAACGCGTGTGCGCACGCACACGCACAAACACACACACATGCCCACGATAAATATAAAATATGAAAAGCTACACTTAAACACATGTAAATTGAAGCAAGCATGTATATTAAAAAGCCCTTTAACACGACAGGAGGGACATTAATAGCTTTCTGAATTAGAATTCAAGAAGCACAAGTAGTGTAACTTTCACAGAACCGGAAGACAAACCTGCACACATCGTATCTAGAAGTCTTTATTTACAGATACTGGTTTTTAAAGCCAGTTTTTGCATTTATAAATCTGTGTCAGACAAAAAAAATTCTTGAGGAAATTCATTGATGTGGGAAGTCATTCTGTATATGTGTTGCTTTTATTGGTTAATGAATAAAGAAGCTGCTTTGGCTTGTGATAGGGCAGAGTAGAGCTAGGCGGGAAAACTAAACTGAATGCTGGGAGAAAGAAGGCAGAGTCAGTGAGATGTCATGTAACTGCCAGAGCAGATAGACACCTGAACTTTGCCAGGTAAGCCACAACCATGTGGTGATGCACAAATTAATAGAAATGGGCTCATTTAAGATGTAAGAGCTTGCTAGGAATACACTAGAGTCATTGGCCAAGCAGTGCTGTGAGTAATACAGTTTCTGTGTGATTATTTCTGGTCAGGGCAGCAGAACACGAACGAGCAGTCTCCACCTATAATTCATTTTTTCCAGCATTTATCTACAAAGAAATGTTAAAAGCACGCTTCAGAAGGAGTGTGCTTTAGATGTGAAGTGGGAAATATCAAACCCAAGTCACTATATTTTCATCTGAAAATATACTTAAGTATGCTAGGTGATTCTGTCACCAACTTCAGGGCAACCATTACAACTTCAGAAACACACACAAGAATGTGGTAGTAAAAAATAAAATGGTATTTAAGAAGAATGTTTGGTAATAACAAGGAAAGAACAAAATGAAAGGAAGGATCAATGAACTTAAGAAAAAATACCATGGGTCTTGATTTGCAGATCAAATAGAGTAAGACCTAAATTCGTGCTGTCTGCAAGAAACCCAACATTAAACACAGAGACAGACATATGTAGATCAGGGATGGGGCAAGAGTCATCACACAAATGCTCTGTAGAGGGAAGCTGATACCAAACTGAGGCAAAGCAGACTAAGAAAACTCATGCTGTCTAGGAACCCAGCTGAATACAAGCTTCAGTATGGCCTGAGGCAAGCCCAGAAGCTGCTGTCCTGATTACAGCTTCTCAAGTAAGTAGCAGCTTAGAATTTCTATCTCTAAAATATATAGATTAATTTTTACTTTATGAGATTCTCTGAAAGTCAAATAAGTTGGTGCATTTGAATGAGCAAATTAAATAAAATGGTGAATTTTATATTAGTTTGAGAAACTAGTCCTAAATCTGTACAATGTGTGGTGATAATTTGCATCAGCTGTTCATATTATTTGGTTGTGGGTGAAGAGGAAGCTGTGACCCCAGGCAACCGTGGAGGGGCAGGAGACTTGCAGCCTCAAGCCATTTCTTCTATTCTGGACCCCAGGTGGGGTGCCCAGCTTATTTAAAGATTCTAAGGTTCCAAGCTGCCAAAAGATGTGGGAGGTGGAGTTTGTTAAAATGTTAAATTTATTAAGTAGTCTTGTTAAATTGATAGAGATATAGTCACAATTTCACAGGCTCAGTTCACCCTAAGGTGGCAGCTTGGTCCCAGAGGAACAGGGGTGATTGATCCCTACACTGCTTTCCCATGGGGCTGGTGGTCTAGAGGGGAGAGATCCATTTGAAAGCTTAGGAACCTTGTGGGGAGGCAGGAACGTGGGTCATTCGAGGAAAACACATCCTCAGACACAAACAGGATACTCAGAACTTCGGAGGTCTTGGGTGCCAACATTTGGCTTCTAATCTGCTTATGGTGCCATGTACCTCCACCCCATATTCTGAGCAAGTCAGTCACTCTAAGAATAGCATCAAAGAACTAAGAAAACTTCTCCATAGGAGTTTCCACCCATGGCAGTGATTCCCTGGCCTCTGAGGTGCAGAGGGATGCAACACTAAAATTATTTATAAATTTTTGTGATATAGAATCTGTTATAGCTAGTAAAAGCTCAGGATGATCCAAGAGTTTTCCCTAGCAGGATGATAGTAGAAAGTGTCTAAATTGGTATGTGCTGTCCTCTCTGCTTCAGCACCAGGGCCTCTGATCAGTTCATAACTCAAGCAGCTTCAACAATGGTCCCCGCCTACAGAATTCAAGATATGCCTTGTCTCATTTTTTCTTTCACCTCTGCTTTTTTGGGATGTACTATGTATGTGTGTGTCTGAGTGCAGGAGTGTATGCTGTGTGTATGTGTGTGTGTCGGGGAGTATATTCATCCGTCTGAGCATGTGTAAAGGCCAGAAATTGACTTTCTCTGTTCCGTCGCTCTCCAGGCTGTGTTTCGAGACTGGATCTCTTACTGAGCCTAGAGCTTGCAGTTTTCACTACACTGACTGGTCAGCAAGTCCTAGGGCTCTGACCACATCCATCACCTCCTCTCTAGCACCCAGACATATACTTTTTACATGGGAGCTGAGGATCTGAACTCAGGTCCGCTGCTTGCCCTGTGAACAGGGAGCTGTCTTCTAGCTCTTTTGACTGTTGTTTCTCTACTGCTTCTGAAATGAGATTAAAATGTTTACCAATGTCAAGCCATGGTGCGTGTGCATCTGTGCCCGCTCCTCATATAAGACTGACATTGCCGATGCTCGGGATCCTATGTGAAGTGTCACAGCATTTGACCTAATGTGGCCACATCCTCCGGAAAACTCTAAATTGTCAGGAGATGACAGTTAAAGTCTGATGTAGTATAAGTACTTCCTATGTATGCTGTTTGTTTGAGGGATGCGGAGGAAGCACTGCCTGAACATGGTTTCTTAGGAGGGGCATGGGGGTGTGCTTTGAAATGCTTTCTGACTGTGTTGGCTGGGTGAGTGGACCCATGGATGGGAGCCCATAGACCCGAAGGAGGTTGTTTCTCTCCTCACCTCCTATGGCCAAAATAACAGTCTTCTCAAACACAGCCTTAAATAGTCTGAGATTGGCTTTACTTGAGTTTGGTTTGTTGTTATTGCTAGAAAATACATTGAAATTTGGCCTCTCGCTTTTCTCTTCCTACACAGAAAGCCAAAACGCAGACCCAACCACATATAAGCTTGTGTCTTGTATTTATAGATTGGAGATTAATTCTCCACATGTCTAAATCTCATCAGGCACCACTGCCGATGCAGATGGCAGAATCAGTAGACTGGAAAAACGATGACTTTGAAATCAAACCTCAATTCATCACGTTTTATGTCCAAGTGGCAATGGCCACTTTTTACCCAGGTAAAAGAAAGCCATCCTTGTTCATATTATCTTCAAGAGTGTATCTGGAAGTATTCTCTGTCCTCTGGTCCCACTGATCTGGTTTCTCTCTACGCACAGGGTCCCATTCACTAGTTCCCGCAGTCAGTTATGAAGTAACCACTCTGAGGCTTATTACTAAGTTACAATTATAAAAATTGTATTGTCAGTTACAATTGTCTGGCCGATGTTTAGGCATCTTACTGGCTAGCTCTAACTATTACGTTAACCCATTTCTATTAATCTGTGTGTTACCACAAGGCTGTGACTTACCAGTGTGGCATGTTACTCCTTCAGTGGCTACATAGTGTCTCCTCACTCTGTCTTCCTTCTCAGGTAGTCTGAAAATAAAATGTATGGTGTGTTGTTTGCAATGAGGATCGGAACTGAAAACCCATCCTCTCACACTGAACATCACTGAAGGTAAAACTCAAGGCCAGCGTCTTACAGCCAGCGTTTTAGATGTCTAGCTGTATACTTTGCAAAGAACTTCAACCCCCCTTGCATTGCCTAAATACAACCTGCACATACATTTACCCTGCCCCTCTGAAGTTCACTGACAGACTTTCTTTTTGTCAACTTGCCTACTTACATCTCAAGCGTCTGGTTTTCCATGTCTCTACTCTGTTCTCTATAAGACAGTCCATCTACCCTGTGGGGTTAGTTATTACCTGTTCCCTTTCGATATGCCATTGTGATAATCAATTTACTTACCCACTTGCTGTAATCAAGAATCATTTGGAAACAGAGTCACAGCATAGGGTTGTCTAGATCAAGTTAACCTGTGAGAATGTCTGTGGGGGTTGTCTCGATGACAGTGACTGACGTGGGAAGACCCACATGCCATGGATCCCGAACTACTTATGTGAAGAAAGGAAACTGAGCACAGACATAAATCCTTTGTCTCTGATCACCCATGTGATGTGAGTAGGTCCCTGGGGCTTCTGCCTGGCCACCCACGTGATGTGAGTAGGTCCCTCAGGCTTCTGTCTGGCCACCCACGTGATGTGAGAAGCTCCCTGGGGCTAGACAGAACCGGCAAGTGTGAACTAAACCAGCCTTCCTCATGCATTTGTCAGAACATTTTATCACAGCAACAAGAAGGAAACTAAATGGCCTTCGAGTGATAAAATGTCAGGACTGAAATACTGTGGCAAGACAGGCAGCGCAGTTATGTCATGGCAATGACAGCGATGAAAGATGCTACAGGTAGGGCCTCTAAGCTACGTCCACAGGGTGTCTGTTCTCACACAAGTTCAATACGTCTAAAGCCCACCTCCTCATCTTCTCTGTTCTTCCAAAATTCTGGGACACCTGACTAGCATCAGGTTAATGGAAACCTCATTCTCAAATTAAAAAGTGTCACAGTTCAGCCCCCCTTAATATCCGTGATTAGGTGGTAAAATTAGACCAGTGGGCCCCTCAGTGGGTCTTTCATTGCCTTCTATCAGCTCTGGCTATTGTCGCCCAAATTGGAGACACGGCCTGGCTTGTGTAATTCTTTCACACTGAATTCCCAGATTCCTTCCTTCTCCCTAAAATACAGCCCACACCCACAACTGTTGTAATACAGTTGACCCTAACCCTGTGATGCTCTGTAGACCCCACCCTGTCAGCAAGCTTCTCCTCTGTTTACTGTCTGACCTCCCCTAAGCCCCGTGATGCTCAGTAGATGCCTCCCTGTCAGCAAGCTCCCCCCAATCACTGTCAGACCTCCCCTAAACCCCATGATGATCTGTAGATCCTTCCCTGTCAGCAAGCTCTCAACCCTCTCCCTTGTTCACTGTCTGACCTCTCCTGAATCCCATGGTGTTCTGTAGATCCCTCCCTGTCTCTGGTCACTGCCTGACCTCTCCCGCACATCAGGGCAGCAGGCCAATTCCGCATTATGCTCTCCAGTTGCTGGACCCTTCCATCTCTCACTCTCTTTGCTGACAGTTTCCCAGGGTTTCCCAATGTACGCTCACATCCCATCTGTTTTCAGAGGCCCTCTAAGTCTTTGTTGTTGTGACATTCACTGTTGTTCTGTCCCTGTTTTCTGTAATTCTGAATATGCCACAGGATTAATATAATCCAGGATTATATTAATTAATTTAATAGTTGTCAGTGTTCTGTTGTACCGTAGTCACTGTCTTAGGTGCTGAAGACTCGTGAGTAAATGACAGCTGTGTTCCCGGAAAATTAATTGTGATGGAAGGAAAGATGATTCATCAAATGCTATAGGTCAGTAACTGGTGACAACTTTTGTAATTCTTCTGAACTAAATGCAAAACTTCATGATGTTTGAATTTAAGAGTTTGAGTCAGGAGCTATGCGGTATTCAGCTCAGTTTACAGTGCACACCACAGGGCTCTGTGCTGCAGGAGCCTGGGTGCAGCAGGAGCCTGGGTGCAGCAGGAGCCTGGCTGCAGCAGGAGCCTGGCTGCAGCAGGAGCCTGGGTGCAGCAGGAGCCTGGGTGCAGCAGGAGCCTGGCTGCAGCAGGAGCCTGGGTGCAGCAGGAGCCTGGGTGCAGCAGGAGCCTGGGTGCAGCAGGAGGAGCCTAGGTGCAGCAGGGACCTGGGTGCAACAGGAGTCTGGAAGGAGCAGGAACCTGCATGCCGCAGGAACCTGGGTGCAGCAGGAGTCTGGGTGCAGCAGGAGCCTGGGTGCAGCAGGGACCTGGGTGCAGCAGGTGTCTGGATGCAGCAGGAACTTGGGTGCAGCAGGAGCCTGGGTGCAGTGGGAACCTGGAAGCAGCGGGAAGAAGGGAGGAGGTACTGCGAGGAGAGGAGGGGAGGGAAATTGTGGTCAGGATGTAAAATAAATAAATGAATGAATGAATGAATGAATGAATGAATAAATAAATAAATAAATAAATGATGGAGAGGGAGAGATGGCTCAGAGGTTAAGGACACTGGCTGCTCTTCCAGAGGACCTGAGTTCAGTTGAGTATATTCGGGATAGACAGGCCCTTGCCCAGGGTCTGGTAACCTCCTGCTCTAGCCATGAGCAATCACAGAGAAAGTGTGATAAAGATGTTTAAGGCCATGCTTTGCCCAGAAACATCTCTTCCGTTGCTAACACCGCTGAGAGACTGACTTCCAGAGGTAACCTCAACTGGAGTGTTGCTTTGTGTATCTTCTCAGAAAGTCCTTTCTGTTCAACTCCAGGGTTCAGCCAGAGCTGTCCCTACACCCCACTGCCTTTCAGGGTCTAGCTCCTGGACATTGAGCCACCCGGCCATCAACAGAAGTGGTCCCTAAAAGTTCTGGAAGAAGTCAGTTTTACATTCTAATTCAGAAACTACTTGCAAAACAGCACAGTGCTTCCTGCCTTCAAAACTTGCCTCATACCCTTGTCAAAAGTCCTAGCCAACAGATATGTGACTCCCCATTTTATGGTAGCCCCCAAAAGCTAAGGTTCATGGCATCCATGGTCTAAACAAGCCTACTGTCATGTAAGGTCCTGGGTTAGGGCTTCAGCAAGACCAAACAGGTTTGGGTTAGGGCTCTTAGCATTAAGAATGTTTTTTTTTTTCTACCCCTCAGTATGTTTAAAAGTGACCTGATTAATTTTCCTTTGTTTTCCATATCCTTTATAAAACTCATCTATATCATCCATCTCTCGATTCACTGTGGTATAATTCATCATCGTTGGTCTCTGTGAACTTCCAAGGTGATTTCAGTGTGATTTTCACAGATACTTAATACCTGAT
Source organism: Microtus oregoni (assembly GCF_018167655.1). Lineage (NCBI taxonomy): Eukaryota > Metazoa > Chordata > Mammalia > Rodentia > Cricetidae > Microtus > Microtus oregoni. The sequence goes on from NW_024543092.1 coordinate 24,133,658, forward strand.
ATGTCACTCACCTGAGTATGTTACAGGTGTGAAGGCTGTCCTTTGGGAACTAAATTCATATATGATAGATACATGCTGTCTTAGTTAGGGTTTCTACTGCTGTGAAGAGACACCATGACCACAACAACTCTTATAAAGAAAAACAATTAATTGGGACTGGCTTACATTTTCAGAAACTGAGTCCATTATCACCATAGTGTAGCATGGTGGCATGCAGGCAGACATGGTGCTTGAGAAAAAGCTGAGAGTTCTACATCTTGTAGGTAACAGGAAGTAAACTGAGACATTGGGCATGGTTTGAGCATATATGAGACTTCAAAGCCCACCTCCACATTGACACACATCCTCCCACAAGGCCACACCTACTCCAACAAAGCCACACCTCCCAATAGTGCCACTCTCTTTGAGGGCTGTTTTTTCCTTCAAACCACCACACATACCTTGACCCTTCTGCTCCAAATCTGAACTGAGATCAAGGACCTCTTTATAGGCTAAGTTGGTGTGGGAGAGTCTTCTGTTTTGTGTTGATTTCATTGGTTAATAAAGAAATTGCTTGGCCTGATAGGTCAGAACATAGGTGGGTGGAGTAGACAGAACAGAATGCTGGGAAGAAGGGAAGTGAGGCAGACCACCATGGAGCCAGCTGCCAGGTCAGACATGCAGAATCCTTCCTTGTAAGCCACCACCTCGTGGTGCTATACAGATTATTAGAAATGGGTTAATCAAGATGTGAGAGTTAGCCAAGAAGAGGCTAGAACTAATGGGTCAGGCAGTGTTTAAATGAATACAATTTGTGTGTTGTTATTTCCTGGGCTAAAATAGCCATGCAGGAGCTGGGCAGGATGAAAAGCAGGCCTGCTTGACTCTTCACTACACTAAGTTGGCTTGTACTATTATTCTCCAGGTTTAATGGCAAGGACAAAGCAGCTCCCCTATGCCCTTTGGAAGATAAATTTATTGATTTTATTTAGTCCATGCATGCATTTACATAGAGAATCATATACACCTCTCTAGCAGTTTGATAAGGAGCAGTCTATGAAGTTACATAGACACTTGCACATGCATGTATAATACGCATGAGTGCACATACACACTGGGAATATAGTTAATTTGCGAACTTGGTCTTTACTACTTCCAAAGTGAGAAATTATCTTTTGGAAACTACATTCTTTCTAAGCAGGGCCCTGTGGGTTCAGTCCCAGCCTTCTACATACAGGTGGACCCAGTCTGAGGCTATAGGGGTCAGCTTGGTCTACCCCTAATCATAGTGACTGGGCCTGGTTATTCGGGAATTAGCCTCACAGCATTGGGTCATGAGGAAGACCTTACACAGTGTTGGATTTTAAACTGGGAAGGGACCTTAGGGAGCCATCTTGTAAACTGGAGCCCTGGAGAACTGCAGCCTCCTGCTTCTCTACTAGCTGAGGTGGATGTTACCTGGGTGTGAGCACCTAGGATCTCTCCATGTTCCAGAGGAATTATATGACACTTGCAGGAATAATGATGATGTTGAACAAGGTGCTCCCATAGCCCACAGACTTCCCACCAGGCCCTTCTTAGGAAGGCACAAGGCCATTGGCTGATGCCGTGTTGCTAACTGTTTATTATACTTCAGAGAGTGGCACCTATAGTTCAGAGGGGACCTGGAAAGCACAGCCAGCTCTGGGAGCCCCTCCATCCCCAGGACCCATGGCTTCCCTGTGTGGTAATATGGCTTCATGGAATGCAGGAACCACAGGTGTGTGAGTGCACACCCCAGGCTATCAACTGCACCCACTCTCCGAGGACTCTAGACCTGAGATGCAGCGGGTGGCAGGAAGGGATTTCTGTTGGGTCTACCCAGGGCTCACAGCCTCTGTCCACCCCACAGACACAATGCTCCTGTTTGGTGGCTTCTAAAACTGCAGCCTAGGTTTTCTGGAACGCTACTCTGTGAGAGCCCACATCTGGTTCTCATGTCGACGCCTCTGGCCTTGGGCTCTCCTCCTTGCAACATGGATGTCTGTTGATGGGGTGGACAGTACCAGCAGCCTTTCTGTCTCAGCTAAATGCATCTTAGCCTCTTTCTAAAAGGTTCTGGCAAATATATTGTGCACAAAAAATGTTTTTCTCATCCATCACCAGCTTTGCAGAGAAATGTGTCTTTGATTAAGTTTCCAGTACACTCTGAAAAAGCCCATTATATATAAGAAATGAAACCCTTGAAAATATTCTTCTTTGAAACAAATCTTCCCATTTTGTTAAAATGAGATAAAAACATGAGGTCAACGCCTTCAATGGGATTGTCATGAGAAGTCTACACTTGAGGAATTACAGAAAAGTGAGGACATACTAATGGAATTGTATGCAGAGTTTTTATTCCGTTTGCAGATATTTTTGCTGTTCTTCAGGATTGCTGCTCACTGAAGACATGTCAGTGGGTAACTGACCGTCTGCTCATGAAGTCAAATTGCCTCTAAGTTTATCCCTGAAGTAAGTACACAGTTGCTTCAGAATGTGAAGTCCTCCGCTGTGTAAGTATGAACATAATAACTAAAAAAGGGCAGACTCGGAAGAGTGGGGGAACCTCCATGGTAGAGGAAGTGCATACCGGCTTGGTGGGCTCCCGAGAGCCTACATCTCCCTCCCTCCCTCCAGTCTGTCCCTCTAAGTGGGCCAAAAGTCCCTTCTCCTCAACAGTACCCATACCTTTTCCTGAGCTACAATTCAATACCAGTCTGCCTACTGACTGCAGCTTCTTACTATGGCAGGGCAGCGTCTTCCCTTTATGCCCCCATTCATAGCATTAAACAAACAAACTTTTTACTGGGGCTGTAGAGATGGCTCAGTGGTTAAGGGCACTGCATCCTTTTCCAATATCAGCTGGTCAATATCCAGCACCCACGTGGCAGTTCACAACTGTCTTTTCCAGGAGACATGAAGTCCTTTCCTGCATTCCCAGGGCTCTGTATGCCTCTGGTGCACAAACATAAAGCAGAAAAAATCATTGCTATTATAAAATAAGAACAAGTAAAATTTTTAAAAAGGAAATAACTTTATATATAGATATAAATTACAGCACAATACACTAAACGGATTTAAAAGCTACATTGAGTAGGCTGTCCTCATCTTTTTCCAGGTGTAATTCTCTGTAACCAGTTATGAGAATTTTTGATATCTTTCTATGTACAATTGTCTTATGCCACCTCCGCTCTGCTCCTCCACACCTCACACCAACAAACAAGCTCTCTGCTGTTTCCTTTTTCATCAATATAACTTAATGAAATCATACCCATCATCTCTGTCTTGTTTATTATACTCTCGGCAAAGAGAGCGGTGCTTGGCACATAGTGATGCTTTATTTATTGCTTGGTGGCTGAAGAAACAGAATTCAAAGAGCTGATGAGGAAACACTGATTCTACGGCTGGAGAATGAATTGTGATTTTGTCAGGAATAATTTCAGCTAAGTCATGAGTATAAAACAAGATCAGAGTGGCTTCCAAGAAGAAGTGAAAGCAGAGGACAGATTGAAAGAACGTTAGAAGCCTGTTCAAGAGCTTTGTGTGGTGAGCAGGAGGATTGGGTGCGGAGCTTGGCACATTGGATACAACAGGGACGCGTTTTGATGCTGAAGAGACATAGTCAGAACGAAGTACAGAACTAGAAAAAAAGGAAGAGAGAGAGAGAGAGAGAGAGAGAGAAATTCAAATGAACTGAAGCCAGAGGACATGTGACCCAATGAGAAGCAATGAAGCTAGCCCAAGAGAAGAGCAGAAGTCACAGCTCCTAACACAGGAATGAAGCAAGTGTGCAGATGCAGTGTAGGAGCTTTGTACTGTGTGTCTGTGGAGGGTGAAGGTGCAGTGGTGCGTACGCTCATTGCTCCGTTTCGTGCAGAGGCATGGGTGTGTGTAACACCATTGGTTGAAGAGGCGCTGCTGATGGCGTTGACCGTGGTGCTCTCAAAGGTACTGTGGTCAGTGCTGCTCCACACTCATGGACAGATCTGCAACCACATTTCTGCCACAGTTTTGTGGGTTCGGGGTCGTGGCTGTCTGTTCTGAACTGCGCTAAAATCTAGGATTGTATAAGGAGCAAGGCTGTGAGAACACCAGGAATGACAAAGTCAGCTCTGGGGTATAGAGGTGGCTGCCACATTGTCCCATGATCATCCCGTTGGTTGAATATGTAGTCAGCAGATGGCTCCTCCCGGGGCAACCCACCAACTCCAGCCAGGGATGAACACAGAGAAGGGGAAGTACTATATACGGCACACGGAATGGTGCCATTTCTCCAAAGCCTCTTACATTGTCGGATTTTTGGCTTAATTATTTCTCCCGCTGATGGCTTTCTGGAAGTCTCGTCACTGGATTGCCTTGCTGTGCCCAGACTAATCGTGATGAGGGACTTCCCCAAATAGTCAAGAATAAAAATAAATGTCCAAAATTTATGGGTGGCACATTGCCTAAGGAGGTGGCTGATTTCTCATAGCCACAGCTTTGCTGGTCCAAAGAATTCCTTCTAAACAAAGCTTGTGACCCTGTTTGGCTTCCCGTTAGCTCTATTAACATCTCTCAAATTTGAGGGTGTGGCTCAATCCCAGAAGGAACAAGAACAGGAATGTTATAGCAGATGTTGCTACAGTGTGTCCCCTTCCTGGCCACATAGTTATTGGAAAAGAGAAGGTTTCAGCAACCAGTTTGCCATCCTTCTGGTGGGTAGCAACTCAGCTTTACATGAGGCCAAAAGCCCCTATGGAGAAACAGACATGAGCGTGTGAAACCCTATTTCTAGAGTTCCCTCTTCTGTGCACATTGCTGCAGACCTGATGGCTGGGTGAGCGCACAGTGTGACCTGTGTAAATGTAAGCAAATGTTCATCACATGTATAGAGTTTCTTTTTCTCATATTTTATTTTATTTTTTTAAAATTTTTTATTAAAATATTTTTGTAATTTATTTAACTTTATTTTATGTACATTGGTGTGACAGTGTTAGATCCTCTGGAACTGGAGTTACAGACAGTTGTTAGCTGTCATGTGGGTGCTGGGAATCGAACCTAGGTCCTCTGGAAGAGCAGTTAGTGCTCTTAACCACTGAGCCATCTCTCCAGCTCCTTTTTCTCATATTTTAATGTTATTATTTTAAAATTAACACCCAAAATAATGAGTTCCATTGTGACATTTTTATACACACTTTGGTCTTACTAGTCCACCGGCCCCATTTTTCTCCCTTGTTCCTTGGCCTCCCTCCTGTTGGTCCTCGTCCACCCCAAGGCGTTTCGAATGTGATTTTATGTCATGTGTATTCTATAACTTTCTTTTCTCTTCCCCTTTTCTTAAGGCCTCCTTTGTCTTTTGGGGGTTTCATTTCTAGGGTCACAATCTATACTACACTCACAACCACATATGGTCACAGAAAAAATTAAAATCTGGCATCTGCTTCTTAGATGTGGCATTTGTCGTTCTGAGTCTGGCTTACGTCAGTCAGGATATCATCTTCCGTAGGTTCTGAGAGTGTGTGCAAGTCGGCCTATAGATTTCCTGTGGTGAGGATTGGTCCTCACTCCTGCTTCAGTGATGGAGCAACCACAATAAACGACAGCTTGCTGTGTTTGTGAGGCCAGGGATCAAAATTCTTTCTGTGGCCTCAAGTCTTCACTAAAACTTACCCAGCTTTGGAGCGTTGTAGATTTCGGTTGTTTACATGGGGGTCTCAACCTGTGGTTCTCATTTCATTTTGTTCTTATTATTTTTGAATGATGAGAGTTCCCAGTAGCTTCTTACTTGATATTCTATCCCCTCTTGTGGCTTGTGTTTCCTTTCATTTTTTTTTAAGATTAACATCACTTAGTTTTGATTAAGTGTAATTTATTAAGTTCTTCTACTCCACATTTATTTAGAGTCATACCTAAAAAAACAAAAAACAGAAAAAACTGCAAAAATCTCAAATATTTTATTCTGTGGTTCCCTGGAGAAATTTATAGTTAGACTTGAATAAAAAGGTAGATTTAACTCTAGATCCCTTGAATTCTCATGTAATTCTCAAATCTGTGCGTTAATTTTAAAAAAACAAAACAGGCTTTCTGGAGAGTTTGCTAAAATGATTTTATATCAATTGTGAAAATTTAGCCTCATAACTTTTTAAACTGTGGCTATAATAACATGAGTCTCTGACTTGGGGACCACGTTTGTCAAAGTCTTTTACTGTCTCCCAGATGTCTCAGATTCCTATATGTAGATTTTTTATTGTTCCTATATCTTAAATTTGTTCTTATATTTTCCATGCTTTTGATGCTGTTACTGTTGACAGAACTCGAGTCTGCAGAGACAAAGGGGACCTCCGAGCTTCAGCGTGGCTCTCAGACGATGTGTCCCTGCCTGTCTGTGCGTGTAGGTGGTACTCAAGGATGACTATACGATTAGGGCCTTAAGACAGCGTGTTACAGCTTTCTGATTTATAGTCCTCTGCTCTTCTTACCGCCTTTGTGCATGGCTTACTTGGGAATTTCTGGTAAAATGTTTTCATTCTTTTAAATGTGTAAAGGATGTCTCATATTCTTTCTTTTTCAGTTTATGGATTTTCAGGAATGAATCTGTTCCTCATAATAATGCATTTGTTACTGTGAAACCAGAGATAAAATGTTCATACAGGAATTTTTAAATACGTGTTTTACTCCACACTTAATAACTCATGGCTTCTTTCTCTCTCTCTCTCTCTCTCTCTCTCTCTCTCTCTTCCTTCCTTCCTTCTTTTTTCTCCCTCCCTCCCTCCCTCCCTTCCTTCCTTCCTTCCCTCTCTTTTCTTTTCATCTTAACCCGGCACAGGCTCTGCGTGCTTTGGATCTTCTCGAAGCTTCAGTGACTGCACTGATGTTACTGTTTTGCTCTGCTGGATCCTGTGGAGTGATATCTAGTTTTCACTTCTTCCTTGCATTGATGACTCTGCTTTTCTTGGGCGCCAGTTTTAGCTTCTTTAGGGAAGCAGGATTAACAACCATGACACACAGGTGCTTTCAAAGCCCACAGTCCTCTAAGCATTTCTAAATCTGCATTTGAGGAGTCTTGTTTGTGTATGTGTGTGTGTAAGTACATGTATGTATGTGTGCATTTGGAGGGCAAGCTCCAATTTAGATGTTGTTCCTCAGGTGCTAGCCATCTCATCCTTAAAGGCAAGGTGTCACAAGGTCTGGGACTTGAAACATAGACTAGCTAAGCCAGCTAGCAAGCAGTTGGCATCCTCCTCTCTCTGTATCCCCCATCTCCTCTCAGCACTTGAGTAACAGACAGGGCCACCATACCTGGCTTTTTACATGGTTTCTGGAAATCCAATGCCAGCCCTTATGCTTGTGTGTCGGACACTTAAGGGACTGAGCCATCTCCACACTCCTTAAATTTTATTTTTATTCATGTTTTCAGTGTATCATAGCTTTCCCTGTGTCTTCTCACCCAGTAGCTTCAGATGTTGGTTTCCCAGTCTTTTCAGATGCTGTTCTGGGAGGGCTTTCTAAAGAGGTACTGTTACGGTGAATAAATGCTTCCATTAGATTGTCAACAGGCATGTGTGTGCTGAGTTTAATGCCAGCTTCATTGCACAGGTTTGTTCCTGGCTAACCAAATAATGTTTCCCAAGAGGCTGTTCAGGGGCATTTGCTCTTGGGTCTGGACTTGACTCCGGGAGGGGCAGTGTGAATCTGCGGTGTGCAAACTGTCGGTCAGATGTGCAAACAGCAACCTTCTCCCTCTGATAACTGCAGGTGCAGAGCACGGTTGCTCCCTGCTGCTGGGCCCCACATCTGCCGTTATATGTGTGATGGATGGGCTCCGTGCAGACAGGAGCCAACACAGCCAGTCTGAACTTTTTCATCTTTTTAGCTATTGATTCAAAATGACCTACAAACGAAAGTCCTAGGGTGAGAAATAAGGTGTCAGTGCGGTTTCCCAGATCTTGGTCTTTTGAACACCTGTGAGATTGTCATCAGGGGAACAAACTTCCTTCAGAGATGCAGCTTTATATGCAGCTAATCAGGCAGGAGTCATGATGTCTTCCCATTGTGTGGTCAGGGAGGGTAGGAGCTATTGATTGGGGGAGATAGTTTTGAATGAATTGGGACTGCTGAGTTCTGTGAGGAAGACTTCCGACAGCTTCTAAGAGTGGCACCCACAAGGCGAGGGTCTCAGGAAATGAGAGTCTTGGGTGTAATCACCTCCAAGACAGCTGGAGGTAATATTAACGAAACAATGTCCCCTCTCCCAACCTAGGGAGACCTGTGATATGCTTCTCCCCAGGGATAATGCATCCTTGGTTCTCCCCGAGAGATACCCTCCTTTGGGAGGGGACACATGGTCTCACATAGGCCACCCCAAGATGACACCAGCCTCACCGTGAAGTTGAAGCAAGTGCTAACTCCTCATGTACCATTTCTGCCACCGTGGGTCCTTCACTTCAGGGAATTCCTTACTGGAGACGGTATGTCCTCACTTGATGTTCAGAGCTTCTGACCTAAGATTGAACCCCATCTGGCCAAACCAAATCCCTCTCCATTATCTCACAAATTTGGCTTGAGAAAGGGAACAGGCCCAGGATCCTTCTCTGCCAAAGTCAAGATCAGAGAGCCTGCTGCTGTCAGTTCCCAGAAACCACAGAGCAGGACTCAGACCTAGAGAAATGTATAGTTCACATGTCCAGAGACCACAGCCTCCTAAGTCTGCACCAGGAGGAGCAGGGAGTCAGAAATGCCACAGGGTAAAGAAGAGAGCAGCATACAGTAGCCTTGAGACAGTGCCAGCCCAGAGGGTGCCCAAGCTAGCTAGCATCACATGAAAATTCTGTTTGTTTCCAAAGCTTTGCTTAGCATATCCCCCTGCCCAAAGGCAGCAGAAAGCTTAAATACATTTAATATGTACTTCCCTGTGTCACAATATAGACAGAAAGCTCTGGAAGTTCCCTAGCATCACTTGTATAATAACATTGATGGTTTTGAATAGGGAGATCTTGTATTTGGAAGAAATGTCTCTTAACTCTCAAGCCAGAGGAATTGAAACCCAACAAGGCATTAGCACTCTCATTCCCTTTGAATTAATTGTGTGTTTGCTTTGCCAGAATTCAGTAACATCAAACTCCAATTCAAACATAGATACCTCTTTTTACTAATTTCAGTACAGATAATATCTTTATTATTTATGTTTTATAGAAATGAAAAGTGATAGATTTGGATGTTGGTTGGCATATGGTGGCCAGGAGAGAATCATTCCCCTTGGATCCAGGCCTGGGCTATTCAGGGGTGCAGAGGGCAAAACCACTCCGTGTTGCTGATGGTGGTACAAGTGTACTTCCCACGGATCATCCATTGGCCTGGGTCTCACCAGCTCGCCTAGGCTGGCCCTGAGCCCCGGGGACCCTTCTGTCCCTACCTCCCCATGCTGGGGTTACAAGCATGCTCTATCTACCATGCACAGCGCTTTTCCACGTGAGTCCTTCAGATAGAGTTCAGGTCCTACACTTGAGGGGCAAGGTCTTTACTAATTGTTATCACCCCAGTCCCCTTTATAGCCCACCGATGGGTTCCCACAAACCACACTCCCAGGCCTTTATTTGATGATCTGGGAGTCTAAGCTCTGAAGACTCCTGGCCTCTTTCAAGTTCTGTGCATATCAAAACTGACGTCCCTGTGGAACAGCTAGGATGTTGGCTCCACTACCTAAGCCCATTTTCGAGCCTTTCTTTCATGTTCTGTATTAATGTCAACAGCCATCAGTTTCAAGATTTGGAGTGGATTTTATTCCACATCAGCAGTAACAAGTAGCCAGAGCTTAGGTGGAATCTCTCTGTCCAGAACAGCATACAGCAAGGCCTGCACAGCTCAGTGGGAACGGTTCTTGTTAGGCACACGTGTGGTAGCCCACAGCGGCTGCTTTTAATAATACGCGAGTCCTCAGCTTCATATGCTTTCAGAAATGTTAGTGTCAGAGCTACAAAAATGAGTGATTCAGCATCCATCCTGTCCTCCAGTTTGGTAAAAGAAAAACAACATCAGAAAACACAACTTTCTTCACGACACCACTCTTGATTTATCTGACCCCTGTGCACAGCCCTCCAAGATTTTGCTTTGGGTTCTCATTTAAGGCCAGAAGCGAGTGATGATGGAACAGATCTGTTTTGGAGAATGCTGAGAACAGCCATGCGGGTGAGAGCGACTCTTAGGACTATTGTCTGGCCTACATCTTCTCTGACACCAGCCGCTTTGGGGGAGATTCGGAGTTGATTCCCATGAATCGTCCCTGAATGAAGACGTCACATGGAAGAAACATGTGTGGAATGGTGAGGGGCAGGTAGGGAGTCTGCTTACTCAGGAGGTGTGGCAGACACAGGTCAAGGTGGAGGTAGATGTGCAGCAGCCTGCTGTGTCTGGAGGAAAGAGAGAGCTGTGAAGACAAGAGAAGGTGGAACTGAGAGTGAGCACACCTTCAACAAAGTGCCCAGAGCTTCAGACACGCTTGGGCGCTTCTTCCAATGGCTCCTAGGAGACTTGAGCAAGCCTAGGTCACAGACTTAGTGACACTAGCTGCTCCTCCAACAGGTGGGTCCTGAAGGCTTGGTGCATGCAGGGCCATGTCTCCGCCCCTCTCGTTGACTTCCCTTCTGAGCCCCAAGAATGCTGCAGCAACAAGAGTCCCCATGTCTGAGAATGTCAAGACAGAGCTAGAGGGAAAACAGCATGATTTTCCCTTCAGCGAGCAAACTGTTTACAAAATAAGCCAAGTTACCCCTGTTGTCACCACCGGGGCACATCACAGCCCACCCTTGCTTACAGACAGAAACCAGACAAACTTCTCAGTGCAATGAAAATGGGAATACCATTTTCGAAAGAAAGAAAGAAAGAAAGAAAGAAAGAAAGAGAGAGAGAGAGGGGAGGAGGGAGGGAAGGAGGGAGGGACGGAGGAATTAAGAAAGAATCAAGGAATAGTTTTGTGGGAGGGGCAAACTCTCTGACTCCAGCGGCCTCAGAGGTGACCATTGTCCCCAAGAGAGACTCCAGGGGTCCACAGGACTGAAGACCCAGGGGGAAGCAGCATCTGGAGCCTGCAAGGTCACCTGGAGATGCTGGAGATACACAAGTTTCCCCGGGGTGCACAGCATGACTCAGCTACATGGCAGAGGACAAGGAAGAAAAGGAGCCCTGCTCTTCCGTCTGATGGTTTCTGAACCCACACCCCTGCCGATGGAAAGTCTAAGATTAGTAAAAAAGAAGGCAAGAAAATAAATAGGATTTGAGTGTTAAAAGGTTTTACTTAATATGTTCTTATGAGGGCTGAGTCACCAAAAATCATAGTTTGGAAATGATAGGGAAATAAAAAAAGAAAGAGGTAGAAGGGAAGGAGAAGCAGCCTGGGCCCCAGCATTGCCATTGGCACTTGGAGCTCACTGGAACTCACACAGCTTAGGGTTCAGGGCCCTGACTCCTCCTTGGGAGGCAGATGGCCTAGGGAAAGTGATGATGGTGGAAAATTTTCCGAAATAGAGATGTACAAAAGCAAAGATTGAAGAAGTACCAGAAATCCGAGTAGGTTAAATACCAACAAAATTGGCAGAGTCACGTCAAATAAGATGAAATCCAAGGACCAAGAAGACCCTGGCAGCTGCCAGAAGGCTGGGCTACAGTGGGAAGCCAAGCCGGGTTCTGAGAAGTGCTCGCCACACAGAGGATCATAAACGAGGAGAGAAAATACCCAAACCAGCAGTGTGCAGTTTCTCTTACACACAAAAATTCAGAACATTTTTTTAAGCAAAATATCATGAAATGTATGAAAAGGGTCACTCAGCATGCTCTTGGGGGTGTGCATATGTGGCCTGCCGTGTGCAAAGGAGCTGTGTCCCCTCTGTGTGTGCACAGGCCATGTCTCATTCCTATGATGCTGACTTTATTTCTCTAAGACCCTCTATGGGATCGGCACTAGATTTCCCAACATCTTTCCACAGGGCAGACAACTCTGTTTTAATGAGCACGCACAGAAAGAAGGGTGAGGATAGGGAGTGTTCGTTGGTCTCTCATTATCAGGAGGGATAGAGTGGATATTTGAATACTTGGAACACAGATGAGGAGGTCTGGGAGAAAGTGCTGCCTGAGCAAAAATGCAGCCAAGTCCCCTTGCCCAGCCTCTAAGGAGGAGCCAAGACGGATGGCAAAGAGGCTCCCCGCAAGCAGAAGGCCCAGGGCTGACTCCGCTGATGGCTTACAGAAGTCAGTCTGGATCCCATTGCCTCTACGTTGAAGCTTCTCATTTTCTCTGGTTTGGTTCCTCCCTCAGGTCAACTGTGACTACAGACTGAATCAGTGGAAAATAGAGCCTATAGGCTGGTAGTTTTGAGTGTGTGCCCACAGCTGAATTACTGGAAACGCCAGGCAGACTTTCCCAAGTACCACAGGCATGTCTGGTTTCTGAGCTTCAGCAGGGAGGGCTTTGTCCCCCTGTGTACAATATGAGCGAAACTTATACAAATATAACAAAGGAACTTCCTCTCAATTTGTTTTGTGGTGATTCTGCCTTTCTGTAAACTGGCATAGATCTTTAAGCCACATTTAGGCATTAAAAATAATATCTCTTTAGATAAAAAAATCGAGTCAAATTTATTTCCAATTTGGAGAACTTTTAGTATTTTTAGTGGTGGTTTACAATAATACAGAAAAAGTCATAATTAAATTAGAAATGAAAATAATGTCAGGTGGAGACCACAGAAGACAACGTCAATGAACATGTTGGTTCTTCCTGATAAATGGAAAACCAGAGGAAAGACCCGCATACACATGGCTGCTTCTGTGGCCCCCCTGTGCGCAGTGGCTCTGATTTTCCAAGGCTGGGGAAGCTAGTATCTAAAAGCCTGATGCACCTCTGTCAGCACAGAGAATGGCTGTGTGTGTGCACAGCCCCCAAATCGGGCACTTTCACAGAACACCCTCGGCTGTATTCCTGGAGCACTGTTTCTAACTTGTAAGGAAAAACGTCCCCAAATAAGAAACATCACACATCTGTTCGAGGCAGAAATCTAGCTCCCTTGGCTCTCAGATCACCTGTCACACTGTGTTCCTGCTGCCATGACAACCGCAGTTGCTGAAGCCCACCCTTAGCCAGCGTGAGCTCCCTCATCCTAGCTCTTAGCTGTCCTAAGGTGGTTTTAGTAAAACTGAGAAATTTGGACATATATATTCAAAACAAGTGCCATTTTGTAAGCAAATTAACCTGCTAAGAAAGTAGCCAAACAGATGCAAACAAATAAAACGACACACTTATCTCCAATTTTTTAAAATGTAATAAATAACTTTTTTTTAAAAAAAAAAAGCAGGCACTTGAGCTGAGTGGTGGTGGCACACACTTTTAATCCCAGCACTCAGGAGGCAGAGGCAGGAGATCTCTGTGAGTTCAAGGCTACTCTGGTCTACAAGAGCGAGTTCGAGGACAGGCTCCAAAGTCACAGAGAAAGCCTGTCTCAAAAAATCAAAAACATAAAGAAATAAATAAACAAGCAGGCACTCCCAGAGATGAGAAGACTTGAAAAGATATTTAAGAAAAGGTGATTGTTTTGTTATGGGTAGACACTTTAAGTTTGCCCTTTCTAGATTTCCTGCATCTTTTTTTCGTCTGTTCGTTTAACAAACACATTTTTAGAGAACTTAGGATTGATAGCTCCAGTTGCAGGAAAGAACTGTCCACACCCTAACTGGGAAGGATTTTCTGGGAAGTTAAGAGCTCACGGATACAGAAAAAAAAAAAAAATGCTTGGATTTTAAATATTCCTCATAAATCTCTCAGTAGTTGAAAATGCAGAGATACCAGCCTACTTGTCGCCCAAGCCACTTGCAAAGCGTCTCCATTCTCAAGCAAAGCTCACCATAAAATCTAAGTACAGAGAACTAGACATTAGTTAACCCCGCATGAGGCTTGGTGTGCACAGCCCTCTTAGCCGCTCACAGAGGGCCGTGTGCAGAGTGCTCGCACGTCCTGACTGGCAAAATCAGGGAACGTTAGCGGAGCTTCAGGATGGCTACGGAGGAGGTCACTGAGGTCGTCGAGATGTATAGGTTTGGGATCTAGTTCATCTCCCTGCATTTATTTAAAAAATGTGTCTTTATGAAAAGATTTTACTGGATTAAAAAGAAAGTGGAGACAGAGAGATGAGCTGGAGCTATGATCACATGATGGGTGGCCGAGTCGGGGCTGGACCTGAGAGATCCCTCCTGAGCCCCAGCAGGCTACGTTTCTGTTTCTCTGTCCACACTGTGTGTGCAAGTCACTTGAGCTGTGATAATGAAATGAAATGGTGACGTTATTTCTCTGCAGACACTGTAGATAAAGGCGCGGATGTGTGAAGTACGGTGTGACATGTATAACAGCACAGGACTCAGATCCTCAGAGAAAAACTGCCTTTGCTCCTCTCTGGTCAGATTATGCTCTTTTCCTTGCTGCCCAGGACAGTGGATCAGGTTCTGGAACTCATTGCAAACCTCATCAGGTTTGCGAGTTAGTCAGTTCTGAGACACATCGTGTTGCCAAAGGTAAATCCAGGGGCAGGGGAGAGACAGCAGGCAGAGTCGGGTATGTCCTGTGAGTGGTACCCTCTTATCTGCAAGGTAGAATTCTGGGTTGGTGCTCCAGCGAGAGGGGCTGGCAAATGAACGGGGGGGACCAGGCTACATATATTTGGTGTTGAAATGGGTCTGTGGTCCTCGAGGGTAGCAGAGGCATGCATGATGGGACTGTCTGCTCATGGATGCTTATCTGTCTGCCTTTTTTCTGTACCTTCCACTAAACTCAAATGTACCTCTAGGGGTTTCCTAGCAGATGGAATGCCACAAGGGCTATGGCATTGAGTAGATGGTAGAAGACTGCCTCTAACCTCTGCCCTTTATCTACGGGCAGCATCCCTGAGTGCACTCCCCCAGCGACAGCAGAGTGCCAGGCCATGACAAAGACAGAGAAAATTATAAGAGAGCAAAGGGCAGGGAAATTGGCTAGATGTGAGGGGATGGTGCATTGCCTGGACCATGACAGGACGTTGCTTTGTCTCTAGCCACTTTGCCTAATCACATGCCTGTGCTTGGAAGCAAGAGAACTCTCTTGATGTCTCACAGCCTCTCCACTTCTGGGTGCCTGTGATCCTCAGTACTACCTGGTAGGAAGACATGCTACCCTCATCCCTTCATTTACCCTCAAGGGGTCCTTTTGTGAGCGCACCTCTCCTGATCTGAGTTACCTCTGTCTTTGCCTCCCTGTGTGCTAACACAGGGCCCCTAGTCAGACCATCTTGTTCTCCATGGCAGACACTCATTTATGAAGACTATATCCGTGGGGTCCAGAGGTTAAGACTTCAACACAGTGACTCCCAGATCGGACGTAAGGAACAAATTTTGGAAAATAAGAGTGATGCAGTCAGGAGAGAAGAAGACCTGGTTCGGGGAACAAGGGTTCTCATCTGATGCAGGAAGTCCTGCTGTATATGTATCGCTTCTATTGGTTAATGAATAAAACTGTTTCAACCAAGGATTTAGCAGAGCAAAGCCAGGAAGGAAATCCAAACAGAGATATGGAGAGAGTGAGGTGGAGTCAAAGAGACGCCATGTAGCTGTCAAAGGAGAAAGATGCCCTCCTGACCCTTACCAGTAAGCCACAGCCTTATGCTGATACACAGATTAATAGAAATGGGCTAATTCAAGATGTAAGAGCTAGCTAGAAATATGCCTGAGTCGTTGGCAGAATAGTGTTGTAATTAATAAAGTTTTAGTGTGGTTATTTGGGTCTGGGTGGCCAGGAGACTAAAGGTGCAGTCGCTGGTTATACTCATGTAGGCACGAAGAAGGGGTACAAAGACACTCTAGAAGACTGGAAAGCCAGGCCTGCTGCATCTGAGAAGGAGGTGATCTGAGAGCAATGGCTCTCCCTTCTATGCCTGGCTTTGGGAATGATTGACCTGGAAATCACCCCAGGGAGCTTTTATGGGCATCATATTGCTCCTTTAAGAATCCATATTGCTGAAGCCCAGGGCTTCCTTAGCTTCCCCAGCTGTAGACTCACTGTGTGTCGGAACATTGAGCATGGTTTTAGCAGGTGTCATGTGAACAGTTTGGCGTGTGAGCACAGTGTCTAAGCTTGCTAAACACACATCATTACACACAGAGAGTGACTTGCATTTTGGAGCTCACAGCAGCCTATGAAGACTGATAAAAAAAGAAAGACCAGGGCTTACAGAGGAGGAAGATGGTACAGCTAGCTATGTGGGGAAACCCTAAGTCCGTGATGATAATTTGCTTTTCTGGAGTACTTAAGCATCTCATGGAGTGAACTAGTGGACTTCAGACTGTCTAAACAGCAGTATGGAGAGCCACTTCCAGTGACACAAGGTTGGAGCAGCTAAGAGAACCCCAACCCTGAAAGGTAGAACATGGAGGGGCTCCCAGCTCAGAAATGCATCCAGGATTCTGCTTGTTTTCATAGGAGCTGGTTCAAGAATTTTTCCACAGAATGAAAAATAAAAGACTGAAAAATGAAAACACTGGCAAGGCCAAGGAATGCCAAGGAGACAGGTCTGCTCAAGTCTGCTTCTTGTCCTTCAGAGACTCACAAGCTCAGAGGGCCATGGAACCCAGCTCCTCTGCAAAGGCAGTTGTCATGCCAACAGGACACCTAGGTGCAACGGGACCCCTGGGCGCAGCTCTTCAGCTCCTTTCCTGACAGCCTCAGCCTCTCTCTGAGGCCAGAGAAGAAAGACAAGCTGTGTTGCAAATTCACATGACACTGAACTGGACCGGGTCTTTGTTAACTTCGATCTCACATGGAACCTGTCTCTCAGTGGTGGCATTATGTCTTCATTGTCAGCCGCGTTTACAGTCAGTGTCTTCTGTAGATCAACAGACCTGTGAAACACAGCAGAGGGACTGGGCTTGTCACAGCTAGGGTGCAGAAGGATCCATTTTCTGGACCCTTAGACCTTACTCTGGTATCTGATCATTTGGGGAGCCCAGCAGTGGTGTTGGTGTTACAGAGAACATATGCATTCTCCAGGGTCCTCAGCCCTTTCCCTTGCTGTCCAGCCCCTTGATGCTGACCACTTAGTAGAGCTAGCATTGAACAGCCACCTTCTAAAGGGCTTTGCACAACTGTGCCCCACAAAAAAACTTGACTCCAGGTGGGCAAAGATATACTAGGTTTCCCTATTAGTTACAGGCAAACTGATTTTCCTAAAGTAAATTTTTCAAGGAATAACTTACATTACATTAAAAACATCAGTGTTTCTAAGGAAGAGAACAGCTTATGAATGGTATTTTATAATGGCACTAGAAAAAGATGTTGCTTTGTAATCTGTTTTAATTAACTTGCGTTTCATGGGGAGAAGGGGATTCTGGGACTCCATAAGTTGAAAACCAAGTTTTGACTTCCTGAATTAAACATTATCCGCATCAGCTCCTGCCTCTGGTTCATGTGAGGATACAATTATCCAGCTGCTTTTCATAACCCCAAGCTCCTGAACATAATCATAAATTCTCTAGAACCAGAATAGAAGTCTGAATTCCTTCCTTACGTAACTACCCTTGTCTAAGAATGTGATTCAGACGTGAATGGAGCTCCTGCATGGACCAGCTGACCCCACATGAAAGCGCCACTCTGGAGGGGGCCTTCCCAGTCCAAGGTCTCTAAGAAAGGGGAAAATCCACTTGGACGAGGATGAGAAAGACCTCCAAGTTTCAGGAGGCTCGGCATCCTTTATGGCCGTCTCCTGGCTCTGCAGAGCCCCCTCCGTCTTCACCAGCTCACGCAGGAGCCTGAGTGTGCCATCTGAGTGTGAGTTCTCCGGCAGAAACATGCTAATGTTCTCTTTAGTTTAATTCAGTTTTAAAGAGCCCACCAGAAGCCGGGCGGTGGTGGCGCACGCCTTTAATCCCAGCACTTGGGAGGCAGAGGCAGGCTGATCTCTGTGAGTTGGAGACCAGCCTGGTCTACAAGAGCTAGTTCCAGGACAGGCTCCAAAACCACAGAGAAACCCTGTCTCGAAAAACCAAAAAAAAAAAAAAGAGCCCACCAGGCAGTCACTATGCACCAAAACCATCTTCAGTCCCATGGCAATGGTGGAGCCAAGCCTCAGTCTTCGGTCTCATGATGCCCATAGACCATAAGGCTCCATGTCGTGATACCAGTGGGTCACAGGAACTCTCAGTAGAAGAATGTGGTTCCAGTAAGCGTCATAAGTGCTGCTGAAGACGAAGATTCTGGCCAGCCAAGAGTGAGCATTGAAGACGAAGATTCTGGCCAGCCAAGTGTGAGCATTGAAGACGAAGATTCTGGCCAACCAAGAGTGAGCATGGTACAGGTAGAAGCAGTAACCATAACTCTGACCATCACTCCAGTAAGCTAAGAAAGTGAACATAGGAACAGCAGCAAGGAAGAGGACTCCCATATGGGGACAAAGGGTGCAAGTCATAGCCACACTGAGTAGGTAAACCTGGTTCAGTCTCGAGAGTTAAGGTCCAGCTGGTGAGCAACAGAAGAAAGTATTGCACTGTAGACTAGATGTTTACAGGGAGATTTTGTACACAGCAGTAATGAGAGTATGGCTGTACATGAGCCTGTGGTGGTAATTACATGTAGGACACCTGAATATATACAACTCAAAGAGAATACAATGCTAGCCACTATGTGTTCAGGAATGTTAGAGAATAGGACCTTGGAGGATCATGGTGGTCAGTGCTGTCTCACAGCCATGTGTCTGGCAGGTACAGTTGTTGTTCTGGCCAGATCATATTATATCTGTGGAAGTGAGGCTGAGACAGGGATCCATGTGTGTGAGACAGGCAGACCAAGAGTGTGTGAGGTCAGCCTTTCTAGCCATCCTAAAGAAGACAGAGCTGGGGAAAGAAGTTGGTGGTGGTGAGGGCATTCAATGTCACTAAAAGCAGTCATGGAGGAAGACTTTGTAGTTTTCAAGGTAACTGGAATAGCGAAAAAATGAAGTAACAGGGAAGAAAAACTGTTGTATTTTCTTCAAAGCAAAGTCTGCCAAGTAAAAGGCATTTTGTCTCTGTGGAGTCGTGAATGACCCATCCTTTCAATCCCTCCTGTCCTTGGAAGTATGTTTATCAATATATCATATATTGAAGGAGGTAGGCATGACCAGTCAAGATAATTGCCCCTTGTCTGGAATTTGAGGTACTTTCTTATAGTCCTTGGGAAACATATCTTAGAATCCCAGGTTAGCAAGTACTGACAGTTTGGGATGCCGGAGCCTTTTGTTATTACATAAAGCTTAGAAACATTAAATCTGTTACATTTAATCATAAACACAAAATATTTATCTAAAACACTTATATGCACTGAGGCTGGATATGAGGGTCTGCAGGGAAGAGCCTGTGACTCCTAACACTCTAAAAATAAAATAAAAAAGTTATGATGGAATGAAAATTTATGTAACTTACAAATTTTATAATTCTCACAATCATACTACCTAGTAGTAACCACTGTAAATATGATAATAAGTTTATTTGTATATAAAAGACTAAATTCTATAGGGTAATATCCATAGAAATTACATGGTATGTCCAACATTAATTTTGAAAATATAGTTACTCCTATAAAAGCTTAAAGTGTAATCGTGGGTTACGTACCATAGTTGGGATGTCAAACCAGCCTAGTATTCTATCAACAGGAGTGGCTAAGGAAAATGTGGTGCCTATAAATAGTGGGATTTATTCAGCTATAAAGAAAATTGAAGTCATGACATTTTCAGGAAAGTGAATGGACCTGGAAAAATTATACTAAAGTAGCCTAGACTCAGAAAGATAAATACCATATGTTTAATATGTGGGTCCTAGATTTTCCTGTTTATGCTGAGTGCATATGTGTAGGTATAGGTCATGAGAGTGGAAAGGGGGCCATGGGAGAGAAAAAAAGGTCTTAGGATTGGTAGCAGAGAAAAGAGAGAAAAGGGGTGTAACAAAGCACATGGTATGAAAGGAGAGAAGAGTCTGAGGGTTGGAAGATCATGATCAACGGGGCACACTGTGTATGCATATGTTTCTAAAGTTAGCATGCAAAGTAATTGCAGAGTTTAAAATCATTACACAAAATAAAACCCCACAGGAAGGGCTATGGGTTTCAGGCAGCATCTACCATTCCCATGCCATAAAGACACGCTTCTTGTTCACCACATAGTCACCGGGTCTTTATTTGTTTACCTTTTTCTTAGGTCTTGGTTTTGATTTTGAACTCTATGCAAGTGGCTTTTTGTTTTTCTGCGTTTGGAGACCATTATGTGGTTACTCCATTTAAATTCCTCATCTCTGTATATATTTTAGGAAGCTTCTACAGTAGTAGGCTTCTATGTGACTTTTCAAATGGCCCTTAAGTGTTAGTTGTCTTCCCCATATTTCCAACTTTTCTTTTTCACCCCACCCTATATTTAATCTTCTTATTCTACTTTCCCCTTGAAAGATCCCCTCCTCTCCTTGGTCCCTTAGTAGCAACCTAACCTCTGTGGTTATCCAAATTTCAGCACACATATCTAAAGCTTAAAATCTAGCATCCGTATACAAGAGAAAAGATGCACTGTTGTCTTCTGGGGTCTGGGTTACCTCACTCAGGATGACTGTTTCTAGCTCCACCCATTTACCTGAAATTTTCATAATTTCATCTTTCTTCACAACTGAATAATATCCCATTGTCTAAACTTATCACATTTTAAAATTGCTCATCCATCAACTGATGGACAGCTAGGCTGCCTCCAACTTCTAGCTATCATGACTAGAGAAACAACAGGAATGAGGAAGCATCTCTGTAACACAGTGTTGAGTCTTCTGGGCACATGCCTAAGACTGGCATAGCTGTGTTTTATGTTTGATTGATTTTCAGCTTTCTTTTTTTTTTTTTTTTTTTTTTTTGGTTTTTCGAGACAGGGTTTCTCTGTGGCTTTGGAGCCTGTCCTGGAACTAGCTCTTGTAGACCAGGCTGGTCTCGAACTCACAGAGATCCGCCTGCCTCTGCCTCCCGAGTGCTGGGATTAAAGGTGTGTGCCACCACCGCCTGGCTTTGATTTTCAGCTTTTTGAGGAACCTCCATGCTAATTTCCATAGAAGCTGTATTATTTTGCATTCCCACCCTCAGTGAATAAGGAATCCCTTTTCTCCAAATCGACTCCAGCTTGTTTTACTTCTCTTGGCCACTCTGACCGGGTAAGATGAAATCTCAAAGTAGTTTTAAATTACATTTTCTTTGAGTTTATCTCCATTAGGAAGATATTTGCTGGTGAAGGTTTGAGCTTCCTATAAGCTGCCTTGGGGTGTGTCCCTTGTATCCCCAGTCTCTCCCAGACTTTTATCATGAAGGGATGTTAGATTTTTGTCAAAGACATTCTACATCAAGTGATCATGTGTTTTTTGTCTTTCAGTCTGTTTATGTGGTGGATTAGGTTTATTGATTTATGTATGTTGGGCTATTTCTACATCTCTGGCGTAAAGTCAATTTGATCCGGGTGGATGATCATTTCTCTGTGGTTTTGGATGAGGTTTGCAAATATTTTATTGAGAAATTTTACATCTCTGTTTGTTGCATGAGGAGGGCGGTGGCCCTTTGTTCCCGCCTGGCTAGCTTACACCGGAAATAATCATACAGAAACTGTATTCATTTAAACAGTGCCTGGCCCATTAGCTCTAACTTCTTATTGGTTAATTCTTACATCTTAATTTAACCCATTTCTGTTGATCTGTGTGTTGCCACGTGACTGTGGCTTACCGGCAAGATTCTAACCTGTGCCCATCTCAGGCAGGAGATCCATGGCATCTGCCACTCTGCCCGTCTTCCCAGCATTCAGTTCTGTCTACTCTGCCTACCTAAGTTCTGTCCTATCAACTAGGCCAAGGCAGTTTCTTTATTCATTAGCCAATGAAAACAACACATAAACAGAAGGAACTCCTATACCATCTGTTCATTTGTCTGTGTTTTCTTTTTTTTTTCACCTGTGGTGCCCAATCTGACAGCTATGGTCCTTAGTTACTCTTCTATTTCTGTCCCAAACCATGTCCAGACAACTCAGCTCTTCAGATTCCATAGTGGTCTGGGTGGTGCAGCTTCTTCAGCAACACCCACAGGCTCCCACTTGCCCAAAGGTCTTTTCTATCTTAACAGTCCTCTGCAATTCTTTGACTCTCTTCTATTCCTACCATGGGAAAGTCTCAGTACACATCCTTTAAAATGATACCCTTCTGGGGCTGTATCCATGGCTACCGAAAGCTTAGCCGCCCAGGATACATTGTATTCATCTCACTATTACCCTCTGGGGCTGTATCCATGGCTACCTGAAAGCTTACCCACCCAGGATACATTGTATTCATCTCACTATTACCCTTTATAGGCCAGACTTTGCTTCTTGGGCAAATTTCCAATTAAAAAAGATGGGGGAAATGAAAGTTTATGGAAAAATTGAATCGACTCCTTCTTTAAATGCTTTGTCTGTGGATTTTATGTTTAAGGTAGAAATGTGGGAATAGTTCTTAAAATGCTTTCTTTTCCTCTAACCTACCACTAAATATTTAAGCTATTTCCTGTTGAAAAGTGTACATTTTTCCAGTTGCTAGCACAGTTGGACAACAAAGACAGAGTCAGCTCCTGAAGGAGGTGAAAGGGGTCGTCTGGAAGAGCAGAGGGAGCCTCCTAGCTCATCATTCTGTAATCAGTGTAGAAGAATCTGCGACAGCCAAGCATGTGGCAAGACCGCAGGTTCATCCCAAGCACACACATTCATGTGAGTGTATACACATCCCCCACACATACTACAAACACACTACACATGTGTACACATGCATTAACACATATTCTTACACACTCCTCAACATTCATGTGAGTGTTACACATCCCACACACATATCCTTACACACTCCCCCACATTCATGGGAGTGTACAAACACCCCTCACACATACTACAAACATATACCATGTGTGTATACACACACACCAACACATATCCTTACATACTCTCCACACTGACACACAAACATCACACCACTAGCGGGACCAGGTTAAGCAGCAGCTTCCCGACTAATCTTCTTTGGGGGATTTGGAAGGACTGTGTGTGGTGGAATGGAGTCGGATGGAATGGCCCTGGCTCACCCAGGATATTATTTATCAAGATGAAGACATGCCATATGGACCAGATTAGGGCTCAGTAGGTGGCGTCTGAATGTAAATTTCAGATGCCTGAGGACGAGTACAATCAAAACCCTCATCTTTCTTATAGTTTATACTCCCTTAATGTATTGGAGAGCCAATGTTAGAATAATTCCCTCTTCACTGGAATTCAGATTCTGGGACAGGAAATGGACAGAACAGAAACCCTAACACTTGTTAACTTGTGTGCAGTGGGCAGGAAAAGCTTCCCTGCTGGCACAGATGCTGGCGACACCAGCCTCTCAGGCCTGGGCCTGCACACACCTCTGCAGCGCTTTACCCTTCAGGTGAGTTAGTCTGGAAGCTGAAGCCACGTTCGCAAGGCTGCTGAGCCTGCAGGAAGGGAGTGAGTCCATCTGACTTGAAGACTGAGCGTGGGGTGCTGAAGAGTTTGTTTTAGAGACAGAAAAGAAATGCAGCCTGGATGAGGGCCGCAGCCCTGCACGGCAGCTGCCTCCAGTGTCACTCAGACTGCACAAGCGGCAGTCCCACACCTCTGCACTACAATGGTCTGGGCTACTGTTGGCCTCTTCTACCACCACCCCACCTTACCTTGCCTCTTCCACATCTTTCCTCAGAACCTGACCTGTGATCTTTCCTCAGGGTCTTTTGCCTTCCCTCCTCTTTCTCATGGGTATCAGGTTCAAATCTTCAGCATGCACACCTAAATTCCTAAATTCCTGCTAGGCGTCCTGAAGAAGCCAGACACATCCATACCCATAACCACAGCGCATATAGTAATGTATATTTTTCTAAGACAAATCCTATTTTATTTTATCATTTTTTATTTTAAGCTTGACTATATAATACTAACCCAACTCTTTGGTCACCTTAATTAATTGATTATATCCTATTAAATGACCCAGAGTTAGTCCTTAATAGCTAGAAGTACTGTTGCATGATTTATAGCATCTATGCATAGTATTCCAAGGGAGGCGAAGACATAGAAGGTCTGAAGGTCTCCCTTAGGGACACAAAACGAGATTAAAACAGTTGCAAGAAAAGAAAAAAGTCAGCAACAAAAGAACAGGTCTAATTTCACTATGGGTTGAACTTGGATCGCATTGTTGAGATTCTGGTAGGAAAGTCTCTGTGATGCCCACTCTCCAGGCGTCTCCTCTGTTGTGATCCTGCGATTTGTTCCCATGAACATGGTTTCTACAGCAATGTCTTGAGTCCTCATCCCAACCCTTCAGCTCTAAGAATTTTCCTATTGTTTAAAGTGAATACTATGAGGTGACTCACAGTGTTTAAGACTATTACTCAGCTTTTATGTCAACTTCAAAGAGTATTTGATCATGGTTTTGGGAGAGAAAGCTCATACATCTTGGGATTTGAACTTTATTTCACCTATAGGCATCTCCTCTTGGCTGAATGTACAATCATCCTTTTCTGTCTATGACTTCATATTTTTGTCACATAAACTCCAGCCCTCTCACTGCAGTCTTCCAGAACTGGTTTCCACTTGACTGTCCAGACATTCTTCCAGCAGGTCCGCTCCTCATGTGACATTTTTCTAAATTTGTAGCTCTGTGATTCAAGTCAGGTAAGATGATGGAGGAAGGTCATTGGCTAATAAAGGAACTGCCTTGGCCCATTTTATTGGTTAGAGGATAGGTGGGAGGAGTAAACAGAACAGAACGCTGGGAGGAAGAGGAAGTGAGCTCAGTCTCGACAGCTCTCCTCTCTGGAGCAGATGCCTGAGAGAGACGCCTTGCCCTGCTCCCGGGATGAAGCTCCGACCCAGGATGGACATAGGCTAGAATCTTCCCGGTAAACGCACCTTGGGGTGCTACAAACAGATGATTAGAAATGGGCTAAATTAATATGTGAGAATTAGCCTAGAAGAGAATGGGCCAAGCAATGTTTAAATGAATACAGTTTCTGTGTTGTTATTTCGGGGCATAAGCTAACCGAGCAGGCAGCCGGGGTGCTGGGGATGCAGCCCCGCCGCTCTTATTACTACAGATTGGCACCCAACGTGATGGACTAAACCCACTAAAAAAACCTGAGAAGACTTAAAAATAAGGGAGCGAGAGTTTAACACAGATTTTTGCTGTTTGTTGGTGGCGTGCTGTAGAGAGATTTCCTGATTCGGCAACAGTAGCAGAAAAAAAAAAACGCTGCATCATTTTAAAGCACGACTTCCTGGGGCTGTGCCACCATTGTGATCTCTGTCTGGCTCCTGCGGGAGACAGAGCTTTTGAATAGAGCATTTGAAGTAAAGTGCTACGATTTGTTTGATGGCAACTAGACTCGCTGTGTTCTCGGGTCTGCTCTGCTTGTTAGAGGCAAGCATGCACTTTCATCTAAGAGAGGCTTCCTGACTCAGCTTTAGCCGCAAAGCCTGCAGCTCATTAAGAGGTCCTGCCACGAAACACTTAAACGGTGTTGACGAAAAGCTGAACACATGCTTTTCGGTTTTCAGCCGTAGCAGGAAAAAAGCTGCGCCATTGAAAACTGCCGGCTTTCTGGGCTGTCCTGCCAGGACAAACTCTGACTCTTTTATGCAGGCGGTTTGTGCAGTTTGCAAGCACAGGCTGCTGAATCTCGCTTGCTGGCAGGGACATTGAAACACTGTAGACTTGTGGCACTGAACACGGCTCTAGCTGGTACCTCAGCCATGAGGCTGGAAAGCTAAGGAATGGACTGGATCTAGCTGGCAAAGCCACGCCTTTAATCCTACCTATATTGCTCAGTAATTTAAAGACTCATGTGGTCAGAAAAAGAGAGATATACAGTAAAGAGAGATTCAAAGACAATGAAAATTTTTAAATGGTTTACAGTGTGTTAAAAATATATGCAGACTAAAAGTTGAAGTTCTTAAAGTAAAAAACATAAAAAAAGGAAGAGAGTTGTTGTGTGTGGTAGTACACACCTTTAATCCCAACACTTGGAAGGCAGAGGGAGATTGACCTCTGTGACTTCAAGGTGTGGTAGCACACGCCTTTAATCCCAGTGCCTAGAAGGCAGAGACAAACAGATCTCTGTGAGTTCAAGGTGTAGTAGTGTACACCTTTAATCCCGAATGCCTGGGAGGCAGAGACAGGCGGATCTCTGAGAGTTCAAAGACAGCCTGGTCTACAGAGTTATTCCAGGTCAAAGATACAGAGAACCTGTCTAAAAAGCAAAAAGTTAAAAGTAAAAATAAATGAAATAGAGGTTAAAACAAAGGCGAACAAAGATGGAAAATACACAGAGAATCTTGATACTGTATGCTATTATGCTCTCTTTGAATTGTTTGAATGCTGAGGAAAGAGCAACAGCTGCTAAAAGATATTTATTTATAAATGCTGCTGAACTAATCCAATATAGATATTTTGATGCCTTGACTTTGAAATTTGGATCTAAGTACATGATGCTTTGGAAAGGAGTTTCTTATTTTGTTTTCACAGAGGATGAGACGCTGTTCATTTCTTCTATTCTGATTTGGTATGATGGACCACGTCCTCCTGAATGGTTCCTGTGCACGCCTTCAAAAAATTGCTTCACTCAACTGCCAACTGAGATGAAACTAGCACACAGGATATACCATGAAAGGCCTAATTAATGACGCCCCTATTCAGCAGGAAGCAGTTTGGAGAGAAATAACTGCGTCCATATTCCCAAAAAATGTTTATAAATGTTCTTTTACATTTAAAGGGGGATATGATATAGATATGAATAATTTGCATTAGTATAGATTTTGCTTTATTGATAGCGATTTAAGGTCAATTTTGTTATATGTATATGTATTTCTGATATTGATTAAGGTATTGTGATTGTGTAGTTCATTTAAAAATGTAATGTATATAGGTAGTTAATAGATAATCATAATAGTCAAGTTTGTAGTCATGTTAGTTAATATTTTCTAGATGTGTGTAGATATATTTTAGATAGACATTCTTCATGTCTTTCAATGATTACAGAATAGGACATTTAATGTTTTAATAACTGAGGACTTTTCATGACAATGAGACACTCTGCTCCTGGCAGCACCAATGTACTTCAAGAGGAAGATGGGCATTGAAGAGGCTCGTTATGGAGTTTGATAGCCATTTGGGCAAGAAACTGCTCTTGCCTGGACTATTGCATAAACTGGAAACAGAGAACCCACAGAGAGAGAGGACTACTGAACTTGCCTAAAGGTGAGATGATCTTTCGGGGTTCCTGATTCGTGAAGGAGTCTGCAAGACATTCTGCAGGACACAACAGGTAGTGACTGAACAGACTTTGAATTTTCCTGCTTCATGGAAATGTCTGCTGGATACTTTGGGCCTGAAGGCTGAAGATTGATGCCCCAACGGTACAAAAGAACTTTGGGTGACTGTACAGGCAGCGAGATGTCTCTGTCATTTCTAGAATTTTGGACTTCTTGTTTACTTAGGTAATATTATATCTTTCTGGAGTCTTTGATGGAGTTAAAAATAGTTAGTTATAGTTTTCCTTAGTTATGATAAAGATTATTGTAACTTTTACTTGATAACTGTTTTGTTATATGTAATTTTGCTATGTTAAAGTTAAAGCCTTTTTTTTTTAAACCGAAAAAGGGGAAATAATGGAGGAAGGTCATTGGCTAATAAAGGAACTGCCTTGTCCCATTTTATTGGTTAGAGGATAGGTGGGAGGAGTAAACAGAACAGAACGCTGGGAGGAAGAGGAAGTGAGCTCAGTCTCGACAGCTCTCCTCTCAGGAGCAGATGCCTGAGAGAGAGACGCCATGCCCCGCTCCCGGGATGAAGCTCCGACCCAGGATGGACATAGGCTAGAATCTTCCTGGTAAGCGCACCTTGGGGTGCCATACACAGATGATTAGAAATGGGCTAAATTAATATGTGAGAATTAGCCTAGAAGAGAATGGGCCAAGCAGTGTTTAAATGAATACAGTTTGTGTGTTGTTATTTCGGGCATAAGCTAGCCGTGCGGGCGGCTGGGGTGCTGGGGACGCAGCCCTGCCGCCCTTATTACTATAGTAAGGCTTATTTACGTAAAGGCTTATTCGTATAAAACACATTTACCAGAAGGTCTGGAGGGGCAGACATGCTTGGCCTTGCTCTTCCCTGGATACCTGTGGCCTTCTAGCCTCCAGCATTGACATAGTTCTGTACCCCACTGCAGTTCCCCCAGCCCCTGATACGTCCTCATTAGACTTCCCATCCCACAGGAATCTGGTTTCCTGCTGATATTAGTGGGAGGGTTTCTATGACCACCATTTCCACTATTTCAAAAGCTTCATTGAGTGGCGGGCACCTACAAAATCAATATCATCGCTTGCATTTTTGCATCTTGCCCAATTATATGCCACTGAAGAGAACCAGAGCTCGGAGCTGTTAGGGCCTGACTCATTCAAGCAAGGAGGCTAGTTCACATTGCCCAATAATACTCAATATAGTCTGTGTCTACATTCATGTCTCCCAATGAGTAGTCTAACTGGATATGATTCATCTTCAAGCATAAAAGCCAATCACTTAATTTCATCAAATATCCGCACCCCCAACACATGAGTGTCTGAGGCTCAGTGTCTCTTCACATCAGTGAGGCAAAACTTAGGGCTATCCTTCCTTTCTCTCTCCCCTTCTCTCTCTCTCTCTCTCCCCCTTCTCTTTGGATCATGAAGTACGTCGTGGGATTTCTCCCAGCAGAGCTGATGTGACTCTGTAAGTCCATTAAACCATTCTGACTTACAACAAATCCTTAGAAAGACCTATGATTCTGCGGTTCTTATTAATGTCACTCTAATTATTACTTTACTATTATTTTTAAGTAATATATGTCTTTGCCTCATTCAGTATACTGAAGCCTTTTCATTGAAGGCTGGCTGCTTCTGCTCGGTCTACCCAAAATACAGAGGCCAGGATATCTATCTATGTCTTGGCCTCACTGAAACAAGAGAAGGGAACACTGCTGCCAGGGCGGCTGGGCCATCAGTTCAGGGCTCCCTGAGTAACTGCTGCTGTCTCTGCGGGTCCTGGAACAAACATGGTGGGCTGTTCTGTGCAGTCAGTCCCTCGACTATGCGCAGCCGAGGCTCTAGACCCTTTGACCCAGCTCCCACACTTTCCAGTCCTTAGCGCTACACTCTAAACTTAAATAAAAGTAAATTTAGGTGAACATACACACCACACAATATGCACATCACAAGTACTGTTCATGCACAAATACCCCATAAACATCACCACACACATGTACCACACACACTCCACACCAGATATTCACTGCATCCACACCACATATACCCTACACAATACACAAACACTACACACTATACATGTACAGTACATAAACCTTCTTCGTGCACATCCTCATGCAATACACACAAACTACACACATGTGATCAATCTATGTTCTCCACATACACCACACACACACTCATGACACTATGTATATTTGATATATATATATATGTATATATATATTAGACACCCCAGATGTATCACATACATACACATGCTCCTTCACAGCTCATACACAGTATTTCATTTGATAGCAGCAGAGATTGCTATGTGTGCCTATCAAGACATAAACATCCAATCGTGTTGCGCATCTTAAATAAACTCTGATGCTCCTTGAACTCAGAATAATAAAAACCAAATGTCAGATGCACACGTGTTTTCTGGGAGAAAGAAGTGGAGAATTTGGGTCATATTCTGAGCAATTTCTCTGAGGGCTAGCATGTGCCAAACTGGAGTACCTTAAAAGAAAAAAGCTCTGGGCGCTCGCCTCTGCCTAGTGGAGAAGGATCTGCTCTCAAGGTTCAGATACATAGGGCCCTGGACAGCCATGGAGGAATTTGGAGCAAGTCAGAACCTGCTGTGAGTCAGGCTGAGGTCACTGGCTTGCTGAGATGTGAATGGTGAGTCAACCTGGCTACCGACAAAGCCCAAACCCCTCGTACCATCGTGCTTTACGGCATCATGTGGCCAGGCTGGAGTGTCAGGGGCACTGACAGAGAGATTGGTGGATAGCAGGGCTTTGACTTGGTGTACACTACAGATCAGGCACACTCCACTCCACCTCACACCGTCAGGTCTGTCAGAAACAGACGATCTAGGCAACACACCCCGAGGAAAGGGATTTGATCTGAGGGGATCACGAATGCAGACTCAGGCCCCACTTTGCCAGATGTGGTGTCAACACCCACTCCCATTGCACAGGTGGAGGAAGAAGCCCGAACACTGTGACCCCAGAGCATCTGTCCCCTAAGAGCACAGGTCCTGAGTCACTTCTGAGAGTTACAACACACCGCATCACCAGCCAGAATGGGAAAGCCAAGGACCTCATTTCTTTGGGCCCCAGATAGTGAGTAATAGACTTTAATATATGGAAAGTGTGTGCCTGCTTGGGCCTCTGACTACATTGGGAGCCACTGGTATCAAATGCTGATAAATGTAACCATACTCTTTGTATCTGTCAGCATTTCATGAATAGTTCACCTTTGAAGATATGCAGGTGAAAACCCAACTATCCACACCCTGGTGGTACTTGTCACACTTTTTATCACAACTCCCTCCTCCTATCCAGAAAGGAGCTTCTCATCAAAATGCTTTTAACTGTGGGCACAGGTCCTTCCTATAGAGGTCTATATCCAGCCCAATGCTGTGACATCTACCCAAGCTTCATGTGACTTTCCTGTAAGGCAGCCTATTATTAAAACGATCCCTTAACTTACTGACCCTTACAATATTTGATTAACATTTGATTTTTTTTTCATTCAGGAGCTATAATAAATAAAACCACAATGAACAAACTCATGGGGCCAGCAGGAATGGAGATGTGGTCATGTTTTGATGTTTAGGGTAGCAAAGAGTACCCTACACAGAACTGAAATATGCTTCTCAACTCCATCTGCATTGGCAGACTTGCCCACACATCCCACGAGAAGTCCATCTGTTTCCTGTCAGGATTGGATTTAATCTGACACTATCTCCCTCTGTCTTTATGTCCTTTCAGGGGGCACCCTGCTAGACACTTGGTGCATCTGCCCTCACTCTGATATCCAGACATTTACATGTCTATCATCTCTGTGTTGTCAGGGTGCTTCTGGGCCCAGTCGACCCCACTTAACACTAACTTACTTACCCCAGATAACTTGTGTGCCTATTTGCTGCTAAGTTCCGGAGGGTCACACTTCAACAGATGGCATGCTGAGGCAGTAGAGCAGCATAGGTCCCAGGGAGGGAACACTCACTTTGGGCTTGTCCTGAGCCCTTTTCTAGACCAGGCTGAGCCTGTGACATCACCTGGTGTCACCTCATTGGCCTTTGTCCCCTGCTTCATCCTCTCACCTCCGCCCACTTACCTCTTCCTCTCTCAAACATTCTTTAAATAAATTATTTGAGTTGGCAAAGATAGATACTTGGAGTCTATAGATGGGGTTATACTTGTTTTTATGACTGAGTTACAGCAGTTTTGTAAACGGCAGTACCAAATCCACCACGGTGTGTAGTGTTCCCATCAGCTCCACCCCTGAACTGTGACTTCAGTGTTGCCCATCCTGGGAATGTAGTGAGATCATGTTAGAATGTTATCTGGTCCTAGTTATTATGTGTGCTATGTAAGTGTGTGTGTGTGTGTGTGTGTGTGTGTGTGTGTGTGTGTGTAGTGTAGTGTATTTATATTATATTTAAGTAAATGACCTCAACACTTGATTTTAAGATGATCCTTTTGATATTTCTTTATACTTAGCAATGAGACTGTATTTCTGCATAAAGAATCATTTGCCTATCTTAGTTAATGAAAATGCCATCTTGTCTTCTAAAGACTTCATCCCTCATCTTTTAATTGTGCCTATATAATACACCTGAAATTGTTTTTAGGATATGCTTTGAAGGACAAAGGTTTATACCTTTCCTTTGTGTGGACACACGACCAGAGTTCTGTTGCTTCCATTAAATCATGTTCAGATGCACTGGCTTCTGCCTGTACACCTCACTGTTCATCTGTCTGCCCTGTGTTGGCACCACCTGAGCTATAGCTGCACCCGTACACAGCTCTTGCTGCTCACTAACAAGTGTTATTGCTCCCCTGCCCGTCCAGTGTAAGTGGAGGCTGCTCATTCGTTCCCCTGCTGCCCAAAACTGAATAATCACACAGAAACTATGTTAATTACAACACCATTTGGTCAAAAGCTCAGTCATATTTCTAGCTAGCTTTTATATCTTAAATTAACCCATTTCTATTATTTTATATTTTACTAGGAAGCTCGTGATTTGTTACCTCTTGCTTCTCAAGCAGCGACATAGTATCTGCTTTCTTCAGCAGCTACACGGCATCTTCTTGACTCTGCCGACTCTTTCTCTATGCTGATTTCCTGCCTGACTTTACTCTACTAAGCCATTGGCCCAAACAGCTTTATTTATCAACCAACAAAAGCAACAAATACACAGAAGAACATCCCACATCAGTCCAGGATCACTATAGCCAGACCTTGACCTCTGAACTTCCATATACAGCTCAAAATGACTTTATCTACTGAGCAGAGAAAGAAAAAAGATCGTATTATTGGTGATCATTGTGTTTAACCTTCAAGTTAATCCATGAACATTGTATAGAATCCATGGTTTGCATTTTGTCTCTCTGATATGATATATATGCCACTTTTTATTTGATGTTTTCTTATTATTTTATTTCACTTTTTAAAGATTTTATTTATTTATTATGTTTACAGTGTTCTGCCTGCATGTATGTCTGCAGGCCAGAAGAGGGCACCAGATCTCATTATAGATGGTTGTGAGACACCACACAGTTGTTAGGAATTGAATTCAGGACCTCTGGAAGAACTGCCAGTGCTCTTAATCTCTGAGCCATCTCTCCAAACCAAATATATTTTTTAAAATGTCCTTTATTTTTTAAGATTAGAATATAATTCCATCATTTCCCCCTTTGCCTTCCTTCCTCCATGCCATTTTATATAAGCTGACTTGCTTTCTTTAAAATCTATGGCATATTTTAAATTAACAGTTATTGTATAATATACATATCTTATATATATCTATACAATATATGTATGTATACACACATCCTTCTCAGTCTGTATAAAGTCTCTCTCTCTCATACACACACACACACACACACACACACACACATATGTATGTATATATGTTTTCAGGAAGGACCAATTGAAATTGGATAACCAGCTGCTGTGCTCTTCCCTGGGAAGAAGACTATTTCTCCCACCCGGTAATCCTTGTGCAGGATTGACTCCCCCTCCTCTCCACAGTAAAGCAGATAGTCGGCTTACCATACTATACAATACAACCATATACACATGTGCAGGTAGGCAGTACCAATGGTCTTGGTAGGTTATATACATATTTTTAAATAAAGGCAAGAAGTTAGAAGGGAAATGTGGGGAAGATACCTAGAAGTTGGAGGTAGGAAATAAAGGGGGATTTGATCAAAATAAAATTATTCATGTATGAAGGTAAAAAAGCAAGAAATGGTTGTACTGATCTTTCATTATTATGAGTGGATTTATATAATATTATAATAGTTTCACATTTTAATTCAGTACTAGTTGCTGATGTAAGTGAAATTTTAGAGCTACCTTCAAATTTTAAGTATCTATGACACATCAGAGACAAAAATTAGTGAACAATTTTCATGACAATTTTTTTAAACTTTTAATGCGATTCAACATAAACTACATTTCTTATCATTTTCCATAATGACAATTTTACTTAAAATGTAATTTCATCATTTTCCTTGTAGAGTATTCCTTTACACTGTGTGAGTATATGTTGTTGTGATCCTGGACAGGATAAGGTTAGGGAGAGAGCCAAAGAAAGAATGCTGGGAGGAAGGGCGGAGTCAGAGGAGTCGTGAGCAGATGCAGAGAGAAGCAAGATGGGCATACCATACTGATAAAAGGTACCAAGCCGTGTGGCAAAGAATAGATAAGAAATATGGGTTAAGTTAAATGTAAGAGTTAACTAGTAATAAGCCTGAACTCTTGGCCAAGCATTTATAATTAATATTAAACCTCTGTGTCATTGCTTGGGAGCAGCTTGAAGGACAGAAACTTCTGCCTACAGTCCCTCTCCTCTATCCAGTCCCTCGCATATACTGTTCTTCCTTGTACTCTCTCTCTCTCTCTCTCTCTCAAAATCATGACCTCATTTCGTTTTTCTCTGTGTGTCTTTTGCATCTTGTATATTAATCCTATTCATTTTCCCATCCCTTCATATCTGTCCCCTGTCCCTGTACACACATACACAAATTAAACAAAATTTAAGAGGAAAAAAAGAAAAAAAAACAAAATAAAAAAGGGGAAAATTTAAAATCTCATCATAGAAGCTGCAGTGTGGTACAGAAAGTCATGCCATAAACCCCTTTGTCCATATTGCAGTAATGGCATGTTCACTTGTATTTTAATAAATAAAACTTGTCTGAGGATAAGAAAAGTAAAATAGCTACACTGGCCAGCCTTATAGAACAGGCAGCAATAACACACTCCTTTAATCCCAGTAGCCACACTAGCATGCTATAGAAACCAGGTGATAGTGGTGCATGACTTTAATTCTAGAACTAGAGAGGATTATAAGATGGGAGGAGGCAGCTCTAGGTCTCAGTCTCATTCTGAGATTCCTGAAGGCAGAGTCGCCATTTCAGACTAAGGTAGAGATAAGAGCCAGTGACTGGCTGTTTTGCTTTTCAACCCTTCAGGTTGAACTCCAATTTCTCTTTCTGAGTTTTTATTAATCATGATTCATATTGCAAAGAGTCATTGGTCTGGTTCGAAGCCTCTGGTTTTTACTATACTATCATGCTGGGCCTTCCCTAGGACTCTTCGTGGGTATCCTGTTGTTGTCCCATTGGGGAGATCCTGCAGCTTTGTCTATGCAGGCCAGGTTCCTTCTCATGCTCCAGAAGGTCATAGATGGTGTGGATGATGGGACAGGCCAAGCCTTAGCCCTGGGCTTGGGCCTGGGCAGCTGTGAGATGAGACAGCTCTTTCTTGTTTACCACTTCACAGCTGCCTCACCCACACCACACCAACAGAGCTGAATCTCCTGCTGTAATGACCACAGGGTCAACTCTCCCACCTGCCCCAGACATTGATGGGTGGGGGATAGGGGCAACTCTACCCCACCCTGCCACCATACGACAGATTGGTAATGGGGACAGCTCTGCCATGCTCGCAATTTTGGGGCTGGCTCATTCACAGCTGCACTGACAGATTGGCTTTAGTGTTGCCTGACAAGGTGCAGGGCCTGCTCTCCCAAGTGCTGCAGCTGGTAGGGGTCAGGAACAGTTCTCCTGCTCTTGTGAGCCAGGACAAACTCTCCCACCTGCACTGGTCATTGATGGGTGGGGAGGGGGAGCAGCTCGCTCCTGCCCATGCTGCCACAGACAAATGGGTAATGGGGACAGTGAAAAAGTTTATAAACATTGCTTATAAACAAGATTGCTCGCCATCAGGAATCTATAAGTGTTCCCTTGAATAACTGTAATTGTTCTCTTTCAAGTCCAGAGGAGTATTTTGGTTCCAAAAAAAATAGATGAGGAAGGAATCCAATATTTAAAGAGAAAGGCCAGAGTTTGAAATCATTTTTTCAAGTTTTATGCAGAGTACAGGATACAAAGTTCTGACTGGACTGAAGGTATAGATGAACTGTGGCATCTGTATGTCCTCAACGTGTGCTTCTCTCTGTCTCTGTCTCTCTCTGTCTCTCTGTCTCTCTCTGTCTCTCATACTCTCTCTCTGTCTCTCTCTCTCTCTCCCTTGATGTCCCTACATGAACTGCCGCAAACTTACTGTCTCAGCACACATTTCGAAGTACTTTGGCTTTGTACACAGTGATTAATAAAAACAACTAACACTTATTTGTACTTAAATGTGTGTGATTTTGAAGCAATTTAAAATAACCAATCTCCAGGATAAAATCTTGGACTGGTGATGGAACCACTTTCCAAAATAAACTTGGAGCCTGAGGATGTCTGTTGAAGAAGTTTGCATTTCCTCTAAAGTCGTCCTGGCAAAGGCTGGCGTTCCCACACCAGCCTCCTTGATAGCTCTGGGTGGCCTGTAGCTCAGAGATGAGGACTTGGGTCTGGCTTTTGTGTCCTAGACAATGTCCTAGTCCTGCAAAGCTATGGCTGAGCAGACAAAGCAGCCTAGGAGTAGGGTCATGTGGAGTTCTCCCAACCCATACCAGGAATTTTGACCATTATCCTGGACCTTAATAAATGTATTATGACTTAGGAAAGTATTTGGGCAACAGCCAAAACATCCCAGCTGCCTCTCTTCCTTAATTCTGCAGCACTGTCCTAAGTAATAATGGCATTGCAAGCTGGGAAAACTATGTGACCTGCCGCACACCAACAGGCTGGGAAGAGTTCAGCAGCTGCTGACAGAGAGGTACAGAAGAAAAGCCCTCTGCCTGTCAGACTGCTGGTCTCCCAATCTTGGTCACCTGAGGCAACTTACTTAACTTCTGACCTTCAAGAGCAGTTAGTGGATGATATAAATACCTGCAGTGCTCAGGGCAACGGGGAAGTCATTTGTAGACAACACATTTTTTACTAAGGAAATAAAGTAGGTTTTTAAAGGAAGAATAAATAGCAATGAGATGAATCATATAGAATATATATCATATCATATCATACCACTGAGTACAGTCTTCAGAAGCAAACACTTCAGAGATCAGTGTGCTGGTGTACTCTCTGCGGCTAGCTACCATGTGGGCCTCCCTTAAATACCTGCACCATGCCTTCCTACTGAACATTTGTGCACACTTCACATGCAAAATTCAGGGCTGGATAGATAACCCAGTGGTTAGGAGAACAGACAGATCTTCCAGAGGACCTGGCACCCACATGGTGGATGACAACCATCTGTAACTCTAGTCCCTGGGGTTCCAGGTGTCTGTGCAAACACACACACACACACACACACACACACACACACACACACACACACATATGCAGGCAAAATACCCACATGCATAAAAATGAGCTGAAGTTCCTTTCCTGCAATGGGGACAGCCATGCACGTTGTGAGGACTGCTGGATCTGAAGAGTTACAAGCAAGGACATCCTCTCAGATGCCTCTGACTATGCTTACCCCTGTGGCTTTAGCCCCTTGGAGAAACCATAAATAAATAAACTGTGTGGATGTATCATTCCATCTTTGGGGAAAGTTGGCTCCGATATAGTCAGGATAAATAAACAAAGCCTATTGGGCAACTTGAGAGTAAGCCAAGGGCTACCCTATTCTCCGGATATTCACGGATGAGTCAAGGTAATTGCTTCCACCCCACTTGGATTACAGAAATGGATATCAGACAAGGAAATTCCTATATAAGTCACTGAAGATCAGAGCATATCCAGCGATTAGTGGAAATTCATTATTTATGGCTCATCTTATCTATGGCTAAGCTAGGAGTAACTAAATAGTCGGGATAGCTAAATAAATAATCACTGAAAACTATCACGTAAGTCTTTATTTTCAAAGAACTTTCTATTGATCCAACTGTGTCAGTGCCCATATGAACAATCAGAGAATAGGTCTAACTATTAAAATGTCGGCTATAGGTTTTACTTTCTTAACCACTCAGAAAATTAAGATGGCATTTCCCTGAGGCTGGAGCAAGCTTGCTGTTTGGGGAGACCATGGAAACACATCTTGGTTTTGTTTTGAGCATGTGGTCAACATCCCAGCCCAGGAGAGATGAGGGGCCGATTCGGTCTTCAGCTGTGACTTGTGCTGAAGTCACCACACATGGCCAGATTAGTTCCCTTTCACTGGGGACACTGGCAGACACAAAGAAAGCCTTCACAGCTCACAAGGAAGACATTGCTTACACAACAGCTGAGGGCCATGGTTGAGCTGAACATGGTCTGTCATTTTCAGCAGGAACTAGACTGGGCCTAAGACGAAAGGAAATACAGTGGTCCATGGTGTGGGCAGCCTGGTTTCTCCATGTCAGCAGGATGCTGCATCTGTGTCCTTCCTGTGGCTGACACGGGGGAGCAGGCTGGAGGCTGACGCGTGGGAGGAATGTGGAGCTAGCTTAGTAGAGACAGCCAGCACCATGGGTTTGCTCTAGAGAAACCAGGGCAGGCGACAGAGGGTGGGTTGAAGAGTAGCGGGGTGGCAGGTTGAGGGGCTTCTCATTGATGCAATATGCAGGATTTATAGGAATTTGCCAAGAGACAGGCGAGGAGACTCTCAGTGGAAGCTGAGGCACTGAGTGA
Source organism: Microtus oregoni (assembly GCF_018167655.1). Classification (NCBI taxonomy): domain Eukaryota; kingdom Metazoa; phylum Chordata; class Mammalia; order Rodentia; family Cricetidae; genus Microtus; species Microtus oregoni. The sequence continues at coordinate 24,172,014 of NW_024543092.1, forward strand.
CCTCCGTGTGGGTTGTGGGTGACAGATAAGGATAAGAAAAGAAGAGAGGGGAAGGATCCACCAGCCAGGCTCTTCAAATTTAATACTAGAAATGAATTTCGGGTAGCGTGGCAGGCCTGGGGAGAACGCTCACAGCCAGGCGGAAGCTTTGGACATTGCCACCCGTGCAGTCGGCTAGCAGAGAGAGGTTTGCTGTCCCTATGCTTGCCTGCTCCTTTTTATTCCACCTAGAATCCCAGCCCATGGCGTGGGGCCTCCCCTCCATGCCCAGAAGTTTGTTCCCTAGGTGACTCTCGGGCAGTGGTTCTCAACTTTCCTAAGGCTGCAGCCTTTTAAGACAGTTCCTCGTGTTGGGGAACTGTAATATTACTTTGGTTACTACTTGGTAGCTGTAATTTTGCTGCTGTTATGAATAACAATGCAAAACCTGTGTTTTCCAATGGTCTTAGGAGACTCCTGTAAAAATTCCACTCCTAGCGGGGACACAACCCACAGGTTGAGAACCACTGCTCTGAATCCTGTCTAGACATAGGGTTGATAACATTAATCATCATGGCTTATGTGCAAATTAAAAGATGATTCCCTTCTAAGAAGTGCTCTTCTCTCCTTCCTTTGCCTTCCCACCACTCCCTCAAACATCTGAGGGTGAATTGGCATATATTAATATGTGTACAAATAAAATATCTGGATTCTTTATTAATATTGCTTATATTATATAAGATCAGACACCAGTAAATCATGGACTAATATTTAGGCATTTGTGCTTCATTAAAAATATATCCAAAAAATAAGTCAGAAAATTTTGGAAACTATTTCAATGACATTCTTCCAATGATTCTGTTCTGTTGTGCACCTATGCCTGTGGTATTTAAAAAGCACCTGTGGGAGTTGGAGAGGTGACTCATCTGTGTTCTCCTAGAGGACCTGACTTGGTTCCCAGAGGATCTGCTGTCCTCTTCCCGCCTGCACAGGCAACTGCACACATGTACACATATCCACACACGGAGCACACGTATACATAGAATTATAAACAAATAAAACCTATGTGGAAACCATTGCTTTAAGATGCAGTTACTTGGTGTGCTTACAACCCTTTTTAGCCAGGAGGGGAATGAGCCTGTCTTTGGAATGAGCTGTTTCACTGGTTGTCCAATGTAAGTGGTCAGCTTTGACACCATACATAAATAAACAGCAAAAAATATACTCAGTAGCTTGTACATTTATATGTATATCTGTGTGTGCATGCACACATAAGAATACATATGCAGCAACAATAAAAAGTGAGACTATTAACTTGAAAGGGGGACATAAGAGGGGCACAAGGGAGGATAGCTAGGGGATGACGGAGAGATGAAGGGGAGCGGTCATGCAATTCTATTTCAATTAAAAATCTATTTTTTTCAAAAAGAAATATGTCATTTTAATGCCTAGAGGCTATTTACACAGCAGTAATTCAGACAGCTCTTGCTGGCTGTCGGACTTGGGATGTGCACACAAGGAGGAGAGACAGAGAAGCCCCTTTTTCCATGCTGGCCTCAGAGCTGGCCTGGCACTGTGGCTCTCCCACCTGGGAGTCTCAGGCTCACAGCAGAACCATGGAGGAATTGCTCCAGGTTCTCCTACGGACCAGGTGTCGCTGGACTGGACCTCAGGGCTGGTTCCTCGTGTTCAGACTCTCAGAATCATTCAGGGCTGTGCCTCCTTCAATATTTGACTCTTAAATGTCTCCAGGTCCCCTAATTCTGGACTGTCCCTGGACCCTTTTTATCTTGACAGCAGACTGATCATTTGACATTTATCTTGATATATATTTTGGTTTGTGGGACATTGTCAAATGTGACCAATGGCCACAAAAGGACTTCCTCCCAAACAATCAGCTAGCACCCCGTCTCTGTAAACATGCAGCCAGCATCTTGTTTGCTGCCTTCTCGACCGCAGGGCAGACCCAGGTGCCGCCTGTCCTCTTGCTCCGTCTCGGGTCTGTTGTTTCAGTGTCTCACGGGAGTCTGCAGAAGGCCGATTGCCTCTCAACCACAACCTCGGCTCTCTGCCACTGCTTTTCTGGGCCCTGGATCTGGAGGTTGCTCTACTGCCGAGAAACTGAACTTATCTTTATATTAGGAGCTGATGCTGAGGTTATTCTGTGAGAACTCTAATCTCTCCAAATATAGTAAATTTTAACTGTTAAAGTTCGTTCTGTATTAGTGGTTTGTATATTTCAGGTTCATGTGGGCTAAGCTCTCCAGAGACACAGCATAGTTTACAGACTAACCACCATTTGGCTTCTTGTGTTCATCACATCAGGAGAGAGAGAGAGAGAGAGAGAGAGAGAGAGAGAGAGAGAGAGGAGGGAGAGAGAGAGAGAGAGAGAGGAGGGAGAGAGAGAGAGAGAGAGAGAGGAGGGAGAGAGAGAGAGAGAGAGAGAGAGGAGGGAGAGAGAGAGAGAGAGAGAGAGAGAGAGGGAGAGAGAGAGAGAGAGACCTTGGCTATTTCATCCTATGGTTAAAACTCTGATAAGAATGGAGACAAAATCTAGCTGTAATGTGTTCATACGGGTGCCAGGGCCACACAGGTAGAAGACGGGTGCTTGGGGAACTGAAAGAAGCATTGTTACTTACTATCCCTCTGAAAACATCCAGGCCCCACTCTGCCATAATACCTATGTTAGCTTTTCTACTAAGATCATCCCAGAAAGGACTGGATGACGTTTGCAGCCATTAGAAACCGTGAGAGGAACGACTAGACTTTGCAGCGGAAGGAAGGAGGCTTCTGTATTTTATACGGCTCAGTTTATCAGCTGATAATCACTTCTGCTCTGACACATAGGGCACACGTTGTTAAGTGCTTTTCTGTTAAAGATCAGGTGACCCAACTGGCAGGAAGAAAGATACTCTAAAAAGACACAGTGTCTTTCCCTTTCACCATCGGACTATTGAAACAATGGTCCTCAAGAAGCTGACATTTCCCAGGGATAAGGAAAAGATTAAAGCCTTGCACCAGAGGGAGGGAAAGAGAGCTCATTCCATTCAACAACTGGTCCAATTGCTTGAAAGGAGAAGCAGGAGCCGAGACAATAATGATGAGTCGGGAAAACTATACTTTAACCAGAACTGCTTGGATATACATCTCTCTGTCCTTCTTTTTAAACCGGAACCTCTTATCAAGAGCTTGAAAATGAAATGGGTTTCTACAGAAGGGGCCACCAGACCTCTATGCCACTCTTCCTAATACAGCCACATTGGATAAAACTTTTTTTCTCAGCTTTTCACTATTGTTTCTTTAATTGACCTATTGAAGATGATGTCTGCTGGGCCCAACTCATCAGAGTTGTTATGGCCCAGGCTCTGACCTCAAGAACTCTAGGAACAGCTATTGCATGGTGTTGCTGTGTAAACATATGTATTATCAGTGTTACATGTCAACCTCATCTCACGTATATATGAAGATATCTCTTTACAAAAGAAAGAGACTCTCTACTCTGCTGGTCAAGAATTCTCATTTGGAACAAGAAACCTACTTGCGTTCCTTTCTCTCATCTGGCTGTAAGAATGAGATGGCAGGGCCATGAACCAGCCAGCCCTGGCACACTGCCCCACATGGTGTAGATGTGGTCTCTCACATCCGCGCAAAAGACTGGGGCCACACCAAGACTCACAGAGTGATGGCTAGGTTTCTGGCGTTTTCAGAGACAGCTGGGCAGGTATCCCATGTGCATCTGCTGCAGCCAGTTTCCAGCCTTGTGGACTCTATGACAAAATCTGAGATGGACATCTTACAAAGACAACCTCATCTAAGAAGTTACTAACATGTCTAATCCCACGCCATTCAGACTTAATCACAGTGCATGCAAAACTGAAAATTTACCCAATGGTAACATCTACCTAATTCCAGAGTCTCTCTAACACTCGGGAACATGGTAAAAACAGTTTCTTTTTATGCTACACCATACTGAGTTCGCTGATGTGAGAACCCCAGGCCTTACAAAGCTGGAAACAGCATACTTTTAGACAAGAGTCACTACAATTGGCTTATTGCTGAAAATGATGCTTTTTAGACACACCAAAAGAGTGGGCAGTTCAAGGAGTCTACAAAGGGCAGGAACGGTCTCCTTTAAATTTCTTATGTGATTAATAAATTCATTAAATATTTGAATGTTGGCAGGAGGAATCAAAGGATGGGGTGGCTGGGGAGAAAGCGGAGTGGGAAGCAGGAGGGCAGCAGCTGACTCTAATTAGTGACTGGAAGGAGGGGAGATAGAAGTGCTGCCGCTCTTGAATCCCACTGGAGTCTGCCTTTTCCATCTGCCCGCGCCATAGCACCTTGGGAAAGTAACATTACATTAAAAACAAACAAAGGAAAGGAACTTTCTGGGAAGTGGGAAACACGGAATTCAAATGACCCTCCCTATTGTTCCTAATAAAGGAACCTGGAGCAAGAATTTCCACTGCACAGCTGGTGTTCAAGATCCTTCCAAACTTGAATTGTTCGTGGGGTCGCTGTGTAAACATATGTATCTGCCACCCTTTCTCTGAGCCCCTGGGGCTGGCTTCCATACAAAATAATGACAGTGTGAGGGGCTGTGTTTGAATCTTCTGTAGCTTCCAGGGCCCTGGAGAATTTATTAAAAACACATTTAGAAAGATGGCTATTAATTTTGCTTTAGAAAGAATTGTGAGACACTTTTTAATTTTTGTTTGTAATCCATCATCAAAAAATGAGTGTGTGTGTGTGTGTGTGTGTGTGTGTGTGAGTGTGTGCGTGTTTGAGTATTATTTAATCTTTCCAACATTGCAGCATTCGGAAAATGTTGTAATATGAATAAGATTTTTCAAAAATGTATCTCATCAGCATAAAATTCTTTTCTAAACTATATTTATCTTACTTAAAAAATAAATTCAAGATATTGCTCATTTTTTTGCAGTGAAAATACTAAGGGTCATAAAACTACTGGAAGAGCTATTTCCCTGGGGAAAATAACAGAATCGAGGGGTTCCTATGGCTGGGAGATGAGCCATCCCACGAGTGTACTCTGTGCCAGGCTACAGGCATAGCTCCACTTACATCCCTGGGTCCGAGAGGTAAGATGCATGCCATCCTCCCATGGCTCATATGCTCTGAAAACAGGCGACAGAAGGGAAACTATGAAGGTTTGGCAATATTAAGTTAGGTGATATTTAGTTATAGAGGCTATAGGAACATTTTTGATGACTATTTTAACTTCTAAGTCTTCCAAACCTATTCAAAACCTCTCCACAGAGGCTCCCACGACTGAGATAAACACAGATAATCCCAACCAATAGGCCATGAACACATTCCTCCTTCCATCGTACAACACTGAGGCTTCCCTGGACCAAATAGCAATGCACAGACCTCATACGTATCCTATTAGAACCAGAGGCTCAGAGGTTATTTCACTTCTAGAAACATTTTTTTCTCTTTATCTTCCTAATATTGGAAATAAGTTGCTCCCTCAAACAATGAAGAATGGGGCATCCTTTTCCTGACTTCCAAATTCCCCTAAGCTCAGATGCTCATCACACCTGCCCCCTTTTGTTGTTCCTCTTCTGAGCTGAGTGTCTCGGTTTCCTCCAAGGAAGCTTGCAGTGAATGTCAGGACTCTTCCCTGCACTGGGAAGACCTCTTGAGATCTACTTCCACCTGATGAGCCTACAATTCACCAGCCAGGCTGTGGAACAGGAAGCTCAGCTGTTCTCCTGCTCTGAAATCTTGGTTCCTAACTTGAGGCTGGGCACATATGAAAAGACAGGGGAGAGACGGGATGGAGCTAGTTTGCCCTCTTAGGGAACCATTTGGGGGTGATCACACAGCTCCTGAGAGTCACCTGACTTACACACAACCCACAGTCGAGACCACAGCCTCTCCCAGTCTTGCTCTGAGGAGGCCTAGTACATTCAGCCATTGCTGCAAAACAGAGTTCATTATTTTCAGTTCGATATCTGTATTGACATGTTTCATTTTATAATGAACATTTAAGACGTTTTTAATCAAATTGTGCATTAACCACTATTATGAGCATCATTAACAGAAGGCAATTGTAGTAGGAGTTGCGGGCCTCTTTCCACAGCCCGGCTCCTGGCCGCCTGGCTAGCTTATACCCCGAATTAACAACACACAAATTGTATTCTTTTAGACACTGCTTGTCCCATTATATCTAGCCTCTTCTCGGCTAACTCTCGCACCTGGACTAGCCCATTTCTAATAATGTGTGTAGCACCCCAAGGTGCACTTACCGGGAATATTCTAGCCTATGTCCATCCTGGGTCAGAGCTTCATCGCGCCTGCCCCAGAGAGCAGAGCTAAGGCATATGAGCTCACTTCCTCATCCTCCCAGCATTCTGTTCTGTTTACTCCACCCATCTAAAGGCTGGCCTATCAAATGGGCCAAGGCAGTTTCTTTATTAGCCAATGACCTTCCTCCATCAGGCAATCATATCATTTTGTTTTTCTGGTCAGTTTCCCCTGCTACACCCTGTGGCTCTAAGAACTAGTAATAAAGAAAATCACATCTGCTGATTTCCAAAGTAAAGAAGCTTTGTGTGCACTGCAAGGAAATAAAAATAAACACATGGCTCCAGTTACCGCCCTGATACATGGGGGCTTAACGTACAAGTCCTGAAGTGAAAACACGTTTTAGATCTTTCAGAGCTAAGTAAGGATACAGTAGGAGGAAGGAAAGATGGACAAGAAGTAAGCTGGAAAGAGAGTGTTCACAAGGAAAGACGGTTGTTCTCCATGGCTGGTGTCTCGTGCATCATTTTGCACGAGAGACACAATGGAAGCCATGGAGCTGAGTGTCCAAACGAGGTTTCTGCTGTGTACAGACAAGTTTGACAGGAGGGAGTTTGTAGATTCCAGCCCATGCTGAAGGGAAGCAGGCTTTTCCTTCAGTCTGGACTGCTGGAGAGACTGTTGCGTGAAGGAGGTTTGTTTTCAGGCTGTGTGTCCTTCACTCCATCCCACAGGCCATGGTTCAGCTGCATCCGGGAGCCTGTCTCTCCATCATTCACATTACTCCCTGACCCAGATCAGATTAGTTCCTGTTTTCCTCCACACGTCTGTCACCTTGCCTTTCATCATAAGAGGAACTGGTGAGATAAAGTGTTGAAGTCTCGGTACGTTTTAGGTTATGTTTTCCCAAGCTTCAGTTTCGCTTTCTTAAAATAAAGATCATAGACTCTTAAATAACACAGATGCTGAGCTGTGATCTAAGAGAAAGCACCAGGCTGGTCATGTGGCCTGTTTCCGCTGCTGCTATTTTTCATAAAGATCCCGACGGATGGCTTGATTCTGAAATTTATGGGAGAGAGTGCAAGCAGGAATTCCTCAGGAACACCATCACACAATTCATCACCAAAAAGGCTGTGCTCCATCATGGTGACAATACCAGAGTTGAAGACTCAGGATGACATTTCTGATAAGATTCCAAAAGAGTGGAAAGTTTAATACTCCCAACATTGTTAAAGCCAAAAGAAAAAAATCCTCTCCCTTTCGTGTCTTCCAAATCCCTTTTCCTCTCAACTTTTCCAAAGAGCTGAAGGGCAAAATAAAACAAAGAAAATGTGTTTCTACTCATGAAATGTTAAAATAAATATGTAATGATTTCTTGGTCAAATTTTTCCTTTCCAAGATAAAAATAATTGGAGTCACATATGATAACTATTAACGTGACTGCTCTAAACCACGAGGCATGGTATTCCTCAGGCAGCTCAGAGTCCGGTGAGCAGAACGAGGACGTACACCAGAAGGTGGAGGGAGAAGCCAGCCAAAGTTAGTACACAAGAGCCGGATTCTGGCACGGAGTGAGATGGGGCCATGCACCCCTCCCTCTGCCACTCTGCCGCCATGGTCCAGGAGCTTCCCAAGGCCAAATCCCCTCAGATCCTTCTGGTTTTGACCTGTTTCCCCATGCTTGGATGGACTGTGCCATGGTGTATGTTGTGCTGTGGTGTGTGTTGTCTTGTGCTGTAAGCTCTGTTTTGTGCTGTGTTGTGATGTGTGTTTTGTGCTGTGTTGTGATGTGAGTTGTGGCTGTGTTATGGTGTGAGTTGTGTTGTGGGTTGTGTTGTGATGTGGGTTGTATTGTGGTGTGGTTGTTCTCAAGATCTTAACTGCTCCAGCTCTCAATCTTCATGTCTTCACCCCCCATTCCATGGGCCAGGCTTCCTAAAAACTATGGCTGTGACCTTCCAACAGCACTGAGAGTCTGCACCACTGACCAACTCTCTTTAGAATGTCTTAACCATTCTTTCTCCACCTGCTTTTCCCCATAAATCGTGGCCCTCCGGGTTTTGTTCACACAAACATCATATGTCAATATCAATGCTGGAAATGGTTGCTGGTCCACTTATGCTGTCATATTTATTAAATGCCTATTGGATGGCAGGCATTTTGAGTATAGTCTTGGGCAAGGGCAATGAAGTCACTTATTTCAGTGAACGTCAAAGTTCAGTTCAGGAGAAGGGCAGACATAAAGGAGTGGCGGGAAGGGACACAGAAAGGCCGAGGCCAAACCCCTGACACTGAGGGAAAGGAGCTCCTCAGAGGACACAGTGCAATCAGACTGGACTCTGATGGCCACAAAGGGACAGGGCTGAGCAGCAGCAGAGATTCCCCAAAGGTGTGGCTGAAAGCGGCTTCTTCCAGGACTCAGCAGCAAGCCCAGAAGCCACCTCAGGACCTGAGTGCGTATTGTGTGACTTAGGTCTCTGGATGGCTCTTATGCATTAGAGATGCTTTATTCATGCTTCTAATGAACGAACTCTGGAAGTTATACGTGTGCATAAAGCAAGACACTGCCTCTTTATAGGCGTTTATTATTCTGCATTCAGTCTCATATCTGCTTTTTCTTATTTCATATGCTTTGGTTAGATGCTTTTTCACCTTTGTTTATTTTTAGAATTTTGTTAACCGTCTTTTAATTTCTTCATTAACTTAAGGGCATATTATTAAATTTTCATATGTTAGTATAATTTTTATTGTTGCTTCTATTAGATTCTAATTTTATTCTATATAGTAAGAGAAGATGCATGATATTATTAAATTATTAAATTTAATAAAAAATATTAAAAAATTATAAAAATTAAATAATTATCCAATTATTAAAGAGTGATGGGCTGTGACATTGCTCATATCTTGGAAGACATCTCAGGCCCTGACGAGGATATACATTATGAGACCATGAATGAAATGAAGTGTTCTGTAAACACCCATATGTTTTTTTATTGATTTATAACTGAATGGCCTAAGGGTGAGCATGAATATTGATAATCTCACTTGATATTGTATGAGCACCCATTTCTCCCTTTGGAGCTATCAATACCCAATGTTTGCTCTCTACGTTTGTATGTCTTTACAATTGTTTATGGCCTTTTAGCTGAATTGACCCCTCTGCCGCTGTTGAATGATATACTTTGACAAGGTATTAGCCTCAAGCCTATTTTATCTAACAGCGGTTTCTCCTGCCCTCTGTAGGTCTCCTGTTCATGTGGAATATCTTTGTGTCTCTGCTCACTTTCCATATATGCATCTACACCAGTGAGGTGAGTTTGTCGCAGACAGCGCACAGTTGGTCTCATTTGCTTCATTTCAACACGTTTTTTGGATGTGCTTTCAGTTTATGGAATTAAATGTTTAAATTTATGGATAGTATTCATAGGAATTAGTACCTTCATATTTTTAATTATTTTTGTTTGTTTTCATGAGGTCTTTGCTGCTTTAAATCTCCCTTAGTGTCCACCTTTGTGATTTGCTGTTTTTGTTTGTTAGCTTATTTGGGGCTTTTTGGGGTGATTGTGATTGTTTTACTGGTTATTTTTACTTCCCCACATGTGCAGTCTGCTTTTCCAGTATGATTCATTATTTTTCATCCTTTCCTGACCATCTTTTTACTTCCTATTATAGCACATTCCTCTTATTTTGTTTTTTTTTTGTTTGTTTGTTTGAAACAGGGTTTCTCTGTGTATCCATGACTGTCCAAAAACTCACTCTGTAGACCAAACTGGCATCTTGAACTTGAACTCAGAGATTCACCTGCCTCTGCCTCCCAAGTGCTGGGGTTAAAGTGTGTGCCACCATGCCCAGCCTACAGCACATTCTTACGTGCTCCTTGTAAGTCAGACTAGCAACAGTAAGCTTTCTTACACATTGCCAATCTGTAAAAGACATAACTTCTGCAGAGTTATTTCACTGATGATAACATTTGTACATATGCTGCTTTGCTTCTAAGAATTCGAATTTAATCATATCAAAATCTTCTAACCTGTGAGGTTCTGCTGAGAAGTCTCATGATAGTCTGGTGAAGATCCCTGTGTATATGGCTTCATACTTTATCCTTTATGTTTGTAGAACTCTTTTTGTCTTTGTCTCTTGAAAATTTAGATGCTTTCATGGATTGAGTTTATTTTTACTCCTTGGAGTCTTCCTAGATCTGGTGTTCGTATCTGCCCTACAACTTGGGAGTTTTTTTTTTTATTTAGTATTTGCTTAAAGTCTGTTTAGTTTTTCATTTTTTTCTATTTTCTCCCTTTTATAATGCCTGCAATATAAAAATATTATTTACTGGTTCCCTATAAGTCTCATAGGACTCTCTTTAGTCTTAATTCCTTCTTCATTAATAAACTTCTGACTTGTTTCAAAAGTTGTATAGTCATCTTAAAAGCTCACCATTGGGCTTTGTTTAATTTCTAGATACATATTTCCAATGAATTTTCTACCTCATGCATTGTACCAACAAGATCCAATATATGTGTTTGATTACTCTGTGGGCATTTGTGCTCCCATCGGTGATGGCTCTTCTCATTTCTATTCTCTTGCATCTTCCCGGGTCCACTAGAATCATTATTTTTATTTTTTCAAGCACTTCATAGATTTTCATTGATTTTGGGGTCTGTTTCTTCTGAATACTTATGGGCCATTGGCAGGGTCATGATTTTTTGCTTGATCCTGCTTCTTGTGTCCCTGATGAATGACTGCAGAGCTGAGGTAGCAGACTCCTCCTTTGTGCTTCTGAGAGGACACAAGTGTGATCCCCATGATATTTCTTCAGCTGTAACCAAGGGGTTTCTGTTGCTGCAATGATTCAGATTCCAAGTACTTGTGAAAGTAGAGGAGGCAGTTTTATAGTGGGTATGGGCCACCATGGCTGTATTACCTCAGGTCCAAAGGGAAGAATGGCAATTGCCACCTGTGGCCGAGCCTCAGGCAGTGGTGGTAGTGGTGGTCCCTGAGATGTGGTTTACTGGAAGGTACATCCTTAAGCCAGACAAAGCACCGGTTCCAATGAGTATAATGATGCAGGTGAACAGCAGTGTTGATACAAGAATTAGGGAAGTATGGGAAATAGGTCTCTGGGACCCAGGGGACAAGGAATTCAGTTCTCCCAGCCTTGAGGTGCCCTCCGCTGCTAAACTCTGCAGGTACAACTCATACTCTATCATGCGATAGAGTGGTGACTGGATTTGGATAATGGAATATCTGGAGTTGGTTGGACTCATAGTCCACAGCTTTTTGAGTTGATGCTACGGGTTTCAGTAGGGACCCAGGTCAGAGGGAAGGTACTGTGACTATCCAACCTTGATGCAGGGTAGACTTTGGCATCTTCTCTGTTCCTAAGATTCCTCCATGCTGTTCTGAGGACTAGACATACTATGGACTTCTTATCTGGAATATAGAAGCAATATATTCTAAACTCTAATAAACTCTAAAAAGCTCCTGAAGCTGGGATCAAAGGTAACCAGGACTTTAGGGCTTGTGGCTTCTGCTCACAGACAAGGTCGATGTCTCTCAAAACTTAGTAGGCATTTTGGTCAATGCACACCCTCCTCTTCTGTGTCTTGTCTTCCTCTCAACACTTTCTGCCATCTGGAATCACTCACCATTCCTAGAGAGGTGCCCTGGATCACACCCTTTAACAGATCTGATGCAGAATACATGCCCATTGAGAATCTGTGAAATGAATGGAAAAACTCCCCCTAATAGAACTCTTGAAGAAAGAACTTTGTAGCCCCCAGCATGGTGTAGATAGAAATGTGAACTATCCTGGAAGCTGGCGACACTTCTGTTCTCCTGTCTGATTGTGTTCCCTGCAGTTCTACAGACCTCAAGTTCTCATGGCCCTGAGGGCCTCAATACAACACTTGACAGAATGCCATTCTTATGAGAAGGTCAAAGCAGGACATGGTTGGTGACCAAATACGTGATATAAAATGGTATAAATGATACACTTTTGACCGTTGGAAGATGTCCAGTAAAAGTATAAACCAAAGCAAAGAAAGCTTACATTAAATGTGTCTTTCACTTAAATTTGAACAGAATTGCTTTTTCATATAACGTCTCTCAGCAAGTCTGAGGAATTAGCCTCCTCAGATAACATACATTACAACTAGGTTTTGAAGTTTGTCCAAATGTAAGAGAAGAAGCAGAAGTTCAGCACCAATAGTTTCCTGTTTGGAGGGCTTGCTCGCCTTGGTCCCCCAGATCTAGCTCCTAACCAAGATTAAATATGGTGGAAAACAAAGCAACACTCCCCTGGAGAGCAGAATCCCACATCAGACCACAGTTAGGCAGCTTGGATGTCAGTGGAACACTCAGTCTGGCTAAAAGCACCCTATAGAAAACAGGATGATTAATAAACAAGCCGTACTGTCTATAAAGTCTCCAGCTTTGTCCTCATGAAGACAAGAGTCTGTTCTTACCAAAACAGAACTCTGTTATGCATGATATATGAGTCACCCGTTATCTTTCCAACATCTGCATCCATTTCTACAGATAGTTACCAACTCTTAAAGTATATGTTATCATATTTTTAGCAAGCATATTGAAGTGGTATTGACTGGAAATAAATTTCAAGTCTCTGAAGTGCACGGTTTGCCATTTTAATGCAGGTCATCACATGAGACAAACGGTGCAGTCGCAGTAGTGAGACTGCTGCCTCCCGTAAGGGCACTTCCACCCTTAAAAATGCCTCTCTCCCAGGGTCCCTGCTCTAAGCCTGACCCTAGGAAGCACGTAGCCCTTGCAACCATACAGTGCTTAATCTTGTATTTCTATTGATTGTGACATCTCATCTGGGTTCTTTCTCACGCTGTAATGATTTTGACTCATATGTACAGCAGTGTGGTCCAATGTCCACATCCCAATGCCACATCCCAATGCCACATCCCAATGTCCACATCCCAATGTCCACATCCCAATGTCCACATCCCAATGTCCACATCCCAATGCCACATCCCAATGTCCACATCCCAATGTCCGCATCCCAATGCCACATCCCAATGTCCATATCCCAATGCCACATCCCAGTGTCCACATCCCAATGTCCATATCCCAATGCCACATCCCAATGTCCACATCCCAATGCCACATCCCAATGTCTACATCCCAATGCCACATCCCAATGCCACATCCCAATGTCCACATCCCAATGCCACATCCCAATGCCACATCCCAATGTCCACATCCCAATGTCCACATCCCAATGTCCACATCCCAATGCCACATCCCAATGTCCACATCCCAATGCCACATCCCAATGTCCACATCCCAATGTCCACATCCCAATGTCCACATCCCAATGCCACATCCCAATGTCCACATCCCAATGTCCACATTCCAGTGCCACATCCCAATGTTGCTTATCATCATTTCCTTGCATAGAGAATGATGCTATCCCAACAACAGGCTGTGAGCAGCAGCCCATTAGTGTGCTGGTTTACCATGACCAGGGCCTGCACTGCTGACAGCTGCCTCGGTACCAGACTCTCCTATAATTCCACATAGTAAGGCTGTAGTTGCATAAATAAGCACATACAGAAACATTTTTTTCATGTGTCTTATGCTTAAAAGGTGCCTAAAATGTGATAAATAGTCAATAAATATGTGCAGAAATCATCAATATGATACTTCAGACAGTCTAACATAATTTAATCATTTTTTTACATTTAGCAGGAAATATCTTCAATAAGAATTTTAAAATTCATTTGAGTTACTCATTGGATGGCTATGCAGACTTTCTTATTCTGAAAACATCTTTTCAGTCAACAGCTCTACCAGAGATGATTGCAGATGCTCACTGACAGTCTCCACCCTCTGTGTATAGCTAGAGGTGAACATACTTGAGTAGAGTATAAAGTGACTTTAGCTTAAACAATAAGGTTTACAAAGTGAATGATGAGTGATACATGCTCCAAATCAGGCTAGGTGATTAGCTACTCTCTCGTCATACGCGGCTACAAATGGGGCATCCCTTGGCTGGGGTCCCCACAGCTGCGTCTTCACACTGCTACAAACTCTTCTCACTAACTCAAATGCTGCTAAAACAGAAACACTTTGTGTGTAAACACTAATGCAATTATCAGTAGAGGCTCAGACAGTTGAGGCCACCTAGGCCTCCGTTAACCTTCTGTCAATGTAGAAGTGACTTACTTGTAAGTTAGAGTGCTTCGGTAGGAAAGGCTGAAAAGTCGTCCTTATCAATTAAAAATATGAGCATTTGTAGACTATGGGGAGCTTGTGAATTTAGAAATGTGGAGACCTCTGTGACATAGATGCAATCACAGCAGAGCTGACCCACCCCAGTGGTTGTGGCAGAAGCTCGTGAGCCTCAATCTGTCTCTGGGTTGTTCTGCTGGAGAAGTCATCTAGGTCACCTACAGAAGGTGTTCCCTCAAATCTCAGTAATAGCTCAGGAAGCGCCTCCAAGGGAGCTTATCTGGCTTTGTAGTTATGGTGATAGCCTGAATTTATCAGTTTACCAAGAACAGCAAGATTCTAAGTACTAAGAGAAAGCAGAGTAGAAGGCAAGCAGCTGTTAATAGCCAACTCTTGACTGGGTAGATCTGGAGTGGAGTGTTTGCCTAGCCTACGTGAAGCTCAGGGCTCTACCTGCAAGAGAGCCAACCTAGAACTTGTCTTTCTTGGTCACTTCAGACTGTTTTGACAAGTTAAACCCGCCTTTTGCTTTCCATTCCACAGGCTTCCTTCCAGAAGCTCCATGCTCAAAGGAAACAATTTTCCAGACAGAGAAATGACCTACCTCCAGCGGAGAGGTGGATTCAAAACAACCAGTAGGGAAGACCAAGAAATCCACACAGAAAACGCACTCGAAGGGTCCTGTGGAAAACTGAACTGGACTCATACTTTGGAACATCTGTCACCTGTAATATTTCAAGAGCATCTTAATATACATTTCAGAAACGCAGATGTAACTGCCCAATAAAAATATTTTTAAAGCGATCACATTCCCCAACTGCCTCTATAAATCAACACATACTCTTGTCATCATCTATACATATGTTCTAAGTTAAAAGGAATTTTATGAGCTTTGAGCATCTTTTATTCATTTTTTTTAGTATCTTTGTGCTACACTGGCGTATTTTTTTCCCTAGCAAGATCTTGAACAGTGTGGAGCAATATTAGCATGAACAGAGAAAACAAACCCAAAATTTAAATTGGCATTACAGGGCGTCGGGTCAGAGCAAGTCATGTCAGGTTGCCCCTGTTTCATGAACTGCCAGGATTTAAGCAGCTTTAGCTATGAATAACCACATACTCACTACACTAAAAATGCAGAAATGCCTTCACTTCTGAGAGGGAGAGATGGAAGTTTGTATCAGCCAACATATCCACAAATAGGAGTACAAATTTATCTCATTTAGAATTAAGAATTCTTAGACACTATCATGGATGTCATGACATCCAACTGGGCCATACAGATAGGATGAGGATCTTGAGCTTGGTTCCTATCACCTCTGCTGTACCCCTTTATCTGGGTTTCCATAGCAATGCTAGCAGTGTTTTGAAAACTGCTGTGCAATATTACTTTGTGGTATAGTCTCTCTTGCTGAAGCGACGTGTCAGACTATGAAAATGGGCCACTGTGGTAGGAAGAGGAATGTGCAATCAAGTATGCAACTGAAAAAAAAAAGGGAAGCCCAGGCTTTAACCAAGGAACAAGGAGAAAGCAGAACACACAGCATGGGTACAGCCGCAAAGGCAGTGCCTGGTTTGGCTGCTGCTTAAAGAACCCACCAAAATTCCCTACAGAGGATTTTAGCAGCTCCTTGAAGTCCTTTTTTTTTTTTTGGTTGTTGATTTATTTTGTTCTTTTTTTTTTTTTTTGATACAGGGTTTCTTTGTATAACAGCCCTAGCTGTCCCAGAACTAGCTCTTGTAGACCAGGCTGGCCTTGAACTCACAGAGATCTGCCTGCCTCTGACTCCTGAGTGCTGGAATTAAAGGCATGTACCAACACCACCCAGCTCCCTGAATTTCTTAACAAAATGTACCAAATGCAACTAAATTTCTTAACCATCCAGAAAAACTAAGAGAATCTCAACAAAAACCCAAGTGAAAAGATGATCCGCAAAAGCCACACAGGGCTGACACACACTTAGGCATTATCGGGTGACCTGTACAACAGTCATTATAACCATGCTTCAACCAGGAAGAGCAAACACCACTGAAATGAATATAGAGGTGGAACCTCTTACTAAAAGGTGCGGATTATGAAAAAAAATCAAATGAAAATTTCATGATCAAAAACCACAAGAGAACGAATGCATTGGGTAGGCTCTTATGTGAATGAAGAGAGTGGGAGGCACCAGCAAGCTTAACGCAGTAAATATGGGTAGGAATTAGAGTCTTCCAATCTGACAGGGTTGAAAAGGATGCATGAGTTCAGGGTGATGCCCATAAACCAGCCACCCCGAGATCTCAGGATCAAATCTCAGATGAATTATGGAACCGTTTTCTCTGGTTATTATTAAACAGTTACTCCATCCAAAATTTTGAAGCAAATTTTCAGAATTATGATATCTGTAATTCCCAGGCATCATTTTTCTGATTTACTGACTGGCAGTGTGCATTTGGTCCACTATAGGGGACCCACCTTTAAATGCAGACTAGGGTTCAGATCTGACGATGTCCCCTATATCAGCAAGAACCCCTTTGTATACGGAACAGGCAGGGGCAGACGGGTACGGAACCTGGTCAGGCAAGAATCCTGAGCTCAGCGACTCCCGTACGGCTCACGCAGAGGGCTCATTGGGGACAGTGCTTCCCCAGAACTGGGCTCAAGAGCCACCTAGGATCTCCTCATGTCACATACGGCTGTGCAGCAGCTTCCCCTGAGACTGACACATTGTATCCTGCAGGGAAGCTCCTTAATACAGAAGGCAAACAACTCAGAATGGCTTCAAGAGAAAATAGGAAGAGATGGGAAAAGATCAGTGGGGAGAGAAAGGGAGGAAGAGAGGGATGTGGGAGGAGAGAGGGAGAGGGGAGAACCAGCAAGGTCAGTTCATGCATCTCAGCTTCTTGAAAATGCAGCCTAAAGGCATTGGATGTTCTCACAGTCAACACTGCAGCACCATGGGAGAGGCAACCAGAGCTACCAGAAACACGCATTTCCCTGAAGCAAATGTCTGGAGTGAAGACTCAGGGTTGGTGAGAGAGAAACAAGATTATACTTCCTTAACAATTTCTTTGGTACAAAGGTCTAATTAAGAACATACACTGAAGCTGGGTGGTGGTGACACATGCCTCGAGAGACAGAGGCAGGTGGATCTTTGTGAGTTCGAGGCCAGCCTGGTCTACAAGAGCTAGTTCCAGGACAGACACCAAAGCTACAGAGAAACCCTGTCAAGAAAGAAAGAAAGAAAGAAAGAAAGAAAGAAAGAAAGAAAGAAAGACTGGATTTGATCTCCAATATCCCGAATGTTTTTATTTATTTATGGATCCCTGGATAGCACAGAACATCCTCTGTTTACTATTGAACAAGTATTAATTGAGAGCATCCTACAAACAAAACTCAAAACCACATTCTAGAAGAGAGTTGTAAGTAGAGACCTTAGAATTCCTGTCTTCATAAACAGCAGAAGAGAGAAGGAGGGAGGAGAGAGATAAAGACGGGAAGAGATAGTAAAAGATAGACCACAGGGAGAGAAAGGGAAGAAGAGAGAGGACATAGAGAGGGAGAACGAACAACAGGGCCAGTTTGGGAGCTCAGGAAGTGCCACATGAGGAACGGAAAATGGTGACCTGTAAAGGTGTGGCAGGCCTTTATCCGTGTGAAGGACATGCTCATACCAGGAGCAGGAACAGACCGAGTGGGTCGGGGAAATGACACAGAACCAGTGTGGCAAAGTCAGAGATGACCATGGCTAGGTGCACAGCAAAGATGCCACTGAAGCCATTGAGGTCAGGGTCACATGTCTATCAGGAGTGCAAAGTGGATATTGATTTAACAGGACACCAGAGGAGACATGGGGGAGGACTAGGGTTCTCCAGAGCCCAGCACAGCATGACAGCTTCCTTTCCTGAGGCCATGGAGCTGGAGATGAGGTGAATCAAGAGAGACTGGAGAGGCAGAGCTGAATTGTACCAGGAAATTGGCGGAAATAACACAGCCATCAACAACAGCATCACATAAGAGAGTCATGGTGTGCTGAGTCGTGTCAGAAAGTTCTGGAGAGCCGAAGAGGCAAGGGCAAGAAACAGAGAGCTGTGTGTGGATGGGGAAAGACCCTAGGGATGGTCTACTCCGGAGGCAGAGAGCCCTCCCATTTTAGCACAGTTCATTTGGGGAAATCTGTGTGTGCTGTCAACTGGAAGGCACACTCTGCCATCTTTGTTGGCATGTGCTGCGTTCTGTGGGCAGAATGTCCATACTCTCTAAAACCCAGATGTTGAAATGCTCACCCATGATGTGATGGTGTTTTGGGTGATAAGGTCATGAGGGTGAAGGCCCTGACTGGCATTGATGTCCCTATAAAAGGGAACTCCCAAGGATCCTGGTCCTCTCTATCATGTGACCTGCAATGAGAAGATGGTACCTGGACAGAGAGAGTTGATATACGAGAGGGATATGGAAAGCATCCTCACTAGACCACTCTGCAGGGCTCTGATCTTAGGGTACCTCTCTGAACAGATGTGCCACCTCAGTAACCTAGAGGCAGCTCTCTGTTCTGTTCCTCTCAGCATAGTGTTTCCTGGTGGCATCAACAACCTGAGGCCCAGGTGTCTGCCAAGTGGCATCTGTCACCCCAGCTGCTTGTCACTACACTCTGTTGCTGTCTCTCTTGGCCAGTTCCTCAGTTATAGTACTGGGTCACTCTAGTGTGGTTATGGGTTCTCAAATTTTTCTTTGTGGCCATCTTTGCTTTATGTATTTTGGAACCACTTTTAGATGTTCTAAAGAGACCTTTATTAAATTAAAACCTAATGTTAATTTATATTGAGAATCAGTGTATCTTCTAAGGACATTCCTAGAAAAAAACATATATCAAAATGTCATCCTTCTTATCTAGTTAGTTAGGAATGTCTTCCCTTTCCACCGTATCTTTCCTCACCTTTGACCTCTGAATATTTTTGTGCTTTTTAAGTCCATTCCAACAATATTTTTAATGGATTAGCATAACATCATCCCCACTATATTTGGGTTGAAACTCTCTTATCCTGTTTTTCTTTATCCCCTCTCAACTACTTTCCTTTGCTACTTCCATTATTTCTACATTAATCAAGTGTGCCACTTTTAATTATTATCATTCTTTACTGTTATTTTAAAACACAATCCAAAGAGCAAGACATACATGAATTTAATTCTGATTAATGTAAGCTATTACTGCTTCCAGGACCACCTCATAATACTTCATAGTGACGTGATGACCCCTTTGTGTGCTAGTTTGGGCATGTTTTAATTCTGTCTTATCTTAGGGTCATCGGAGCTACACTGATACTCATCGGCAAATGCCGACCCTGGTACTATCTGAGTCTCTAGGCTCATTTTCCTTCTGCCTGCTGAACATTCTCAACTGAGCAATGGGGTAGAGGCTGATGCAGAAAAATTATTCTTCTTGTCTTTGTAGTTGAAGGAATAGTTTTACCATCAGTTACCTCCTCTCAGCCTTTGCATGTCGTATTGTGTCTTCTGACATATCAGTAGTGTGTCCACAGATCCTGCCTTCCTCAATATGGTCTCCCTCCCCTCCTCTCCCTCATTTTTTTCTTCCTCCTCCATGGGCATGGCCATTGTCAATGTTATTATTGTCTTCATCAAGTACCCAGTCTTTTCATTGTTCTTTTAGTTTTCTTATCAGTAGATTTGATTTGATTTTCTCTAAGAGCTGGTCAGATTACCTATCTTTTCACAGACTTACAGCTCACTGAATTCTCTGGAGAAACAACTGTTCGGGTCCTTTACCCATTTAGTGGTTCTGTTAGCCCTACCCAGGACTTCAGAGTAAAATAGAACACGGACAATTCATGAACAGAGCTGAGCAATACTCTCTGAGTCAACTGCAAGTTGAGATCACAGATACTTCCTTTTAATAATGGGAATCTAGTCAATACCACTCATTGGGGTCCTCCTGCAGAACCCTAAGCTACAATGCTACTCTGCATCTAGGTCAGTCTATTCACAAATGTTTACTGGAAACCTTTATATGCCAAGCTCTTTGAGAGGCTTTGAACATGAATTCAGGTGAGATAAATTAATAAGGAGATTTTTAAGTAAGACAGATAAAATGACTAAGGTAGCTTGGAGGCCAGGATGAGCTACACCAATAAAGGAGAAAAGAACAACAAGAGGGGCTGGAGGTGGAGGGCACAGGATGGCAGGTCCCCTGGAAAGTGGCATTTTATAAAACAATGGGAAAGAGAGGAAATTGGCCAGATGATTTGTCCAAGGGCTCCTGGCCAAGCTTGCTCCATCCTGAGTCCTCAATCAGGACACCCCACAGCCCTGCTCGGCGACTCGGCAGTCACCATGAGATGGCTGTCAAGGCAGAAGGCTTTTACTGCAGTAACTCTGACGTGGGAAAGTGGAGAAAGTTGACACCGAGCGCTGAGGAACTCCAGACCATTTGGCCGAGAGTTCTAAGACGAAGAAGAATCAGGGCCATCTCCCAAGTCCTTCCTGCACCTCATAGCCCAGCATTATTCTCACTGCTTGAACTGCTTCCAGAAGAAAAGCCATTAACTGAAAATGCCTGTCAGAGTAGACCATGGGCAAATGCTTGCCAGCTCCCCAGCTAGTCGGGCCAGCATTCAGACACCCACTTATGACCTCTGCCTTGGTTCCATTTTTATTTTTCATTTTTTGAAGGAGAAAATAAAAGCACACATATTAAGTTCTCATACTGTAATTCCTGGAAATAATTTTGGAGTCAAAGAATTTTAACTGTTAAGAGCAAAAACAAACACTGAGAGATTTCCTGCAGTTCTGGGACCACTGCCAGTGCATGGGGTTTCAACCTCCTCCTGCCAGAACTGCTACGTGGCAAGCAGAGGCCAGGCTCTGAGAGCAGGGACAAGGCCTTATTGACAACCACAGCATGGCAGCTGGAAACCAGGCCCCGAGGTCCGGCAGCAGCTGTCTGAGTGCAGAAGACAGCCCCCAAATACAGGGATCAAACCTCCACTAAGGACTCCAACAGGGCAGCTGGGAGCCAAACTCTGAGGTCAGGCAGCCTCTAAGTATGGGAAACAGGTGTCCACTAAGATGACCTCAAGCAGGACAGTGCTAGGGTTCTTGTGGTGGAGAGAGACCTCAATGAAAAGAAGACCTAGGAGGTGCAGGGAATTTAAAACCAACTTAAAAGGTAGAGCCTCAGTATGTGAATCAGGCCAACCCCATGTGAACCCCTAGTGATCCTGATGCTGACCCTTTTGCTTAAGGACAATCTGGGAATTAACATGTAGTAAGTCCTGGGATGGCATTGACTGAGGTTTCTGTCCTGCCCAGTCCTGCAGTGGTTCAGTCCCAAATAAACACACAGAGGTCTACATTAATTATAAATTGGTTGGCCTATTAGCTCAGGCTTCTTATTACCTCTTATAACTTATATCAGCCCATAATCCTTGTCTGTGTTAGCCACGTGGCTTGGTACCTTTTATCAGCCAAGCAGTCTCATCTTGTTTCCTCTGTGTCTGGGTCACGACTGCAGACTGAATCTTTCCTCTTCCCAGAATTCTCCTGTTTTCATTGCCCTGCCTCTACTTCCTGTCTGGTTACCCTGGCTATGCTTCCTGCCTGGCTACTGGCCAGTCAGCATTTTATTAAAATGCCAGTGGCAGGGTAAAAGCCATTGTCCCACAGCAGATGGAGACCATCCAGCAACAATGTATTTAAAATGGAATATTTTAGATTTTCATCCATAAGTCATGAAGAGTACCACAGCTTCTGTTTATGGTGGGCACCTAGATGTTTCAGGCTGTAGATAAAAGAAGTTTCTCAAGCTGTCAGGACTAGAGTCTCACCAAAGCATTCAAGCAATCAAAATCATCCCTGACAGGTAAGCATTATAGATCTGAAACCCTCTGTCCTCCACAAGGAAGTGTTTGTTTGTCCCATCTGCTGTAGAAAGCATAGGATCCGTGCATGTCTCAAGGCCATAAACCTTATGACTGTCTATGATTGGTCCTGGAGGTCAATGCTGAGTCATTTGTCAAGGTTTGGAAGTTATCCAGAAGTTAAGATTAACGTTTCCCCAGTAAGTTTCTAACAATGCTGACTGGCTTTACCAAACTCCATGAAGGCTCCTGTGATCTACAATAAAAACATGGCACTGGCTATCGGTGTTGCCTTTTCCCTCAGTGTTTTCCAACATTCCTGTGTCTTTGCCAAGTAGAATTTGGTAAGATTTTGTCTGTAATGACTACTGTCATAGCTCTGTTTATGACTTGAGAGGCTGGGTCAGGATGACCACACCAAAGAAAGACCTGCAAAGTGGAAACAACACGGTTTTATGTTGCAAGATAAAGTATGAATGGATGTGCCCACCCCCTGTTAACTCTGTCTTCTTGTAGACTAAATCTTAGACAAGTAGCCATGAAGTAGGTGTGATCTAGTGAAGACTCTACTGTTAAGGGGATCCAGGAGAGAAGGACCCAGGCACTGGCATCTTGGCAGACTTGAGCATTCACCTGCTAACAGGCCATCCCTTCATGTTTTGGTAGGACTGGCCATTGTCTGCTCAGGTACCTAGGCTATAGGAATGCTGTCTCAGTCCTTGAGTGTAGATCCTCATGCCATGCCACCTGGCAGGGTTCCACTCTGGCAGAGCCTTCCCCTCCCATGACCTCATTTAATCTTATAACAAGTGAGCCAGCAGGGACTTGATTTTCCCAAGTTCTATAAAGACGAGAGCCAGGTTATCCAGTCCTGGGGTGCATTAGAGCTGGTGTGACCTTGAGCACTGAGAACCAAGTCTGGACTGTTGAGAGACACACTCTCAGGATCCTTAAAACCTTATGGAACCAGAGTTTGGGTGCTTGATGACTTTGATGGCATTTCTGGTTCTTTCTAACAGTGTGGTCAGAGAGGCAGGCTCCAGAGGGAGGGCTCTTAGAAGCAGGCCAATGACACTCAGTTCTACAGATGAGCAGCTAACATTTCTACAGAAGGGTCAAAGTAAGGGACCGGTAACTTACTTCCAGAATCCTTTCCCAACTTTCAGAATGCCTCTTCCTAGATGCCTTCTCACATTCTCTTCCCTCTTTGTGATACTTGCAGGCCGTTTTCTCTTCTTAGAAACAAAGGCCATATAAGTTTATGGTCTCATAAGTCATCATATGGGAATCCTCAGCTCTGAGGACTTCGTTTCCAAGTATAGTCTGGCTCTTCAATGTATGAATTTGGGACTAGCAATTGACTCCATGTGACTAAACTTCTGGATGACCTGTCTTCCCTCTCTGATCAAAGACTCACTGTGAAGGACTGGAAGCCCTGTCCCACTGAAGCGGCAGCCAATGCTGGTGGTTCTATGAGCTCCATGGCCCTGTCCTTGGCTCTTTACAATCTATCCATCATTTCTCCTGGAAGCTTGACTCCACTGATATGTTTGCCTTTCTAGGGCCATGCTGTTTTCCCTGAGTGCCCAATATCCTCATTAACACATTATAAATACCATGATGAGTTACTTTCAACACCTTGGTTAGCTGCAGTCACCACTTTATAAGTTTTGTGTTGAATTTGATTAAAGCATACACTACTGTCTAAATTCTCCTCGGCTCTCGAGCACACCAGAGTTAAAGCGCCAAGCAGTTACTGAAGCATTTGATGTCATACAATTAAAATGAATCTGAAGACTGGGTTGGGACATCTGCAATGAGGCAACACAATGAAGAGCTGGTAGAACTTCCAAGTGTGAGGGTGGGAAGAATGCCAGATGGAGCCCTTGAAGTGGAGGATAGAAAAAATGGTGGACGAGAGTCAACTTCAGCAAATGACTGAGAGGAAAGATGATATCTCAGAGGCACAAAATGCAAAAAAGAAGAAAGAAAGAAAGAATGAAAGAAAGAAAGAAAGAAAGAGGAAAGGAAAGGAGGGAGGGAGGGAGGGAGAGAGAGAGAGAGAGAGAGAGAGAGAGAGAGAGAGAGAGAAGGCCAAAAGAAAGAAGAATAGACGAAGAGACTAGGTGTTTTCCCCAGGGAGACATGAGGAGAATGCACAGAACACAATATGCCCACTGTTTTATTACAAAGAGGAAACTGAAATTCCTAGACAATTCTCTCCAAATTTTAACCAGTATGTAAATGTCTAGAACAAGGTGGCATTCAGATTGATAAGCACTTTGGTCTTTTCTTCCTTCACCAGCTTCTAGAAGGTCCAATGGCCCCACAGCAACCACAGCAGAGCTATGGGAGGCAGTGGTTCTGGAGAATAGAGACCTTGGGTTCCCAGAAGGTAGAGAAGAGGAAGTGTGTGATGAGCAGACCCAGACAGGGACGACCATGAAAGACCTAGCTTTCACATTTCCAGGGTAGACGTGCAAAGCATCGCAAATTTAAAAGTCTCCTTTCCACTTACGCTTTTGGTTTCTGATGGATCTGAATGGACAAGTCCTGGAGAAAGAGACTCCTTTGGAAAGGAGTACCTTGACAAAGGCTATGCTATGAAATTTCAGGGTGGCAAACCTTTAGAGCTCTGCACTGGGGCTGGGCATTAGTTTCTAGACCTCAGGAAGACTGTGCTTGGAGGCCCCTCACAGAAAGAGCCAGGCACATTCTCCTCTTGCTAAGTCAGCCTGGGCAGGGACAATGTGGCAGCCCTCTCCAAAATCCAGCCCAGGAAAGGGAGAGCAGGGAAATGGAAAGAGGGGCTGGTGTTTTGTTGCAAAATGAGTTAAGAGAAGGCAAATTCCCAGCAATTTTGTCTGGCCAAATTATACTTTTGAGCTCAGGTCTGTACTTTATATTTTAAAAGCTTAAATTAGCTTATAGTCTCCTGAAATCTCATCTTGCCATTTGTTTTAAATAGCATGACTGCTACCTTTAAAAACATTTCTCCACTTTGGATTAAGAACTAGTATTTACTTTAGGCCAACTACTGGGCTATTTTATGCCATTCATTAAAAAAAATACTTTGCTAGTTCTTTTTGAGAGTCTCATACAATGTGTCTTGATCATATTCACCCCCAACTCTTCCCAGACCCATTCCCCTTTTATACCCACTCAGATTTGCATCCTTTTTATCTTTAAACTCACCAAGACTAGTTTGTGCTGCCCAAATGTTCTTGGATGTGTGGTCTTCCATTGGAGTGAGCTGACTTACCAGGGGCTATGATTTATGTATCTCCTTCATAGTGGTGTATATCAGTGAGAGGATTTAGCCATTTCATGTCCTATTGAAACAGTAAGGACTTCACAAGTCCCATGTCATACAGCACTGCTAGTTCCAATAATGACCTTGCACTTCTAATGGTCCTACTTTCACCCCTCAAGTGCTGGGATTACATGTATGTGCTGCCATGGCATCTATGCACAGCTAGGGATTAAACATAGGGCGTCCTGCATGCTAGACAAGCCCTCTACAGACTGAGCTACATTCCCTGCCCAGTGTCACCCCTGTGAGGCAAATTGCAATGGGTGATGGGAAAGTTGGGTCTCTGATAAGCTCAGCCAGTTACTGAGAAGACAACACAACAGTCAGTCAGTTTGGTGTAACTGTAAGGTAATGGCAAAACTGGTGTCATAAAGGAGGGGTAGCTGGTCTTCCATTTTGGAAGTTGAGCCCCAGGTTAGTTAGCTTTACTCTCTGGACTCTGGTGAGGGGCTCCTGCTGGATGCCATCCTGGTAGGCACGTTCAGGAGGAAGTGATCACATCTCAAATCAGGAAGCTAGAAAACAATCCATGGATTAGGTTTAGTTTTATAATTGCTTACTCTTGCTAGAATTCAGGATGCCCTCTTCAAGGCAACACCCCAAATAAGAACCATATCACCTCTCTTTTAGGGTGCATGTAAGTAGGAATTCTGAGTAGAGCTGTTCTCCCCAAAGAGGGAATGAGTAGCTGAAGAGGACCTATGTGTTAACTTTCTCTGTCCTCATAACCACTTTATACTATGACTGTATTGTTACCTCATGGCATGATTTTTTTAAAGAAAGCAGAGGTCACCTCATCCTAGCAGCCAAGCCCAACTTAGAGGATAAAACCTCACCTTCAGCCACCAATAGTTGTAACATGAGCTCACCATTTTTTATTTAAATTTAAATTTTTTTTAACCTACAGTCACAGTGGCATGACAACCACTGAAGTTGGATGAAGAGCAGAGAATCTCCTCCCAAATCCCACAAAAAGAACACATAAGGGCTGGAGAGATGGCTCAGTCAGTGAAGTATTTGCCGTGTGAGCCTTAGGACCTGAGTTTAGATTCCAGTATTCATGTAAACCTGGGTGTGCCAGAACATAGCCATGTGGTGTAGGAGGTCCTTCTGTCTACATGTTGCTTGTATTGATGCCACAACATCCACAATCACAGTCCCAGGGAAGAAATACAGCAGAATCACGAGAGCTTGCTGCTGGCCAGCTAGTCTACCTGGATCATTGAGTACCAGGTTCAGTGAGAGGCTGTCTTAAAAAGTGAGGTGTAGAACAATTGCAGAAGACACCTCATTGACTTCCAGTCTCCACACATATTCACAGATAAGCATGCACACACAGAGATCTACAGACACACACAGATAGACACACACACACACACACACACACACACACACACAAGCAGGCATACATAATCCAATCCTGAAAGTGGTGGTGTTTGCCTCAAATACTCCATGGAAATGAAATTAGGAAGCACTAAACATAATGTACACCTATATACATCTGTTGTCTTACTGGAGTGGCACACCGAGCTGAAGACTGCCAGCGACCCTCTTCCTATTTCATCCAGACTCTGAGGAACACTGACTCTCCTGAACTATGACACAATCACCTCACAATAAACAGTGCCCAGAATCCAGGATTTTCCAGCTAGTTCTATTGACCCTCCTCCTTTTACCACTTTAATTCAAATTCTGCTAGCTCTTTTCTTAGAGCAGAGGTCAATCTTTCTGAGTATGGACGGCCCTCCAGGGCTGCGCTGTTACTCCCTGTTCACTCTCTGTTGTGTTTCTGGAGCAGGTAATTAGCCCCTCTCCGTATTTTGTGGCCGTCTTATAAATGGCTCTGCAGGTTAGCTTTATACAGAGGTTCTATGTACAAAGCTTTATTTCCTAGAAAAGTTTAGAGAGAGTTTCATTGTCATGGGAAAGTTGAATATTCTCTGGGTCCTATGCCTTGTCTTCCCTTTGCTGGTGACTAAATGTTTTTTTCTTAGCAAATTCCTCCTAGCGTTCAAATGGTCCCTGGAGACAACAAACTCTTAAACAGGTGGCCCAGACCCTCCTGCAGATTCCTCTCTTCATATGGTTCTGTAGAAGCTGCCTGGGGGTTTTCAAATTTTCAAACTTAATAGTGCTGGGACATAACCCAGCAGAAACCACTTCAAGCTAAGGACAAGGACACCGAGATCCCGCCTACACCTGGAACCCTTGAGTCCAGTCTCTTTGAATCTTCCCAGCTCTTCCTGGGACATTGGCAATGGAGAATGGCTGAAGCTGGTTTCCAGTCAGCTGCTGAAGATTGTCTGGCCCAGTCTAACTCCCTTCTGCTGTGTTTCTATTTCAGTCTTTTACCTGTGGACAAAATGAATGATCACACGGAGGCTTGAGGGTGCATGTCCTGTGTTGTTGAGGATACATGTGGCAGACAGTCATGCCCATGGTTTGACCATCTCACACTCATCTGTTGACCTCACCTCTCACCATCGTTGTCTTCCCAGCCCTCGCTAGTCTTTTCAGAGCTGCTTGACAATTCGTGCTGGGTGGTGACCTGGAGACCTTATGTGGAAGACCCTCTGCTGTAGCGAGGAGCATATGGAATCATGCCACTTGGAAGTCAGGGTGTTTCTGGGGATGCAGTGATGACTAAGAGCACCCAGGCCTTGCCTCTTGACTCCTTTGCTCTGGGTTCTGTGGTACTGGGCACAACTTGCTCTGCCAGCAGATCCTGATCAACACTTGGAGGAGGGCAGGACCCACTGTTTCTCCCTGAAGACCCTGACAGTGCTCTGCATGGTACCAGTATGAGCTTCTTTCCCACAGTTCCTTTTCCTGATTTCTCCTGGACTCCTATTAAACACCGTCCCCTCTAGACTCAGGAACACCTCCAGCATCACTGACGGTCAATGGTCTCTTCATCTTGACTGGGAAATGTGCTCATTGCCTGTAAGCAGCACTAAAGGGGTCTAGGGTGTGTGCTGAAGGCTAGCCTGGAGCACAGAGATTCTGACTCAATGACATCCAAAAGATTCCACGCTTGTGTCTGTGTCTCTGATGCCTCAGGCCACAGCTCTTCCTGTACTTGCTGTCACCTGGACACTTCTAGCTCTTTTCCCATCTTTGGATAATTCCTTAAACTCTGACTCCTCGCTAATAATTGCGACAGTATTCCCCGGCTCCCCTAACCAGTGACACCTCTGTCTCCTCGCTGGACTGTCTCTGACTGAACAGTCAAAAGTCACATGGTCTCTGGGTTTGGGACATGTCTTTAGTTCTGGCTCTATGGAACACAGAGTCCCCTTACCTCTGGTCACCTACTGCAGTGATAGACATTGGACCTAGTGGCCGGCGATGTCTTTTCTAGAGGGAGAGTAGGGTCTACTGCCTTCTTCCAGGAACTAGTTCTAGTAAGTTCCAAGACCATGCAAACTTGCTGTAGGAGTTAATTAGGAGATGCTGTGGAAACTCCTTCAACCAATACCCTTTAAGATACTAGCCCATTTTGGGTGTGGCCCCATTTACTGTAAATGCAGGTGAAAAGCATGCATAGGCCCCTTGGCTGCTGGAGTTCTCATAGCACAAACCACTTCAGCTTAGAGGTCATTCATGCTGTGACCTCCATAGGTGTCCCAATGCTGTGTCCATTCTGCCTTATGATATCACACAATATCTGAAGAGATATCATAGATATATAGGTCGATAGTATATTTTCCATTCTATATATTATTTAGCTATCATACACCTTGTATCTATTATCATCTTTCTATCATCACCATCTGCCCATCATCCTTCTTTTATAAACAGTGTTATTTACTTAAAGTAAACAAAGATTTATGCTCCTAAGGTAGAGAGGCTGTAGAGAATGACCCCAAATTTCAGTGGCCACTGGAGTCAACTTCTCACCCGTCACCATTCAGTGGGTGGGTGGGTAAAGAGTTTCAGGTCATTTATGTTATGTATGGACCTATATTCTCCTCCAGGTGCGGGTCTACTCTCGGTGGAAACCGTGTGCTTTTCTGCATTTACTCAGAGTAGAAAACAAAAAGAGTAAAATATCTGCCATTGTAGGATTAGGACCTGAAATGTCAAGTGGCCTAGGGTATGTAACCTTCCTCTGCACAGACATATAGTGTTTGTTCTAGGGCTCTTCTGCAGGAAGATTGTTCCAACCTGGCCAACAGCCTTGGTGAGCTCATGGCCCATCTTTCACAGCTCCCGAAGGGCAAGGACACAGGGAAAGAAAAAAAAATGTCAGGGATCTTAGAGGTAGGAGTTTCTGCACCCTAGAATCAGAAAGCCGTACAGAATTATGAAGCTACTATATATATATATATATATATATATATATACATATATATATATATTATACAATATGTATTATATATATTACATATTATATATAATTTTATTTTTTTAGAAAGTGAAATGGCACTGTCTATTGTTGGGTACCTTCAACAGCAGCATTAGATGACAGGTGGGTTTGTGTTTAGATCACACCAGGGTCGCGTGCGGAGCACAACACTGAGGATGGTCTCTCCGAAGGTTTATATTACAGAACCAACATCACAGAGAATCTGGCGAGGGTATAATTTAGAATAAACTCCAACTATTAGGCAGGAGATTTGGGTGATGACAAGATGCAAGTCCCTTACTGATGGTTGACTACCGGGTGTTAAAGTGGGAAACTCTCTTCGATGACCTTGGTTGTGAGCTCCTCTCATAGGACTCCTACTCTCCGGGAGGACATATTTCATTTTATGAGGCAGAGATGAAGAAAAGATCCAGTGTTTTCCCGTTAGTGCAGGCAGGGGTGAGCTTTGGAAGCTACATATCAGCATCAGCACCATCTCTCGGGTGGCAGAAAGATTCTGGATCTGCCTGCACGATGAGCCTTTTCCAGTTCTAGCTAAGCAGAAACAACTGGATTTGGTCTTTTTTTCATATGTAAAAGAAAAGTAAGTTCCCATATTTGTGCTTCAGTGTGGTTCATACAAAAAGGCAGAGCATGTTTTATCATTGGGGACAAAGATAAAAAAATGGAGGAATGAGCTGTAACATGCTGAACGTGGTTCCTGGTTCCTGAGCTTCTGTGAAGGCAAACAGGGCGGTAGCTAAGAGTCAAACACCAGTTCTGTGGCCTGTCAGCTCCTTTCAATGAGCTCGTTCTGTTTTATTGCTCTGGTTTCCGAGTTCTCCTTGTCAGCAGAGTGCTTGTTACATGACTCTCAGCAGTGGAGCTGGGTTCACTGGCATGCCAGAAGCTGAAGCCAAGGTTGGGTGTAAGTAGATGGCGCCTGCTCTGCCATGCCTTGGGTTTCTCTGCATTCCACCTGGCTTTCTACGGCTTCCAAATGTGGAGCCCAAGTATGGCGGCAGCCTCCTGTGACCCTCTCAGATAGTTGCATGGAACTTGGGTATGACTGCCATAGCAGGCAAGACATATGGAATTTGGTAAATTTATTGCTGCTCCTGACATGTGCTAACATGTGTCTGCGGTGGCTGTCTTCAGGCAATGCTGTTCACGTGTCACTGAGCACAGGGAACTGTCAAAATTGCTCTTCCTTTAGAATCAGCTGTTGCCAAGGCGATTTTGCTGAACACTGCCTAGTTTGATCCATTCAAGAGCCTAAGTTGCAAAAGTAGGGGTCACTCTTAAAGGCAGGGTTTGTGCTTCCTTCATCCCCCTGAAGGCACCCAAAGGGCTTTTCTGACTGAGTCTGTGTGTGCACCATCTACACTCTGACCTCTGCTGAGGCTCACCACACCAACAACAGCAGCACAGGAGACAGAACAAACTAGAAACCTCCCGACCTCCTCCTCCCCCATGCGCATTAGTTATTCGTCCTGCTGTTGCAGTAAAATGCACAAGAAAGCAACATAAAGAAGTTTATTTATCCCTAATCTAGGGGATGTCATCCGCGATGCCAGGGAAGGGATGGCTATGGGAACAGGAGGCATCTGGTCACATTACATCTGCAATCAGAAAGTGCAGAAGGATTAGTGTTGGTTCTCATAGTGCTTCCTCTTTTCTATTGTCTGGAACCCCAGCTCCTGGAATAGTGCCCCACATTTAGAGTGGGTCCTTCTTTATTCACTCAACCTAATCTAGAACAACAACTCACAAACAGTCAAGAGATCTGTTTTCATGATGACCCTAACTCCATTAAGCTGACAATCATGACTAACCCTCTCCATCTCTTCCACAGAACTTTACGATTTTTTAAAAAAAGAAAATTAAATACATAAAGAGTATGTGTTTCTACATGAACAGATCCATTCTCACACACATGAATTGTAATCTTAATGTTACAAGAATTTTAGTCTTTGTGCAAGTGCTTTGGAGCACGTCAGCCTGAGGGACCCATTGTTGCACAGATGCGCATGCAGGTCTTGTCACTCATCAGGGCCCACCGTGGCAATGCTTCATTGGCATTGGCGACATTTGCACCATTGAATATGTGCTTATCACACTGTTATACACACCGTGCAACATGCTGCGGGTTTGTGGCACTGTCATGTAGGTGCACAGTGTTGCCTTAGACCCTCCTTTAGAAGAATGAGAACATGAAGTTGAGCAAACAGTACCATTCTGCCTATGGCAGAAGGACCTTGAAAATGGAGTCTCCTTTCTCTGTCCCAGGTCTCTGATACCCTATATGCCCCAAATCAGTGGTGTGCATCTCTTTCACCTGTAGTTAGAAGGAAAACTCTAAACACAGATATGGACAAGGTGTGTCCCTTTTCTCTCTGGAATACTCTCTGGAAAAGGATAGATCTCTGACTGTCATTTCAGGGAGCGGTGATTTCAGGAAATATGTAAAAGCAATGCAACCTCAAAAACATTACATTAAATCATTATATAACACAAAATTATTATGAGATGAAATTCATGTGTAGAAAACTAAACTGAAAAATGAAAGTCTATGTCAGAGGTCTGCATTGTTGATAGAATTCATTTTAGTAAATGACCTTTTATTCCATTCTAAATATAATAATTTATAAGAACAAATAAATTGTGTTTGCAGCTTATTCTTGTAAACAGAGACTGTGCTTTGTTTTCTGGCCCGTCCTGTCCAATTCTACCCGTCCCATTCCATCTTACCCCATCTCTACCCATAATACCCATACCATCCTATCCTACTTCATCCCATTCTACCAATCCCTTCCCATCCTACCCTTCCCATTTTATCCTACTCCATCCCATTACATGCTACTCCATTCTAGCCTACCCAATCCCATCCCATCCTATCCTACCAAACTCATTCCATCCTACAAATCCCTTCCCAACCTATTCATCCCATCCTATCCTACCCCATCCCATCCCATCCTATCCTACTCCATCCCATTCCATCCTACCCTGTAAAAGGAGAATGCACTTTCATCACTTGGCCACCCAAACCCAATTAATCACACAAGAACTATATTAATTACAATACTGTTTGGCCAATGGCTCAGGTGTATTCCTAGCTAGCTCTCAAGTCTTAAATTAACCCATTTCTATTAATCTGTGTATCACCACGAGTCTGTGGCTTACTGGTAAGGTTCTGGTGTCCTCCTTTGGCAACTACATGGTGTCTACCTGACTCTACCTTCTTTCCTCCCTTTTGCCTGCTTGGATTTCCTGCCTTGCTATATTCTGCTCTGCCATATGCCAAAACAGCTTCTTTATTAACCAGTGGTAATAAAACATATTCATAGTATACAGAGGGGGAGCCTGCATCTCTCTTTTTTGTCTAAATTAAAAGAAAGGTTTTAACATAGTAAAATTACATATAACAAAACAGATATCAAGCAAGAATTACACTTACAGTATTTATTTATGAGTCTAAAGTTTCATATCTAATTTATTTTTATCATAACTAAGGAAAACTATAACTATGTGATTTCAACTTTCTCAAAGACCTGAGAAGGATATAATATTGCCTAAGTAGAAAGTGCATTGTAAGCAACTTCCAAAGTTTAAGAAATGACAGAGACAACTTGCTGCCTGGACAGTCACCAAAATTACTTTTGTAACATTGGGGCATCCATTTTCAGCCTATAGGCCCATAGTAACTGACAGACTTTTCCATGAAGCAGGATATCTGAAATAATGTTTTTCCTATATTGGCAGTTTGTCAGTCACTTTCTTCTGTGTTTTTTCAAAATCTCTGGAAGACTCTTTCATGAAATAAGAACCTTGAAGCAAAACTTCTTTTGGCAAGTTCAGCAGTCATTTCTATGGGTCCTGCATGTCTAGTTTATACAGCATATCATCAAGCAGTCCAGGCAAGAGCAGTTTCTTGCCCAAATGGCTAGCCTTATCACATTGAAGTCAAATGCAATAATGAGTTTCTTCAATGCCCATAAACCTCTCTGAAGTAATTGGTGCTGCCAGAAACAGACATGTCTCACTGTCTGGAAAAGTCTAAGTCCTTAAAATTTTTAAATGCCACATTGAGTAGGCCTTTGAAATGTTGAAGATTACCTATCTGGAATATCTCTCTATATATCTAGAAAGCCTAACTAACATAATTAAAAGTTTGATTATTATAGATGACTATCTATTAATCTGTATTTCTTAACTATACATTACATTGGTTTGGAGTTTTTTTTTTTTTTTTAGACAGGGTTTCTCTGTAGCTTTGAACTCTGTCCTGGAACTAGCTCTTATAGACCAGGCTGGCCTCGAACTCACAGTGATCCTTCTGCCTCTGCCTCCTGAGTGCTTGGATTAAAGATGTGTGCCACTACTGCCCAGCTTTATACATTGCATTTTAGAATGAGCTGTGTAAGCATAATACTTTAAACAAGTATACATACATATATACATATATGTATATATATTTAATGTGGAAAGGTCACCTGTATATCTGTTGCTTTTATTGGTTAATTAATAAAGAAACTGCTTGGCCTGATAGGTGGGTGGAGTAGACAGAACAGAATGCTGGGAAGAAGGGAAGTGAGGCCAGACGCAACGGAGTCAGCCGTCAGGTCAGACATGCTGAATCTTTGCCGGTAAGCCACCACTTCGTGGTGCTACACAGATTATTAGAAATGGGTTAATCAAGATGTGAGAATTAGCCAATAAGAGGCTAGAACTAATGGGCCAAGCAGTGTTTAAAAGAATACAGTTTCCATGTAATTATTCTGGGGCTAAGCTAGTTGTGCAGGAGCCAGGCGGGACAAAAAGCAGGCCTGCTCACCTCCTCACTACATATATGTGTGTGTGTATATATATATATATATATATATATATATATATATATATATAATAAAATTGACATTAAATTTGTACCAATGAATGAAGATCATACCAATGTAAAGTATTTATCTTTATATTATACCCCCTTATTTTATTTATTTATTTATTAAAGATTTCTGTCTCTTCCCTGCCACCGCCTCCCATTTTCCTCCCCCTCCCCTAATCAAGTCCCCGTCCCTCTGGCCTGGGTCTGAAAAAGCCTGGGATAAAACCAGACTAGCTGAACATAGCAGACAGTGAGGACTACTGAGAACTCAAGAACAATGGCAATGGGTTTTTGATCCTACTGCATGTACTGGCTTTGGGGGAGCCTAGGCAGTTTGGATGCTCACCTTACTAGACCTGGATGGAGGTGGGTGGTCCTAGGACTTTCCACAGGGCAGGGAACCCTGATTGCCCCTTATTTTTCTTTAGAAATTGGCTGTGACCATTAATCATTTATAATCAACCCTTTTAAAATAAAAATCAACATTTACAAACAATCATTTTGAGAATGTGGGCATAGTTTTCGCTAAACCTCTTCCTGCTGTTTTGTTGAGTGAAGTACTTTTATGGTTCATGGAGACCTTTCCCTGGGTCTTATTCCATCAAACCATGTTACCCTGGAAGAAATCCACAGGTTCTCGTCTTCTGTGGAATCAAAAGCAGAACCTCTTTTTCAAAGTAACATATTCTTAGACAGTCAAAAAATAAAATCCAAAGAAACAGAATAATATACATAATTCAGACTCTCTGTGTATATTCTATCTTTATGTGGCTTTTTTTTTTTACTTTTTACTATTTACTTTATCACCTTACTCTTTTAATCTGTGGCTGTTTGTCCTCTTTTATATGACTTTTACTGTCTCTTTAAAGAGTGTGTTATTTTATAAAACTATTTCTTTCTATAACTGCTTATACCCCTTTTCTTTTTTCTTAAGCCTACATATATTTTTTAAACATTCTATGACTTGTTCAGAGGCCTATTTTTGTCTGAATCTTCCTTTATTGTGTATCTGCAATCATTTTCTGAACATGATAGCTTTTAAAATGGTAAGCAGCTTCATTGAGGTGGCCCTAGATGCTGGCCCTGCCTCCCTCGGCCTTGTTTTTTTTTTTTTTTTTTTTTGGCTTTGTCTTGTTTTGTTTGATACAGGGTTTCTTTGTAGCTTTGGAGCCTGTCCTGGAACTAGTTTTTGTAGACCAGGCTGACCCCAAACTCACAGAGATCTGCCTGCCTCTGCCTCCTGAGTGCTGGGATTAAAGGCGTGCACCACCATGGCCCAGCTCTCTCTTGGCCTTTTAATATGGAAGTGTTATATGCAACACCAGCTGTGGGACTGCCAGTAGGAGCTGCACTCACACCTCAACTCTGGGAAGGGACGTGTAGGACATAAACCCTTTTTTATCAGTGTAAAAGCTAAATCAGCCATGCAGCACACTGTGCTGCCTAGAAATATCTCTGAGAAGGTGGCGGGAATCTGCCCTGCTCTCCTGCATGTGTGCCTAGCAGACCCGATCCGGCAGGTTCTCCTGCAAGTGTGCCTAGCAGACTCGGTCCAGCAGGTTGCCCAGGTGGGAAGTGCTTGATGAAAATGCTGCACTGAGAAAAGGCAGGAGAGAGACTTCTGTCTACATGTTCTTATCTATATATCTAGAATCATTTTATCTTTATGAAAATGAATATATAGCCTTACTCATGTCCTATGCATGCATAATTTTACTTTGATACAGCCCACTAACTAACCACATCCTCTGAGAAAAAAGTAGAAAATATGTGTAATTTTATGCAAAAAATGCTGGAGAAATGAGAATTCCATTGGCCTTTTCCATTTCTCAAATTATTGGCAATTGCGTTTGCTTTATGAAAGTCTGTACATGATTTGTTCAGATTAGCCCTGGAAAGAAGTATTTTGGGGATAGACCTTAGGTCCTTGTTTAACCTTGGAAAGTATTTAGGCACCAAAGAAGTGATTACACTCATAAGTCTTAATAACTGCAATATATAAATCCCTTCCACCCATTAGTTTGAAATTCCATACTCCTGAGGAAAGGGTTACCAATATCTTCCTTCTCATTTACTACTGTCATTTGTCCTTTTCTAAATGGCAAGACATTTGATTTGATTTCATCCTCAGACAGGTGTGGGGCAGAAAACCAGTATGCTTGTTAAATTGCATGGGTCAGTTAATTAATCGTGAGTGGGTATTTTCCCTGTAATGTGCATACATATGTCTGAAATCATGTTTGGATTAGGTGAGGAAGGAATTTATATCAGCAACTGTTATTCCATGTCCAGAAGTAGGCGAGCCTACCAATGAATGTTTTATAGACTCTCTGTGTTATTCTAAGGCAAGAAATATTTATACTGAAAATTCAACGATAAAAACATCTACAGATGTCACCCAAACTATGATTATCTAAAAGAAAGCAATGTATTTCCCACCCAAAGCAAACAAAAGAATCTCGTTTGTTTCCAGGAAAAGAGTCAAGTATGATATGGCAAAGTAAGAGGATGCACATATCACCAGATAGTGCCATTTATATGAAAAAAGAAGGGAGAAGCAGAAGAGCTGACTGTCGGAACAAAGAGAGGATCCAGGGATGGGCTTTGTCTGGGACTTGCTTTCCTGTGCTGTGCTGAGGCCGTTTGCTGTTCTATCAAGACGATCTCCTCCAGAGGCTGTTACACTGGGAGTGGTCCCCTTCCCTGTTATGCACTTGGAGAAATGTGAAAGCAGTTGGCTAGGTTCTTTTGCTCTACTTGGACAGAAATCTTGGAATGGGTAAGAGGCAGCTTCCTTAGTTTTGATGGCCCTGAGTTCCAGCAACCCAAGGGCTGGGCTTTCCCACCATGCACTTAGCTCAAAGTCTTGAGAACTAGAAGCTAATGGCTTCAGCATTCCCTGCAGAAAGCTCACTCCTCTGAGCCCTGAAGACAGAGTCTTTGCTCTGAGTGCCAAAGGCAGGGTCAGTGCTCTGGGTGCCCAGGGCAGATTTCACTGCTCAGGTTTAGAAGACAGATACTCTTGACCAGGGTGACAGCCCTTGAGATAAAGTTCTCTGTGGACCTCAGCAGTTTTCTCAGACTTTTCTGGTGATGAGGCCTGTGGTCCTTCTGGTGTTGACAGTAGTTTCTGTCCTGCCTGGTCCCACTGTCATTCAGTCCCAAAGAAACACAGAGGCCTACATTAATTATAAATGGGTTGGCCTATTAGCTCAGGCTTCTTATTAACTAATTCCTACATCTTACATTAGTAGATAATTTTTGTCTGTTAGCCACATGGCTTGGTACCTTTTATCAGTGAGGCATTCTCATCTTGTTTCCTCTGCATCTGGGTGATGACCACAGACTGAGCCCTTCCTCTTCCCAGAATTCTCCTGTTCTCATTGCCCTGCCTCTACTTCCTGCCTAGTCACCCAGCCTATACTTCCTGACTGGCTACTGGCCAATCAGCATTTTATTAAAGCAATACAACTGATAAATCTTTACAGGGTACAAGATCATTGTCTCATAGCACTTCTTCCACTTTTTTTCAAAACAAGAACTCCGAATCTAATTTCCTTTTTTAATCTTTCTTCTTGACCTTATCCATAACAACTTGTAACCAACACTTTAAACAAAGACAAATATCTATAATCCATTTTTGGGGAATGCAGGTGTAGTTTGCCAGGCTACTTCCTGCTGATTGGGGGTGCTGATAATCTTATGGGAACCTAAGAAAAATTTTAATCTATGGTCAAGTCCTGACTGGAATATTCTGAGGCTTGATCATCTCACCAGCAGTGTTGTGGCTGTTCTGGATATAGAACTCAGACATCTGGGCCATCTGCTCCTCCTATCAGAGATTTCTCAGAGGCTCTTCCTTGATCAAACCTGATTTTTCTTAGCCCAGAATGAATTCACAGCCTCTCATTTCCTGTGGAAACAAAAGCAAAACCTCTTTTCCAAAGTAACATACCTTTTGACATAAATTTTGAAGTCAAAGCATTTTCAAAATATATATGTTGGATTAATCCAGCAGCATTTATAATCAAATGTCTTTTAGCAGCTTTTGCTCCTTCCTCAGTCATCAAACAATTCAAAGACAACACAATAACATATTATATCCTGACTCTCTGTGTATTTTTCATCTTTACATGGTTTTCTTTTTCTTTTTTATTTTTAATTTTGATTTTTTTGAGACAAGGTTTCTCTGTATATCTTTGGCTATCTTGGAACTGGCTTAGTAGACCAGGCTGTCCTTGAACTCACAGAGATCCACCTGCCTCTGCCTCCCAAGTGCTGATATTAAAGGTGTATGCCACCACACCCAACTTCTCTCTTTCCCTTTTTTTTTAAGGACTTTATTCTTTTTCTTTTCTCTCCCAAGCCTACATCTATTTTTAAACACACTGTAAACTGTTTAGAGTTTTGGTTTTTTTTGTCTGAATCTATCTTTACTGTATCTCTCTTTTTTTTAAATGAGTCTTTAATTTGCTAAGCAATATGGCTAGGATTAAAGCTGTGGCTTTGATGGCTGGATCCACCCCATTCCTTAGCTTTCTGAGAGTCTAGCCTCATGGAGGAGGTACCAGCTAGAACCATGTTTATTGCCACAAGTCTATGGAGTTTCAAGGTCCCTGCCACCACCAAGAAGCATGTGACTGGCTATTCATAAACACCATTTACATGTTTTTTGGCAGGTCCTCTTAAAAGTGCTTCTAGGTTTTTGCAGCTAAAGCAGAGTCAGGAAGCCTCTCTTAAATGAGACACACTTGCCTCTAGCAAACAAAGCCCACCTGAGAAAATGCTGCTTTCAAGAAGCTGTTAACTCTGTTCTTTTGAGTCTAAAATTACTTCCCAGGCTCTCTTGTGTTTTATGTGGATATATTTGTCTATACTGGTGCCATTTGTTGACAGAGGTTTCTGTCCCACCCTTTCCTTCAACCATTCAGTCCCAAAGAAACACAGAGAGGTCAACATTAATCATAAATGGTTTGGCCTATTAGCTCAGGTATTTTTTTTTATTAACTCTTACATCCTACATTAACCCATAATTCTTGTCTGTGTCAGCCATGTGGCTTGTACCTTTTATCAGTGAGGCATTCTCATCTTGCTTCCTCTGCATCTGGTTCACGACAGCAGATTGAGTCTTTCCTCTTCCCAGAATTCTCCTGTCCTCATTTCCCTGCCTCTACTTCCTGCCTGGTTGCCCCACCTATACTTCCTGCTTGACTCCTGGCCAATCAACATTCTATTAAAACAATACAACCAACTGATAAATCTTTA
The DNA here is from genome assembly GCF_018167655.1 of Microtus oregoni. NCBI lineage: Eukaryota > Metazoa > Chordata > Mammalia > Rodentia > Cricetidae > Microtus > Microtus oregoni. Next base: position 24,212,127 of record NW_024543092.1, read on the forward strand.
CAGGGTACAAGATCCCTGTCCCACAGCATCCTAGCCTAGGTCCTACCTTCAATTTTTCCCTCTTCCCATCTTTTACAACCTCAGCCTCCCTCCTCAGTTTCCCTTCTTAGGTAACTCAGTTTCTGACCTCTGTCACTCCCTGGGACTCTTGACTGCTATGATATGATAACTCTGAGCTTTGGGTTCCAAGGGCCCTTAGCACTCAGGAACTGAATTCTTCAGCAGTCTCTTCATTGATTTTGCTGAAGCTGGAAATCCCAAGTTTTTGTCTGCTCCTTGTTTGATCAACTCAGGCAACTCTGCCCGCTAGAAAATGTCACATAGGCAGAACACCTTTTGGGAGAAGTCTTTATAGTGGGACCTAACGTTGCAGCAGAAAACATGCATACAGGAAAAGCATCCCAAATAAACTTGAAGAGTGACACACAGCGTGCTTTGGTAGCCTGAGGGTTGTATGACATACTGTGCACTGATTACAATGTAAAACTTCCAGTTCCACCAATTACAAGCCTCACATAAATGCCAGTCACAGGTCTTTTTGTTGAGTCACTGGGAGATGTACCCTCGCATTGGTACTGAGTGAGAAGAGCTGCAAGGCAAGCCATCATCTGGAGTCACCAGGGGATGGTTGAAGCAGCTGTGGGTGGAACAGGGCAGCCTGGAAAAGGAGTCTGTCTACAGTTCGAGTAGCTGAGTGGTTTATAGTGTTCCATGAAGCTAACTATAGTTTCTTAACTGTCTATGAAGCATTCAAAGCATCCAAGAGGACATAGGGATAGTACCATTAGTCAGCAAGAGGGTCTTTTGGATCAAAAGCTCCTGTTCAAGGTTACGAGGCTTTGCTGACAGTTGACAAACAGGGGGTCAAGTTGGCTTAGCATCTTGAAAAATAGACATTAAAAAAGCTCACAATATTGTAAAGTAATCATTTAAATGTTTTAAATGATTTAAGTATTTTAAAGTGTTGTCAAAACACCCTCATGCAGAGTTTAGTCATTTTATACCAAAGGGAAGCACCTAGGCCTCTGAATTTCAGTCTCTTACATTAATCAAGGAAGGAAAAGAAACCGGTCTTCACTGTGACATATTCTCCATTTCCAACCTGCACAGTGCAATACTCAGAGTCCCATCAGAACACTCAACTGTCAGATATGCATGGGGCTTCACCAGAGCAACCCTGGCAGGAAACAAAAGATCATGTATCATTGGCTATGGATCACACCACAGAGGCCAGGTCCCAGGAAAGAGTCCTCCCACATGATAGACAGTATGCTAGACCCACAAACAATGAAGGTTGGGGGCCATAAATGTACTAGGAATTGATATGTGGACATGGGGAAACCCCTCTGGCTACCTGCTGTGTTAGATGGACTCAAAGGAATATTGTGCTCATATTTTAGAGAGGCAGCTGATTGGACCAGGCCTTGGTCTGATGAGCCCAGGCTCATGAAGAGAGCCGGCATGCTGATGTTATTCTGGGAACCATACAGCTTTGAATGAAGCATATGTTTGACACCCAGCACAGAAGGCCACATTCCAGTTCTCATGGTGACTTTCTTCACAGGGTAGTCTGGGCTTATTCGAGCCTTGCTTGGTGCCCTCTCCTGGCTGCTTTTTATAGTAGTTTCCGGTGGTTTTGATTTGTCAAATATTGTAGGGCTTCCACATGAATTAGTATAAAAACTTGAACACAGAGCCATTCTTGCTTAGAGACTCTCTCCCCTTAGGACACAGACTCCGACATCCAGGAGGGTGAGACTATTCCTGAGTTATCACACCACTGTCCACGCTCCCACAGAGAGTCAAGGGTTAGTGAAAGAATCGGTGTACTGAATTCAGTTCCTTTACAGTCGCTGATTTTCTGATTCCCCAGGAGCTGTCCCTCCACCCTTGGCCTCACTAACCTTCACGATCAGTCTGTCAGTCTCTCCCTCCAAGTATGAAGCTTTTTCAGGACAGATGAACCTCAAACCCTGGGTCACCCGGCTATACATCCAGCAGGGCATACCCTACACAAGGTCTCTGTGGGACCCTGAGTTAGGAGCAGTACTGACCAGCAAGGAGTAACTCCCACAATGCTTCATTTCCCAAGCCTGGGGTCATCAGAGAGGCAAACTCTGAAATTGCTTTGGGGGAGCCTTGTGAGCTGGTGTCTACAAGTTCTATGTCTTAGATCATCGCTTGGAGCTTTTTTGAGAAACTTAAAATCTTAGTTTTCTGATGAATTTTGTGGTAATTCTTTAAGGTAAATGTCAAATTTTTCCATTGCATAATTAAATAAACACTAGCTATAGTCTTACTGGCCACTAAGCAAACCACAAATGGTTAGCTGATTTTTTTTCCCTCAAATAAGTGTTTTGTCTTAATTTGGCTAGAAATAGAACTGGTCCCCCTGTGTTTGAAGATTTCTGGATTTAAACTTTTGAAAGCTACTTGAATGTAAAAAGTAACAGATATACAAACCATTGTGGAAACATTAGCAGTACATAACAGTGGTAATTAAAATGAGAAAACTACAAGGGGAAATCACAAATCAAAACGAGCCAGATACTAGGAGCTACAGCTGAAGCAGAAGAAAAATACCAACAGAAAATTTAATCTTGACTAAGTCAGAGCCTCTGCAACCTGTGATGGGCCCGATGGGAGTATGTTTTGGCGTGTTCTAAAGAAATCAGATGACAAAAGACAGGGTGCCCCACACTGACATCAGAAATGCTCTCAGCATCTCTTCAGCATTAAAGGTCTACTCTGTTGTGCCAACCAGAAAGTGGATTTCTGGGAGCTCATTTAGGGTCACAGCAGGTAAGATAGAATTAATTCTCTATATACTTGGAAGACATTTTTTGTTTTGTTTTATAAAGAAAAGTGATCAAACAGGTGCCTAAGAATCTGAAGAGAAGATAGCGAGCCCTTACTGACTGGCTGTGTGAACTGCAGGATTGACTCACTCACCTGAGTTCGGCTCACCCCCTCTCTAAACACAACCCTCATCAGCAGAGAGGGCGATGCTGTATACCTGAACCAACTCCTTTGTCGCTAAAATACACAGAGAAAGGAAGGTATCGAGAGAGTTTTGTAGTAATAAGGGCGGCGGGGCTGCGTTCCCAGCACCCCGGCTGCCTGGCTAACTTATGCCCGAAATAACAACACACAAACTGTATTCATTTAATCTCTGCTTGGCCCATTTCTATCTAGCCTCTTCTAGGCTAATTCTCACATATTATTTTAGCCCCATTTCTAATCATCTGTGTAGCGCCCCTAGGTGCGCTTACTGGGAAGATTCTAGCCTATGTCCATCCTGGGTCAGAGCTTCATTGCGTGCGTCTGCCTGGGAGCTGGGAGCATGGCGTCTCTCTGAGGCGTCTGCTCCCGAGAGGAGAGCTGTGGAGTCTGAGCTCACTTCCTCTTCCTCCCAGCATTCTGTTTTCTCCTCCCACCTATCTTCTAACCAATGAGGGCCAAGCAGTTTCTTTTTATTTAACCAATGACCTTCCTCCATCAGAGTTTGCATAACTGAACTGCATTTCGAACATGACTTAATTCTGTCTGGACTGTTTCCTTCCATCACTGAGCTGGTGACCAAAATAAGTAACAGGTGGAGGGAGAGTGGAAGAGTAGACAGACCAGATGGGCGTGTCTCTGTTTTCATCCCCAGTACTCCTGACCAGGTGGGCCTGTCTCCGCTTTCATCCCCTGTACTCCTTACCAGATGGGCGTGTCCCTGTTTTCATCCCTAGTACTCCTGACCAGGTGGGCGTGTCCCTGCTTTCATCCCCTGTACTCCTGACCAGATGGGCGTGTCCCTGCTTTCATCCCCTGTACTCCTGACCAGATGGGCGTGTCCCTGCTTTCATCCCCTGTACTGCTGACCAGGTGGGCGTGTCCCCGCTTTCATCCCCTGTACTCCTGACCAGGTGGGCATGTCTCCGCTTTCATTCAAGGTACTCCTGAGCAGATGTACTCCTGACCAGATGGGAGTGTCCCCGTTTTCGTTGCTGGTGCTCCTGTGACCTGTGACATCAAATGTCTCACTTGTTTTGGAGACCCAGAAGCCTTCGGCAGGAAACCTCCTCCTGGAGGAAGGTTATTTTTCTCTCTAGATGTTTGCCATAGATGCACCTCCTCTCACAATTCTGGGAGATCATCAGAGCCCGAGCCCCAGGTACAGCCCCACACCTGTACTGGGAAGGCCCTTCCACAGCCCTCTGCCTTCATCTGGTTCTCTTTGAGACCAGATGGACTAAAGGCCTGATTTTTCTCTCAGCCTAACCCTGTCGAGCTCAGAGCCAATGTGTCTCTTCCCTTCCCCTACTGCCTACTGCTCATGACTCAGGACTCCATCTCCACACATATCCACCTGGCATGTCTACCTCTAGGAATCCACACATCATCCACCCAGAACTTCTACCTCCATGAATCCATACTCCACGTCATCCACCCAGCACGCCTTCCTCCAGGAATCTACACTCTATTTCTGGTATCTCCTTGACTACACTGCTACACATTATATTTCCTTTTCCAGCCTGTTTCCTCTGGGCTCAGGCACTGGATTGGTCCTTGGCATCCATTGAACATCCCTCCTGAGTGCCTCAGTCAGCCTTTCTCCAGGTGGGACAGCATTTCTGTCTCCCTGTCAGGTTAGGAGACCTTGGTATTTTTGTGTTGCTGTAAGATCTCTCTTGTCCTTCCAGCTGGAGCTGACAGAGTCAGCCCCATCAATGAAGAGATGCTGAGCTAGGGGAGGAGACAGAAAGATCAGACTTCAGAAACCATGCACAGCTGGATACCTGGTACCCAGCACAAGGCCTCTGATTCAGCATCGGTGGTGAACTTTTCTGGCCCACCAGTCAGCTCTGTCCTGCCAGCCAGCTCCCAAATAACCACACAGAGGTTTATTGTTGATTATGAATGCTCAGCCTATAGCTTAGCCTTGTTACTAATGCGTTCTTACAGCTTAAATTAACCCATATTTATTAATTTATGAGCTGTCACATGGCTCATGGTTTCTTACCTTATCTTCTACATGTCCTTCTTCCTCTGCGTCTGGCTGGCAACTCTTGCATCTCCTCCCACTGCCAACCCCCCTCCCCTTCTTCTTCACAGAATTCTTTCAGTCTGGCTCTCCCTCCTAATCTCTCCTTACCTACCTACTAGCCAACTGGCTCTTTATTAAACCAACAAAATCAGCACATCTTCACAGTGTACAGAAGGATCATTCTACAGCACATCAAAGCACATAGCACAGAACAGCAGAGCACAGCACAGCACAGCATGCCATGTTTACTAAGCCTTGAGAAGACCTTGAGCATTTTATACCTTAGGAACAGTCCAATCCCCACTAACTGAGACTCTCATATCTTTGATTGCAACCCTTGTTGCAGAACATCAACTTCACTCTACCCCTCTTTCTGGAGTTCATGGTTCTCCTGCATATAATGCAGTTTCTGACAGGGACTGGAAATTGTTTTGATGACAAGGCTCTTTCAAGCACCTCTGCTAGTATAAGAGGGTCATGCTCCTTTGGCTGAAAGTGGTAGAAAGACAGCTTAGAAACCAGAAACAGCTCATGGCATTAAAATTCATGTTGGCCAAGAGCACTTAGCTAAAACCCATAATGTGAGTCTGAATTTTGGACTCGTTCTGTGAAGTCCAGGACAGAGAACCAAGTCCAAGCTGTCTCCTGGTGCAATACAATCTGTATCAAGAGGACAGAATAGATGAGCTAAGCCATGACCACTGCTTCCAGGCCCCAGCTCCAAACCAAGTGTCTGCAGAGGAACTGAAGCAGGAATGCCTCTCTCCTTTTCTGACTCATATTGTGGTAGCACTAATAGGAATGAAGGTAGTCTAAAGAGATGCTTGTGCTCTCCCTATGGCTGTCAGATTACTGACACAAGGGACCTAAGAAATTAGACTTTCCTCGGGAATCTCTGACTGGGAGAAGGGTAGTCAGAGAAGCCTGGGGTCAGCGCAGACAGAGCTTTCCTGCCAGGAAAGATTTCACACTCTTCTGATAACCTGTCAGGCTATGCTGCAAGCAGAAGCAAACCATGATAGGTGGGACCACACCTTCAGGGCTGCTTAGCTGTGCAGGGCTCTTCTGTTTAAACCCAGAGCCTCTGAATTCTCCAGATAGGATTTTGAAGTTATACATTGTAGTCTGAATCTTCACATCAAATATAGCTCCTGTAACCCATGATTACTTCTTTTTTTAATTGTCCAATGGAGAATAGAATCTAAGCCTGGCTTGTCTATACCCAGGCTTTGATTCCAACATCTTTCTTGTTTCTTTTGCTTCTCCTCAAGAAGTTAAGGGCCAAGGTGGAGAATCTGGATGACAGTGAGAGGCCTGTTCCAGGCTCCTTCCTTCAGAGAACAGTGCTGTCCTGATTCTTAGGTCAGTCTAGGGGTTCACCTGCTCACATTGGGGGCCCACTAAGTGGCATGCACACACCTCAGTTCCTCTATCATTCTACAGCTCCTGGGGTCACTTCCACACCAAGCAGGGTAGCCCATGCCTACATCAACGCTCTGCTCCAAGCAAAGGCAGGGCCCAGTCACAAAGCTGCCTTGGAAAATGGAGAATTGCACATTATGGTTATGTGGTTATAATAGTTCTAGCTATAAGATCTCTACTCATGGATATGGACAAACATGAGGTCATACTTGTCCAGCCACCAGAATGTGACCCTCTTGGGGCATTCTCAGCTCAGCAGCAGCCCCCAGGTCCAGGCCTCACTATCTTCTCCCCATCAGCACAGCTATTTTCTAAAGTACATTAACTCTCAGGGGAACTCATTTGAGCTTTAAAATAGAATTCCTTCGGAAACATACACCCAAGATGTTTTGATTAGAATCTGGGTGTTTGTTAAACTCTTCAGCATCCCGTGCAGAGGCTTTCATGGGGAGTTTGCCTTGTGCAGCAGCAACCTTATGGCCCATGCTCTGTGGCTCACAGTTACCTCATTTTCATGGTCCCTTGGATGCTATTACTTAGAGGTTTTTCATAGCTGTGGGTGAGTCTCTCACCACCTCAAGGTGGTGCCCAGTGTCTGCCCCGTCCCAGGTGATGCCCAGCGTGTGCCCCGTCCCAGGTCTATAATGGTCACTCTCTCTTCTTTCATACTCTCATGTCCTTGCCACCTACTACTTTAAAACATCTAAATAAAGAGTTTATCTTATTACTGTTGGTTTCAGTCAGTCCTCACAGAACTCCCTGTCTTACTTTGGTTTCTATTGCTGTGGTGAGACAAAATGTGAGTTAGGGAGAAAAGGGAATATTTGACTTAGACTTACACAATGTAATCTTTCATCAAAGAAAGTCAGGACACAAACTCAAACAGGGCAGGAACTGCTGCAGAGGCCATAGAGGAGCTCTGCCTACTGGCTTGCTTCCCGTGGCTTGCTCAGCTTGCTTTCTTGTATAAACCAAAGTCACCAGTCCAGGAATGCCACCACCCACAATGGGCTGAACCCTCCTGCACAAATAACTACTAAAGAAAATGCCCTACAAGCTTCCCTATTCCCCCATTTTGTGGAGGCAATTTCTTTTCATTTTTAATTGATTTTTTTATAGAGCTCTAGATTTTTTTCTCTGCTCCCCTCCTGCCTCTCCCTTCCCCTTCAACCTTCTCCCATGGCCCCTATGCTCCCAATTTACTCAGGAGATCTTGTCTTTCTTCTCCTTCCTGTATATATTAGATCCATGTATGCCTCTCTTGGGGTCCTCATTGTTGTCTAGGTTTTCTGTGATTGTGATTTGTAGGCTGGTTTTCCTTGCTTTGTGTTTAAAAACCACCTATGAGCAAGTATATGTGATAATTGTCTTTCTGTGTCTGGGTTACCTCACTCAAAATAATGTCTTCTAGCTCCATCCATTTTCCTGAAAATTTCAAGATGTCATTATTTTTTTTCTGCTGTATAGGTAGTACTCTATTGTGTAAATGTCCCACATTTTCCTTATCTATTCTTTAGTCGAGGGGCATTTAGGTTGTTTCCAGGTTCTGGCTATGACAAACAAAGCTGCTATGAACATAGTTGAGCACATGTCCTTGTGGCACAATTGAGCATCCTTTGGATATATACCCAAAAGTGGTATGACTGGGTCTTGAGGAAGGTCGTTTCCTAAATTTCTGAGAAATCTCCACATTGACATCCAAAGGGGCTGTACCAGCTTGAATTCCTACCAGAAGTGTTCCCTTTACCCCACAACCTGTCCAGCATAAGTTGTCATCAGTGTTTTTGATCGTGGCCATTCTTACAGGTGTAAGATGTGATGTGGGAGTGATTTCTTTCTAATCTGTTGCTTTCATTGGTTAATTAATAAAGAAACTGCCTAGGCCCATTTGATAGGCCAACCCTTAGGTGGGTGGAGTAAACAGAACAGAATGCTGGGAGAAAGAAGCTGAGTCAGGGAGTCGCCATGATTCTCCCACCCAACACAGCCGCAGGTTAAGATCTTCCCTGGTAAGCCACCTCGTGGGCTACACAGATTATTAGAAATGGGTTAGATCAATATGTAAGAGCTAGCCAATAAGAGGCTGGAACTAATGGGCCAAGCAGTGTTTAAAAGAATACAGTTTCCATGTAATTATTTCTGGGCATAAGGAAGCCATGCGGGCGGCTGCGTGCCGGGGATGCAGCCCCACCACTCCTATCACTACAAAGATGGAATCTCAGAGTTGTTTTGACTTGCATTTCTCTGATGACTAAGAATGTTGAGCATTTCCTTAAGTGTCTTTTAGCCATTTTATATTTCTCTGTTGAGAGTTCTCTGTTTAGGTCTGTACTCCATTTTTTTTATTGGATTATGTGTTCTTTGGTGACCAATTTCTTGAGTTCTTTGCATATTTTAGAGATCAGTCCTCTGATGTGGGGTTGGTGAAGATCTTTTCCCATTCTGTAGGCTGTCGTTTTGTCTTGCTGACTGTGTCCTTTGCTTTATAGAAGCTTTTCAGTTTCAGGAGGTCCCATTTATTAATTGTTTCTCTCAGTGTCTGTGCTACTGGGGTTGTATTTAAGAAGTGGTCTCCTGTGCCAATGTGTTCGAGTATACTTCCCACTTTCTCTTTTATAAGGTTCAGTGTGGCTGGCTTTATGTTGAGGTCTTTGATCCATTTGGACTTGAGTTTTGTGCATAGTGATAGATAGGAATCTATTTTCGTTCTTCTACATGTTGATATCCAGGTATGCTAGCACCATTTGTTAAATATGCTTCCTTTTTTCCATTTGATATTTTTTGCTTCTTTGTCAAAAATCAGGTCTTCAAAGTTGTGTGGATTAATATCTGGGTCATTGGTCTGCTCCTTTCACTCAATGACTCTTGCTTATATCAAATTAACATAAAACTAGCCAGTGCACCCCTACTAAACAAAAGGTTATTCTTTTTCTGTAATAGATAAGGATATAGCACTCATGATATGTGAGTATCTTCACTGGGAATACACAGCCAGACTAGGCCAAGGCAGTCTTGTGAATGTGGGCAGAATGCCTGTGCAGCTTCCCTGACCAAGAAGTCTGTAGTTTCCTCAAAGGTATGATCAATAGCACACTTCCATGCAAGGGACAATAATTGAAAACTAATGTTTGCTATCAGCTTATATACCAGAGCATTTCAGACTGCTCCAGTTAAACCGTACAGCTTAAACAGCAAAGTCCTTGTGAGTATGCTGAGCCTCAGTCCTCACTTCACAAGAGAAGGCTAAATGATATAGCTAAATAGGTGACTTGTCCGAACACATGCCTTCCCCAAAGGTCAGGAGCCTACACACACGTCATACCTACACACCCACTCATGGCACTGCACTGCATACCCTACACTCCCACTCACTGCGCTGCACTGCATACCCTACACACCCACTCACTGCGCTGCATACCCTACACACCCACTCACTGCGCTGCACTGCATACCCTACACACCCACTCACTGCGCTGCAATGCATACCCTACACACCCACTCACTGTGCTGCACTGCATACCATACACACCCACACAGCACACTGCCCTGACACCTGTCTAATGGTGGCCCATTCCTACTCCAGCTCATTTGTGTGTACAGTGAGAACATCAGAACCCACAGAAATGATTTGAACTGTGCATGTATATATAGCATCAATCCCAATAGTGAGCACAAGCTGATTCATTAAATCCAGATCTATATACCTGTTCCGCACGTAGAAAGTGCACAAAGATGTGCGCTTTTCCTGAGCGCAGACTGCACATACCACGCCCTGTGGATTCTTAGAAGAATCTGCTCCAGAACTGTAGTCTTTTCACATCGCAAGGAGCTGCCTTCTCCTCCACCTCCACAGTTTCTACCTGCTCCTGTCAGCAAATTCCAATACCTGTTCATAGAGCATGGAGTTTAGATCCGATCCTCTGGCTTTCTGAGCCAAGGCATGTTGAAAGTGTCTCTTCATTGGAATCCCAGTGCTAAAATAATTCTTCTCATAACACACCATGTGTCTGGAGTAAAGAGGCCATCATATGACTCAAAGGACATCTAAACATGGAAACCTGAGCTCAGCCTGTACCTGGTGGGGTCCTGACACTGCTACCAGCGACACACGGTGCTTCTGAGGAGCAAGGTGAGGATGGCTACCTAATCTCGGTGCCAACCTGTGCTCCAAGGCCTCTCAGAACATTGTCTGGAATGAGAAGGGTCAGAGGCGAGCCTCTCTACACCTGTGTTGGACAGCTGCAGCAGAAGGTAAGAGGTGTCTGAGGTAGGCACTTGTGGGCTGGCAGCATAGGCATCTTGGCAAAAATACCAGAAGGAGTTTCCCGGCTACTGTCCTCACAACTTTGGCAGCAAGTTCTCTTCTCAGAACAGTATGCTTTGCCAGGAATATTTCCTGGGAGCAGCGCAGCACCCAGTCTTAGGGAGGCAGCTGGCATGGCCTACAGTACTCCCAGTTCTTTCAGCTACCTCACTGGCACTGGGATGTTAGCTCTGAAAAACATGGGTGAGGAGCATGGGCCATACACATGTCTCATGTGCGCTTTCATTTCTCAACTCCCAATGTCTGGGTCACCAGGTCCATTTCACTGTTGATTACTGAGCCATTGATTCAGAACTAGCAAAGTAACCCTGACGGCCCTAAATGGGTGCTTGCAAACCCAGTGACCATCCTCCTCATGGGACTGGAAAGACTAGAAACCCAGAGCAAACAGGAAAAGGCAGTCTGAGGTTCCAAAACCTCCCATAGCCATGGAAGGTTCCAAAATCTCCCATCTCCACAGAAGAGTTTCCTCCATCCCTGGTAGTCACATACTTGGGGAACAAGATGTCTGTTACAACACAGAGTCCTTCATTGCACCTAGAGTTAACACTGTGGGGTCCCAGTCACTTAACAACCACAGCTGACAGTTTTAGTTTCTAGAATTATGGCATTCACCCTTAGGCTGTGCAGCCTGTAGACACGGCAGCATGTGGGAGAAGCAGAAGAGAGATTTGTAGGTTATTCTCTCATATAAACGACCAGATCCCAGGGACCCTCATCATACCTGGTCACGTCCTAGACACACAAGCGTCAGTCCTGAGGACAGTGGCTTTGATGTGCCTGGGGCCACAGGGGAGGGGAGAATGCTGTCAGAAAGCTTGTATTTGTCCATAGCTGATCAAACAGAGTAACAAAATGTACAAATGAGCAACTGAACAATGTTTCATATTCAGGCTGGCTTCTCATCACGGTTTAATCCTTCTCTGTACCTTCTCTGTTTTTTGAATCAAACATTCATTAAGCATCCTTCCATATTACCCAAATGACCAGCCAAGATCAAATCCCACCCCTTACCGCTGTGGTTCTGAGCTTTTCAAAGTCTTGTTTATGGATGTATGCGTGTCCAACATTTCTCTCTATACTTATGGGTGCAAGTCCACCAGCTCTATTTGATCAATCCAGGGGCTTCACTCCGATCATGTCACCACAGAGAGTGTGAACCCTCATCACTCACGGTCAGACCCACTACTACAGGCAAAGACACCCACTCTGTCTGTTTCTGACCCCCACCTATTTCTCTTCTACCTCTGTTTGTCTCTTGTGTCTCCATTTGCGTAATGCTACCATCATGTCCATAAACCTTGCCAAATCTCCCATGCTGCAGGGCTGTGGTCTCCCCTTCCCTGTACCAGACCATGCTTTGCCATGTGCTGTCTGCTCTTTGCTCCTTCTTCTGCATGGAATCAGTAGGGTAAGGGGAGCCTAGCTTTTCACTGAGAGGTTCTGTTCCTGTCTGACAAGGGGAACCAGCAGCCAGGGTCATGTGCATACCAGGGCCTTCAGCGGAAAGAGGACCTGTGTCAAAGACAACTGCTTTGAGCCTTGAACCTTCGTGCATACTAGGAAATCTTGCAGCCAGAAGACACCACTTCTTCCAGTTCCAAGGAACAAAATGCCAGTCGTTCTCCCTAGGTAAAATGCCCAGACCCTTTCCAGAAGGAATCCCGCTAATTCTTTTTAAAGAAGGGAAAGAGATTCACTGATAGAAACCTTTTTATAATTTATTTGCTGTTGTTAATCTTCAGTAGAAAAACGAAGCTCTAGCTAAACGTAGGGTTTCAGTGGTGAAAATTTGACCCAATAAACAAATAAATAAATATTTACAGTCTTTGGCAAAAACAATGTTTCATTAACGTATATGAGAAGCTTTTGTTCTTTTTAAACTACATAAATAATTTACAAAAATAATATGGCACACTGAACGTATTCACATCTTCCCCACCACCTTGTACCATTCAACCAAATGCCCAAGGGAAAGCCTAAATGTTCTCCACACCCTCACAGTTAGAAGTCTCGTGTTGGCCTTGGAAATACAGTTCCACAGAAAGCAAAGAGTGCAGGGTAACAAAACACAGAGGAAACTCACCCTCAAAGACACCAGCACAAATAACTGTGTTAAGATGAACTGTGGAAGCTCAGAATCTAAGCATGGATTCTTTCTATCTGACTTAGAAATGTGACTGCCTTTCCCAAAAAAGGGATCATACTCTACCCACCCCAAAGAGAAACAAGATGTACCTCCACTGAACTCATGTGGAGTGAGAGAGACCATACTTCCTGCTGGGAGATCATGCAACTTAAAGCAAGACAATAAAACCATCCTAGCATGTCTGTTGTGTTGTGACTGATTAATGGGTGTGTCTGCGGGGAGGAGAATGTTTTCTTCAGTATTAAGATAAAAAGAACCTATATACAACCAATAGATAACAGTAAAATGAATTGAATTAAAATCATTGGTAACTGTGTGTATTAGGGTTCTATTTTATCATGACATGGAGCTTTGTATTTCAACCAGCAGATATTTTGGTAAGTGGATCGTTATATCATTATATCCTTGTCATATGCTTATTTCTAGAAATTACACTACATATTTGTTGCTTTGCATATTTAAAATAAGTTATTGATGAATGGAGCTACATTCCAAATTCATTTAATAAATATTAACACAACAGTTGTACCTGGAACCTTAATGAAATATCTTACCAAATTAGACAAAAGCAACTTTTGTATCATTCCAAAGTCTAGACTAGGAGTAGGGTACCAAAATGCATTTGCAAATTTATCTCCTAGTCTGTTTCCTAGTAGTAGGAACAGGAAAGGATGCCCAGTCAGAGATCCTAGCAGTCAGTGAGCAGAGAGAGCTCCATGACTTCCAGCCAAGGAGGCTCTCCACAAAGCCCAGGAGGTGCTTGCCTCTGAAAGCTCTGAGTAATCCTGAAAGATTCCTTTTTGTAGTAATACACCTTTTTTTGTCTTCATCAAGTCAGTTGTTATCTGTGAACCAAGAGGAATAAAAGGGGATTTTCATCTAATTTTCCAATCAGTGTCTACGTTCTGATTAGTCAGTGTTTAATATCACTGGACAAGGGGCCACAGTCATGTGACTGTCTTCTGACCTTTTCCTTACTGCAGCCACACTCACCTGATCTTTCTTTAGAATTGCCCTTACAGGATTGGTGTGTTGCTGAACAGCACAAATCCAAGAACAGTGACAACATTAAGCACTGAAAGTAGGTGAGCAATAGTTTTCATGCTTAATTTATGAGAATGACTTATACACAATATTCCCTTCAACTCCATATACACATAAATACTGCAAGTAATTACATTTTACATGTAAACGTCATTCTGTTTAAACAGATAGGAAAAGACAATGCAACAACACACTAAGTTTCCACTCCGTGGTGAGTCTCATTTCTCATCAAACTGTTTTCCAGCAGCGGGCCAGATGCTCATCTTGCAGTTCCCTTGATGTTTGTCATTTGAAGGCACTTGGACTTGGTGCTGATGCAGGAGGTGAAGATCCACTCAGTTAAGGTCAAGAAACAGAAAATGCTGAAAGAGAGAAAAGCTGCAAGTACCAAGATGGACCGACGTGTCTCGTAAACAGTGTTTGTAGCACATTGATGGAATGCAGCCTTTCTCTCTAGACATCTGGAAGAGAAGGAGCAATGGGATTAGGAAGGAATGACCAGGGGTATTTTATTATGTACCTTTATTTGTTCATCTCATACCTGTAGCCCAGGTTGTCCTAGAACTTGGTATGTGACTCAAACTGGCCTCAAGTGAAGCAATCGTCCTGCCTCAGGCTCCCGTGCATCTGTTTACCGATAGCTTCAACTATCATCGTATTAATAGGTATATGTAAAGCTGATGGGTAGGACAGACTGTTAGCTGTGTGGATGGATGAGTAGATGGGAGATGAGCGGATGGATGGGATGATGGAAAGATGGATGCATGTTTGGAGAGGAAAAATAGATGTTTTGAAGGATGGGGACATAGATGGATAGATTAATGAGTAGATACATTAAAAAAGAAATATCTTCAATGGAATCTTATCATAAGAAAAGGACCTTCGGTAGAAGGAGAAGGAATATGGTCTTGTCTTTACTTCTCTTTTATTTGTGTATTATTTTCAAGGTGTGAGCACTGAGAAATATTCCTGAACTTTCCTGATCTGCTCTGTAGGCCTGTCAGTACACTAGACTGGAGTCAAGTTTGTTTTCAGGCTTATCTTTTGGTTCAGATAAATACATTTCTAGCAGTATAACTAAGAATTAGACTCCTTCCTTCCCTCACTTCTTCCTTCTATCTCTCTTCCCCTCCTCCATTCTCCTTTTCCTTCTTCCTTTCCTTTCTTCTTGCAATTTTCAGTAAAGATAATATTCTAAAATGCCCCTAGGAACTCAGAGAGTATGGAAACAGGAAGCTACAGTATCAGCATAGTGGCAGATGACCTGTGAACTATCAGAAAGTATTTGTCTTACCAAAGACCTTCAGATTCAATATAAGAAAAAAAAACAACAACAACAACAAAAAAAAAAAACAGAGAGAGCAGGGGGATGTAAGTTGCCTAAACTACATCTTTGCTACAAGGGCAGAAACTGTAAGTCATCATTCATTTCCATGGAATGAAGCCTCTGTAGACAGAAAAGTGGATGTCAGTCCCACCCCGGTCCTGTGGGACCATTCCCTGATGAGAACCTGCACTCACCTCTGCATTCATACTTGAGGTCCGAGAAGTAGACCATTTCTTGGGAGAAGACAAACAGGCCGAGCCTTCCACCAGCATAGGTTTTATCATAGATTGGTCCTGAATCAGCCATGACCTGCTTTCCTTCATGCACCAAGACTCTAAGGTAAGAAAGTGAAGGATAAAAGAGAACTTGAACTTGGCAGCACATTCTCTGGAGAGGCTAGTGGTTGGTTCTGGATGGCAGCTGTTGATCAAGAGGAGTTTGGTCTCCCTGCTTGGTGCTAAAGATGAAAGCATGACCTTGTGTATGCTGACCAAGAGTTCTCTGCTCTACCACTAACTGAGCTGACCCAGACCAACCCAGAGGATCTATAGCCCCATACTCTCCTCAGGGTTTTAGCAACTGGGCTGAGCTTACTTTCCTTGTGGGAACACCGAGTCCTATCAGGAAGCAGGGGCTGAAGAGACCATTTCTTCTCACAGGCAAAGCTGTTGTACCCTTTGTCCTTTGTGTATGTGTATGAGAGGGGGGGGGGGGGAGAGAGAGAGAGAGAGAGAGAGAGAGAGAGAAAGAGAGAGAAAGAGAGAGAGTGAGAGAGAGAGACTAATCACCCAGGTTTGCATTAGGTTGCCTT
Organism: Microtus oregoni; assembly: GCF_018167655.1. NCBI lineage: Eukaryota > Metazoa > Chordata > Mammalia > Rodentia > Cricetidae > Microtus > Microtus oregoni. Next base: position 24,228,239 of record NW_024543092.1, read on the forward strand.
TAAGAGCCAAGGCAGTGTGCAGAGTGAGTGAAGGCTGTTTCCTGATTGCCTATAGGAGATGGGTGCCTGTTTCTCTTCCTTAGAGACAGGAAGATGGTGGCTGCCTGTATCTCTTCCTTAGAGACAGGCTTTCTCCTTGGCTTTCATTTTTTTGAAGATCCCTAATCTCATCTTTGTCCCATTGGAAGAGCTGTCTGAAAGTAGCGACAGGACTCTATCTTCCTAGCCCAGAGTGTAAAGTGATGTCACAGAATTCCCTAATGGAGCACATGACAATGGGATCCCCTTTGCAGGGACATCACACCCTGCACACGAGTTTACACCTCACCTTCCCAGACCCTCAAGTATCTGCAAACACCAGACAGCCAACAGGTCTCTGGCTCATTGGCAGAACATTTGCTTATCATGTACAAAGTTCTGGATTTCATCCAGATGGATGTGGAGTGGGCTTCACACCACCCAACAAGTATCTTAAGACACAGATTTCTTTCAAGATTTTAAAGTAACTGATGTGTAGTAAGAATGCATGATAGATGAGAAAAGACATTTAAAACTAAGGAATCCGGAGAAGAATTTAAAAGAGTTCTTTATGGCACAGTTATCTATTTATAATCTCCAATGGGAAGGAAGACAAAGAAGGTAGATTATCCCTTCAATGGGAAAACAATCTGTCTGTCCAATGGGAAGCAGACTACCCATCAATTATAAAAGCCATCTAGCCATCCAATGGAAAAAGCAGACTGGTTATTTACAAGAAAGGAAGATTAGCTCACCCAATGGGAAGAAAGTCCTGAGGGACCTACCACTAAAGAGAAATGTACAACTGCCCTTACCTCATGTAGCCTGTCTTGGGCCTGTGAATCAGGTGCCACCTGTAGGCAGTGTAGTCTTTCCAGCCAATGTTTTTGGGGTCGTGCCATAGCGTGCGCACCTGTAGAACAGCATTGTTGTTGAAGGATGAGATACATGCCTCTCTACCATTCTTCTCTCCCCTACAACTGGACTGTGAAAAGCAATGCCCTACTTGCTTCACTACTCCTCTTGTATATTCTGTTTTATGCACTATATCTTCAAACACTGTATATCATCTGCCCTACTGTGCACACCTGTGGGGCACTACAGGCTGCTCCGAAATCCACTGCATAGTGTGCTGAAGCTAGCACTAAGAGCACGAACACTTGGCCCAGACAGGTATGGATCTGAATTCAGATCTTCTTTTCTTGGGTGTGACACTATGAACAGAACACTCACACTTTCGAGTCCTGTCTCTATAAGAGAATGAACATGTGTTCAGTCTTGTCAGCTTTGTTGACAGGAAGACTGGGCATTCTGTGTTTAATGAAGTAGGCATTCAATGTCAACTATTAAAATGATTTCTACTTGATTAAAAATGAGCCGAGAACATCATTTAAAATTAAAGAGTGCGAAGGGTCTATACGGAAGAGGTCATCAACTGCTCAGTCCCTTACCTGGCCTTCTGTGTTTCCTGTGTGCCACAGGGCATTCCTCAGATGTTCACCGGTGCCAGTTGTGGAGTTCACCACTTTGAGGGACACACCAGAGTAGCCGTAAGCACGACTGGGCTTGTCTTCCCAATAGGTCTGGGTGACCTGTTTCCACATCACCACGTAGAAGCGGCTGCTTGACTGATAGCCGAAGACGAAGCCAGCGTAGTCATCATCCCGGTCAGTGTTGACATAGAATGTGCCACTGAAGTCCACAGACCCAAACTCATCAAAACCTGGATACGGAGGAAATAGGCATGGTTTGGAGGCCCAGGGAAAAGCTCTTCAGGGACCCCTCAGGGGCCCATGTCACAGAAACGTGGGTCTAAAGAGCTTAGATTGGCTCTGCCCCATGCTCATCACTGAGAGATTAGCAAAAGCTACAGGACTTGTGACCCAACCAATAGCCTGCTGGGCTCCAGAACACAGGCTCCACTGTGTTGTATACCATTTCAGAGAGTCCATAATATAAACTAGCTTATTGAACACCAACTCCATAGACCTGAAGGGCAAACCTGCTCTTTCCCAGAGCCCCTTCCCAGGTTTTTAAGGGAGGCTGTTCTACATACCAAGACAGGGTAAGACTACCAGGAAAATTATCCTGAATCCTGTCCACATGGCCTCACTTGGCCACTCAACAGCATCACCTCACTTGGGATCTCAGACTCACCTACAGCAATGCCAGGGTCCGAGTTTGCCGTTTGCACCAGCTCTTTGCCTTGGTGACGAATCACCCAGTTGGGATCAATTTGAGTGGTTCCCTTGGGATCCAGAGGGACCATCTGGAAGTTCCTGAAGTCTGTCTCAGTGATAGCATTGTTCTCAGGGCACACGTCATCAATATCTGGGACGTTGTCATTGTCAAAGTCATCTTTACAAATATCACCTCGGCCGTCACCTGTGGATAAGAAAGAAACAGACACAGGGGCAAAGGTGAGTGCTTTGCACTTGTTTCTCATAAGCAGAGACCTCTGGGTCCCTAAGGTCTGTGGCTGAGCATCCTGCAGGTATCTATGGATTGAGAACCAACTGCCTCCTTAAGCACTGAGTTTGTAAAGCAAATAATCCCAGAGGTGCTTTTTAAAACATCATCACAGCAAACCCTGAAGCCAACAATAGCACGGCAAGGCCCTTGCAAGAGCTTTGCTCCCTCTCACTCAGAGGAGGCTGTTTGTCTCTCACTGTTGTTCTTAATAACTGGAGCCATTTTAATTTATTTGGCATTTAAAATAGAACCTTTGCAGCACACATGACTTTCCCTAGGGAGATTGGGCCCAGAGAGGTTGGTCTGCAAAGGTGGATAGGTCATGTGTGTGACCTCACAGCTGCCCCACCGTTGGCCACAGTGAGATGCCCACAGGCAGAGGCAGTGGGGTAAACAGGCATGCTGCTGTGACCTCTTATTTCAAAAGGAAGAAAAGAAACCGTATTTGGTATCAAGATTGATATCTTCATTCCCCCACTCTTCAAACTAATTTCCAGTTCTGTATCCACTGCCACATCCTCCCCTGTCATGTGACACACATAATTAGGTGTACAGGCATTTCCTTTTCTTGAGACAGGGAGGGAGGGTGTCTGTAGGGCTTACCTCAAGGATGACTTTGAACTTCTGGTCCTCCTACTTCTACCTCCTGAGTTATAGGTACTCACCGATATGCTTTGTATATATAGTACTGAGTTTCATGTATGCTAGGCAAGTTCTCTATCAATTAAGCAGCATCCCTAGTCTCAGTGATGGCGTCTTAAAAGTATTAAAAATGTCAGCCTAAGTATGTCAACCTCTCCTCCTTCCCAATCCCCTTCCTGATGAGCCCAGATCTCACCCACCCCACCCCTGCTTGCACTGGTGTCTGTATCAAGCTGGAAACTTTCTGCTAAAAGCTGTTTCCCATGCAGGGAGGATCCTGGAGCTGCCCTTGGGCCTGGGCCAGGCCTTTCTCACGTGCTTCTGAGTCAGATTGGCTCAACACCCCAGGGCTCCTGGTCTCCATTTGTTCAGGATAAGTGTCTTCCAAATAGAGCTTGGATCATTCTAGCCATTGGGAGGGAGTTCATGGCCAGCCAACCAGCAAGCAAAGCTGTGTGCTTTGTTATTTAGGATTGTAGTGACTTCCTCCAGAACTTGCACAGTTACAGACCAGCGGTTTACACAAGAACTTCCACTTCAACTTGCCCTATTTTAGTTACTAGATTCAAAACAATAAATCCCCCCATTCTGTCACAGGCTGCATACGTGAACCTTATTTCTTTCTAAGTGACTCCCAAAGGTTTTCAGAAGTACGGAATTATTGAGAGGGTTCCTCATCATGGCACGTACAAGCACACTTCTCCTCTGTCATTGGTAGAATATTAAACACACCAGAAGAAGCTGAAACTGCCAAGTATACTGGACAGAAAACCAGCCATCCCTGTGGCCAGCAAGCTAAGACAGCCATCCTTCTGACTTTTAAAGTGGCTTGTAAACAGAGAAGCAGGTCTACCTCTGTAGGACTGCTCACGCAGTTTGCAACACACGCATGAGCTGAGGAAGGCCCCTACCATCTGAGTCTTCCTGGTCTGGGTTGAAGACAAGCCTGCAGTTGTCCCTGTCATCTGGAATACCATCGTTGTCATCATCAGGGTCGCAAGCATCACCCTTGCCGTCATTGTCGTGGTCAGCCTGATTGGAGTTGGAGATGTATGGGCAGTTGTCCTGGTTGTTCTGGTGGCCATCATCATCGATGTCCTCATTGTTGTCACACTGATCTCCAACAAGGTCATTGTCCATATCCGTCTGTAGGGCAGAGCAGGAAGTGAACACCAAGAGTATCCCTGAGGAAGTCATTGAAGGCTAGGTGCCAGATCAGAGACCCACCCCATTGGGTTATAGGACAGTACTGGGGGCAGGGTGCAAAAATGGGGTGTTTTGGCTTGCTTACACAGAACAGAGCCTGAAATCCCAGACCCTTGGGTTCAGATTCTCCTTCCTGTACCCCATCCTATCAGGGACTTATAGTTAACTGCCGTGCAACTGTCACTGGTATCATTTCCCCCTGCATTTGTTGCTGTACGCTCTGCAAACCGTATTTCTAGGTCACATTCTCCTTGTCCCTTCCAACAGCCAGCCTGGAAATGTAGCTGGTTCTGAGTTTGCCTCAGAGTAACCATGGAGACAAATATCCCCCCAGACAGTGACGGGAAGCCACTTGGCCTATGGCCACCTAGATACAACATGCTTAGGTGTGGGCTCGGTAAGAGGTTCCAGCTGAGATTATAGAAAAATCTATGCTGTCATCTTGGCAGAGCAGATGAGAACCACACAGAAACATCTTTCTGAAACTGTTTGAGCATATGGCACACCCTGTCCTGAGATGCCAGTCGACCTCAAAGACTAATCTCAAGGCAGCAGCTGAGGCTCACAGAGCCCCGTTTAGAGATATTCCATCACCTGATCTGGGTTGTGCATCAGGGGGCAGTTGTCACAATGGTCGCCCACGCCATCCCCGTCCGTGTCTCTCTGGTCAGTGTTGTAGACATAGGGGCAGTTGTCTCTCTCATTGAAAACATCTGTGGACAGAAGAGAAAAGTAGTAACACCCTGAGTCTAGAGAAGACACGTCATTTTCCCATCATAAGATACAGACAAATTTTCACTGAGAAAAAATGGCAAAAATGTAAAGATTATTAGATTCAGGGAAGAGTACATGGTAGAGTTTCCATTAAAATTCAACTTTCCAGTGAGATGATGTCTCAAACACACACACACACACACACACACACACAGAGAGAGAGAGAGAGAGAGAGAGAGAGAGAGAGAGAGAGAGAGACATTCTCTTAGCCTAAAATATAGCTAGTGTTGTAATTCTCTGGGGTGATGCTGTTCAACCAGAGGAGGGTGAGTGTGGCTTGTCTCTGCGCTTGCTGCCTTGGCCACCCCACTTAGAGCTCAGAATGTCTGTGCTAATGGCAGGCTCTGGGTGATGCCTTCTCATCCACACACAGCAGGAGAGAAGCCGTGGTGGAGATAGAGTGGCCAGAGTCTTAGAAATCTGGAAATAGATAACACAGTCCACCAATACTGGAGAAACAATAATAATCTTAAAAAGATACGGTGGTAAAGTGAAGGGTCATAACTAGCAAATGAGAAAGAAGGGACCCTGGACACTGGCCTTGCCTCACAAGCAAGGGGAGGACATCTAGGGAGGAACTGAAGGCAAACGGACAGGGTCTAAGAACCTGAGACTCTAGTCAGCGTAACAGATGCATTAACCGACATCAAGACAGAAGGAAGAACCTGCTGACCGCACTGAGCTCTGAGAAGGCAGAGTGGCTCAGACTGTCCTGAGGGTGAGGCTGGATGTAGAAGCTCACTGGAAAGTTCTACAAGAACTCAAGCTTTAAGATGGCTCCAAATAAGAGGGTAGAGTGAGTCAAAGTGGATGAAGAAACTCGAGGCTGGGAAAGGATGAGGAGGGTGAGACTCAGGGCACATGGAGAAGCTGAGCCGAGCAATGCTCCGAGTGTCTCCTGCCTCTACAGCGACACTGTGAGATAGGAGTGCAGATTCCTGGGGCCATACAGCAGTTCCCTGGGCTCTTTCATGGGGCCACGGAGTCTCAGGGTAAAATGTCAGCCCACAGTGATGCCAGAGCTCTCGGGGGACATACATTTCACCCTACCTGTCTAGGGAGCCAGATTCTGTACTCAGACCTAACCAATAAATACCACTGAAAAGGGATGGAAGTGAGACAACAGCTCTCCTCAGACCTTTCTCAGAGCAGGGTGAGGCATAAGTGCAGGTCTTATATGTTTTAGATGGAGCATTCACTGTAGAAGATTCTGGAAAAAGAATATGGAGAAGCAGTTGTGGAACTAGCATCAAGGGAAGAGGATGCGGGAAATTGTGGTTTTCTGAGAATGGGCCTGAGGCTTGTGGGAGAAGGCAAGCTATTTAAGAAATCAATTTTATACAGTAGCAATAAAGTTGAGCTCTTGCAACAAGTTCAGAATTGTGAATGCAGTCGCTCTGGTGTACATAGAGGGCTGTTATCAGGACCTACAAAGATGCCAAAATCCAGATGCAAACATCACACCATTATACAGAATGGTGTGATGTTTGCAAGCAATCTAGATACAACCTTTTGTTTAAGGATAAGATAAAGATCTAGCAGGTAGTAAGAATGGGTAAAAGTGCTTGCAAGACAAGCCTGACAACCCAAGTTCAATCCTCAGAACTCAACATCAAAACAAAACAGACAAACAAAAATCAGATGCAGCTGAGCATCAGTGAACATTGTAATCCCAGCACCTCAAGGGCAAGATGAGCAGAAGACTCAGAAACATCACCTGACTGTTACCAGAGGAGCTTATCTGGAGTTGAGTGAAACAGAAACCAGACAGATCCTGTCTCAAGGAGGTGGAAAGAGAGAACCAACCCGTGAAAGTTGTTTTCTGACTCCCAAAGGCACAGGGCAGCACCCTCCCCCTCCGCATACCCTCGGACGCACATAAATAAACTTTAAGTCTGTACACGCTCATTAGATGTGATCTCTTAGTCAACGCTCCATGGTTAGCTGATTTGTGGCTGTGAACCTGCGTACACAAGGTGCTGACTCACTTATGACCACGGACCCTTATCTGAGTCACTAAGATAAGCAGAGCTACTGACCGTCCCCGTCAATGTCCACAGAGCAGGCGTCCCCTTCACCGTTGTTGTCGGTGTCGATCTGTGCTGGGTTGTGCACATAGGGACAATTGTCACAGCGGTCTCCAACCTCATCCTTGTCGTAGTCCAGTTGACGGGGATTAAAGAGGAGCTGGCAATTATCCTAAAAACACCAGAAAAAGACATAAGGAAGAGCACAGGACATATACCAGATGACCATAAGTCAGTTCAGTACTTAGGGGACAAGCAACAAGGAAGCAAAGGAAGCCAGCCAGTTAGCCCTCCCTCCGTGGGCACCTTTTCAACATCATGTGACTTTGCGGTTACATACACAGTTGGCCTGTCCCGTAAGTGTTAAGCTCTCCTATTGCAAAGGGGTCATTTCATCTGTTTTCACAGGGAAGTCAAATGGACGCGATAGTGGGTGACTGGACGGATGGATGGGTGAGGCATGGAGAGCCCCGGATTTCCCCACAGAGAACCCATCCTCAGGGAGCTGCGGGAGTCACATGTTAAACCTTCTGCTTGTAACACTCATCGCTTGCCTCAAGCACAGCTCAGCAGAAGGAAAGGAAGCTAATAAGGTCTTTGATGCAATTAAAGAAAGTGACGTCACTGAGTTTTACACTAGCCAATCAGCATTTGCGGAGACAACTTTCTCTACCAGTAGCCTCTGGGAACTATTCACAAATATGTGTCAGTAGACAAGCCTTGGGGACACTGTTGGTGCAGGGGCCTAGTCTCTTCCAACAGCTGAGTGAGAGCAGCTGAGTGTCTGTCTGAGAGCAGCTGAGTGTCTGAGAGAGAGCAGCACCCGTCCTACCTTCTCATCGCTCACGCCATCATTGTCATCGTCCTCATCACAAGCATCTCCGATCCCATCCTTATCAAAATCCTCCTGCCCAGAATTTGGCAGTTTGGGGCAGTTGTCCTGTAATTCGGAGAGGAATAATCACCATGAAAGCATTCCAAAGTGGCTTTCTTTCCAAAACAGGGAAAACAAAGCAAGACTCATGAAGCTAAGGATATAAATATCTGATACAAGTCCTCAGATAAACGCAGGACGGAGGCCAGAGCCAGCTGGCCTGGACGTGTGCTGTTCTTTTAAGTCCTACCCTGGGAATTATGTGGCTTCTGCACACGAACAGACAAAAGGAGCCCTGTTCTGAGCCCAGGACCTCCAGGAAGGGATCAGACACCTGGGAGAAGAAAGGAGGGTGAAGGGTGCCTGCCCAGGGGAGGCAGAATAGCTAATGCTTGGAGTCCAGTTCCTTCCCACAGCCGTAGCCAATGAACCAGGTGCCTTAGTGTCTATGCACGCTCTGCCCTCAGTGGCCGGCAGGCCTCAAAGGAAGAAGCCTCCTCGTATATGGGTCAAGCTTTGCAATTCCTGCATTGAACAGATGCTTAGAAGAAGGCAAGGCAAACTCCATTCCAGCTTGCCACAGTTGATGAACGTGTGACAGCTGCGTCCACTGTTATGTTACCTGAACCTGAGCCATGGACCCAACTGAGGGACTAAGGGAGAGTGGTGCAGGGAAGTGCAGTGTTGGCTTCAACCACATCGTGCCTTTGTGTGTGTGTGTGTGTGTGTGTGTGTATACATACATGGTGTGTGTATGCATGTGTGTTTGTGTATGTGTGCACATGCATTATGTGTGTCTGTGTCTGTGACAGGTCCTCTATGAAATGATTATATTGCTGCTTAAGATTCTGCAAATGTTTTACAAACAAATCACCATGGTACCACAGACTGGAGGAAACACACTGTGTGTTCTGAGATTCATTTCAGTGTGTGTGTGTATATGTGTGTGTGTGTGTGTGTAAATCTCTGCCTTGTTTCTGTGAGTCTTGCTTTGTAGCCAATTCTTTCCATCTTTACTCAGTGTTATAAAGGAAGAAATTCCTGCACTATGACTTTGTCACTTTAAACATAAAAGGAGAGTTTATGCATATAATTAAGTTTTTAAATGACTCTTCAATGAGAAGCCTTGCAGCACCTACACTTGTGAAGTTACAGAGGCCCAACCTGTACTAACCTCTCATGTGCTTGATTAAACTCTGACTCCCCAAACAGGCCTATACCCTGGCACGCGTGTGTCTTTGTAAAGAAAGACATTTGATGGCATCTTGCCAAGTGATCCCGAGCAGGATAACTTGTTGGGGTCATTTCAGCCTCACACTCTGGGGATAGGCATGGACTCATCAAGTCCACTCACTGCTGATGGGCCTAGGAATCAGCAACGAGCACCATGAGTGTGTGCTGCTTTCCCTAACTATCCCTGGAATGAAAAGAAAATGAAGGGAGAGATCTCTGTGTTCAGTGTTTGAGGTGGACCCCTGTGCACTCCATACATCAGACCCAAGCTCTCTTCATGCCTGCAGTTGTAGGAGCACATGTAGGGCTAACACGGCCCAGTCTCAGAGCAGGAGGTTCATGTGGGGTAGTAGTTTCTCACTGTTTAGATCATTGCTCCCAGATTGGCCCAGTCTTTCCTGGCAGTGACCCACTGAAGAGAGACTGAGGGTAGACCTTTACACTGGCTGAAGAGGACTGAGGGGCAGACTCTTCACTGATGAAGAGGATGGGGAGCAGACCCTACACCAATGAAGAGCCATTAAGGCATGGAGTCCTGGCACCTACTTAAGGGAGGACTAAAGCACACAGTCCTAGCCCTTGGCCTGAGATGATGTCAGTCTCACCTTGATGCAATGGTAGGTGGCATTGGTGGCACACACCAGGTTGTTGTTGGGCCAGCCATCCAGGTCTGAGTCCTCCCCACAGATGAGCCCGTCGCCGGCATAGCCAGTCTGGCACTCACATTTGTACATTGGGTCACTGAAGTGGCCCAAGTAGATACACTCTGCATGCTTGTGGCAGTTGTGAGTCTTGTCCTTGCACGGGTTTTCTGGCTCACAAACCTGCAAAGCAGAGAGTAGTAAGAGCTACAAAGAGGGCGCACGAGGAAAGAAGGTGACGATGGGTACCCCTGATAATGGCAAGAGTCTTATTGTGAGGGACATGGAGAGTAGGGCATCATGCTGGGTTCTTGTTTTTTATTTTTAATTAATTTATTTATTTATTAAAGATTTCTGCCTCCTCCCCGCCACCGCCTCCCATTTTCCTCCCCCTCCCCCAATCAAGTACCCCTCCCTCATCAGCTCGAAGAGCAATCAGGGTTCCCTGACATGTGGGAAGTCCAAGGACAATCCACCTCCATCCAGGTCTAGTAAAGTGAGCATCCAAACTGCCTAGGCTCCCCCAAAGCCAGTACGTGCAGTAGGATCAAAAACCCATTGCCATTGTTCTTGAGTTCTCAGTAGTCCTCATTGTCCACTATGTTCAGCAAGTCCGGTTTTATCCCATGCTTTTTCAGAACCAGGCCAGCTGGTTCTTAAAGTACTGATTTGGATCTCTCTGGGAGAAGACTTGAGTATTTTATAGTGGTTATCTGAGCCAGATAAATATCATTTCTGAGCTTACCATGTGATACTGTTCATCATGGCTTTGCTAAGAATCTGTATCAGTGTAGTGGCTTCAGGAAGTGAAGTCTCTTTGGAGGTGTATAGTTGTTAGGATCCTGCCACTTCAGCATGTCAATGCTGAGTCTCTCTCTCTCTCTCTCTCTCTCTCTCTCTCTCTCTTTCTCTGGCTTCTACCAGGTGATGACAGCACAGACACCTGAACTAGATGCCTGGTCTTCAGTCTGAGATTTCCAGTCTCCAAAATTGTGATAAACCGTGTTTTTCCTTTATCCATACCCTACCCTGGGCATTCTGTTATAGCATCCCAGAGGTGACCAAGGTGTCACTGCTGCCCAGAAGTTCATAGGCCCTTTGCATGAAGACATGTATTCCACATGTCAGTAGGAGAGGCCCCGGATGAACAGAGAGGCTTTCATAAGATAAACTCTATCTCTGTCCATCTCTCAGCGATGTTGCCCCTTCTCTTCCCTATCCCATCTCCACTTGCCTAGACTTGTCTGACTTTTTAAAGCCTTTAGAAACACAGGCAAGGCCAGCAGCACTTACTTGTTTCTCTGTCCGTGCAGCCTCCAGGCCAACCCCGAAGGGCTGGCTCCCCTTGTAGCGTGGGGGACAAGGCAGACAGTGGAAGCCAGGGTCGGTATTGACACAGCGGGAAGCTTTGTTGGTTGAGAAGCATATATCTGTGACCACAGCACACTGTGAAGACAAACAGAAGTCAGCCTTTCTCATTATCTCCACAGGATACCCTGCCGCCCAAGGTGAAGGTACTAACCTCATCCAGGTCCTCACAGTGGGTGCCATTACCCAGGAAGCCCACTGGGCAGGAACCACAGGACCAAGACCCATCAGGGAAGCTGTTGCACTTGGCTCCAGGAAAACATGGGTTGGATAAGCATCCATCTGCATGGAGGATGGGGAACAGGGACATGACCAGATACCACACACATTTGTACATGTGGGCACACACACACACACATACATACATACATAAACATAAACATACAAGTATATATGCCTTGTTACCTATCAGTGGGGCAGCTCCTTTCACACACACACACACACACACACACACACACACACACACACAGACAAGCCCTATGCCCTATGACTCACCAATGGGGCAGCTTCTCTTATTGCACATTTGATGTTCCTTCACATCCCCCACACAGTCCTTCCCACCGTACTGGGGTTCTGGGCTGTTGCAAACACGTGTCCGTTCACGGATCCCTCCAGCACAGGTGACTGTGCAGGCCGACCAAGGGGACCAGGGGCTCCAACGCCCATCAACTGTAGAGAGAACCAGAAAAGGTAGCTGAGAGGAGCATGGAGGGCTGGATGTGTTACCTGTGCTGGCAAGAGCAGAGGGAAGATGAAGTTGATATCCTGGCTATTCCAACATAGTTGAAGAAGCCAGTGTGTGAGTGAAAAGGGAGGGGCTGGCCACACTCAGGATTGATATACAATTGCTGATCGATTGTTTTGCCTCTGAAAGAAAATCCTTCTAATCTTTCACAGCCAGAAGCCTTAGTTTCCTTACAGAGCCAGGCCTCCGGGGTAGGAAATACTTTGTGGGATGGATTCTTATTGCACTGGGCAGATAGGCAGTGAAGATCTGGGTGGATAACCTGTTGTGTGGAAGCAAACCTCCCGCATCCACACACTGCAGAAGTCCAGCCTCCCTGGGGAGGTCCTGGTATCCTAAGCTATGAATTCCATAAGCTGGAACTTGCTGTGATCCGGACAGCCCTGTCCCGAGACCTGTCCTGCTGATTTCCTGCTCCAGATCCAGGTTGACAGTGCTGGCTTATTTTTCTGCAGATGACAATCCACGCTCACCTGATTGACCTGTGCCTGGTACAGAGACATCAAGCTAACTAGGGGGTCAGGGTGGTGTTGTAGGAGCTGCGGGCCTCTTTTCACAGCCCGGCTCCTAGCCACCGGCTAGCTTTGCCCAAAATAACAACACACAAATTGTATTCTTTTAAACACTGCTTGGCCCATTGTATCTAGCCTCTTCTAGGCTAACTCTCGCACCTGGACTAGCCCATTTCTAATAATCTGTGTAGCCCACGGGGTGGCTTACCGGGAAAGATTCAGCATGTCTGACCTGGAGGCTTGCTTCATCGCGTCTGCCCGGGAGAGGGAAGCATGGCGTCTCTCTGAGCTCACTTCCTCTTCCTCCCAGCATTCTGTTCTGTTTACTCCTCCCACCTATGTTTTAACCTATCAGGGCCAAGCAGTTTCTTTATTTTTTAACCAATGACCTTCCTCCATCAGGGTGGGGACCCGGTGATGGGCTCTGTCCTCAGAGCAGGAGCAGCCACACCCCCACTGCTCAGACTCTGCTGGCTTTTGGTTTAGTGGCCAGCAACCGTCTCACCCCTCCCCATATCCCCGACTTACTTGGGCAGGGTGTGCCCTGGCAGGCCTTGGTCTCCCGGCCACTGCCCTTGCAGTTCTTGCCACCCATCTGGGGCACTGGGGAGTTGCAGAGACGTATGCGAGTGACATTGCCAACACCACAAGTCACGGAGCACGAAGACCAGGGTGACCAGTGACTCCAGCCACCATTCTGCCGGACTGACATCAGAAGCACAAAGAGATCATTGTCCCAGGCTGTGACCTGGGGCCAGGCGATCCCCAAATCTGTCCTCCCAGCTAGTCTGTTTCCACTAAAGAGGGCAGGCCAAAGAGCACCACCGTCACCCAGAAGAAAGCGCCTCTCGTGGTAAAACCCTTCCCTTGGGCCATGGCCTCCAGACATCAGCAAACAGCTGCTGCTGGCACACCCACACGCAGAGCCATCCACCCTACCCTGGAGCACGGCACGGGCACACTCACTTCTTGTGTCGCATTTGCCCAGGCTGCATGCCCTCGTCTGAATGGAGGGGCCCAGGCAGGTGTTGCTGGTGACATCACAAGACCGGCCTCTCTGCTGGGTCCCAGAGCCACAGGTGACAGAACACTCTGTCCACTCTGCCCACGGAGACCAGCCCTCCTCATTTTCTGAAGCTAAGGGAGAAAGCACACATGTCCCTGAGGATGGGTTCTCCCTCTTCACACACCGTGGGGAAGTCAGGCACTGCAACCATGTGGGGCTGCTTTGGATACTTTGTAACAGGAAGGGGCTGTCCAGAAGAAAATTCCATGGGCATAGACCCACCACCTGGGAAAAGGGTTTGAGTTCCTTCAGAAGGCAGAGTCCAGCACAGGGACAAGAACACCGAATGAGTGTTAAGGAGAGAGTGGTCTAGATGTGTTTAGGGAAGTTGATCCACAGAGCCAAGGAGACGGCTCCCACAGAAAATGTCTACAGGGAGCGTTTTCAAAGCCTCCAAGAGGTCATTTCTACATAGCTTTGTTGGCTCATATAAGGTAACGGCATGTCAACCATTGGTTGAGATTACAGCTTGCATAATTTATTTCCAAACACTCGAAAGAAAATTCAATAAAAAGATAATTTTCTTGAAGAAAATTTTCACAGGCACATGGTGCGGTGGGGCCTGAGTTAAAGGTAAAGTACACAGTAGGTCTCTTAGTAGGGGTCTCTTACAGGGGTCTCTTGGCAGGAGTCTCTTGGCAGGGGTCTCTTACAGGGGTCTTTTAGAAGTCCCTCTGGGGACGAAGGAAGGAAAGAGCAGCAGCAAGGTCGACACTGAGCACAGGCAGCCAGAGCAGCCAGTGTGTCTGCTGTACTCTTGCCCTCACTGACACAGGGGAAGCAGCCTCAGGCGCCCAGTACTGTGGCAGTAGCATTGCTGTGTTGAGCAAGTAGCTGGGATTCTAGACACACACCAGAAGGGAAGACCAGGATAAAACCTAAGCAGAGGAATCCAGAACACTCGGGGATGATGCCTGGGTCTGAAGCACAGGGAAGCCACAGGTGAGCATCACCGAGGGGCCAGATCCAGAGAACAGGCACAGGGACCCACAGACCATAGGGGCTTCTGAGTGAGTTGTGGAGCTGAGTCTAGCAAGGACAGCGCAGGCTCTTCTAGGGTTCATCGGAGCCTCCAGGACTCCATGAAACCAGCCCTGCTCTGTCTTTACAGTGTCAGACTTCACAGAACTGGCTCCGCCATAGTCCAGTTCTGTGTAACTTGGACCATATCTCTGTAACTTGAGTGCACCACTGAGTAACCGTCTCTGGGTTCTGTGTTTATTTACTGGACCGTGGGTTTCACAGCAACTGCCCAATCTTCACTCAGCCCAGATCAAGCTGCGGCTTCTGATCACAGCGGCTACTGACACAGGGCCTTGTTCTTGGCCTGGGCATGGGACTTTGGTCCCTGCAGTATCGCTAGGGGCCTCCTTGTCTGGGACGGGCCAGAATGGGACAGCTGCAGACATTTAATTTTTAGAGTTCTTCAAGGCTTCCTGGCCACTGGCTAGTGGTTAAAGGAGGGCCTCAATCACGCCTCTTCTCTTTCCCCACTGCCTGCCTCTAGGAACACAAACCTCACCCTCCTCCGCTCAAACCATAAAACAAATAAACAGATGCAACCACTAGGACTCGCTACATGCTCACTACCGGAGACTTACAGTGAGAACAGGACGGGCAGCACTCGCCTTCCACGAAAGATGGGTTGGCGCAAGTCGCCGGCAAGCAAGTGATTTGGTGGCACACTGTTTTAAATTTCTGAAAGAACAGAAAAATATTTGGGAAACAATTATGTAATGTAATAGACATTGTCACGGGATCTGGATGAGGAAAAATCAGCAAGAAAAATAGGAGTTTTTCTGTCTACAAATCCTACTTCAGATATAGGGCTTGAGCAGACCCAAGGGGACTCTGAGCACTGACACTGTATCCTCCCGCCATGAGCAGAGAGATGACGGCATCAGCATTTGAGCCCTCTGGGTGGGAAAGAAGAAGAATGAGTGACTAGTCCCAGATCTCCCGACATCTGAGGTCAACACACGGACAGGGATTAATGAGAAGAAACTAGAACATTTGTATTTTCTCAATCATGACCAGGCTTCCCAGATATCTCCGTGAGCGCTGGGGCCCTGTCAGAGATGAATGGGGTCAAGCCACACACTAGCGAGGCGCTGATACAGCTGGATTCTCACTGTTTCTCATCATGTGGCAATGCTGGACACACCACCCCACCCTCAGGCTTGTGGTTTCTTTATGCACAGCAAAATGAGGTCAATTTAAGTTACATTTGTGTTCGCTTCCATGTCTAAGGCTCTCGTGGTGAGCCTCCCATGTATCTAAACATTTTCTGTACGTGTGTGTGAGCAAGTCATTGGCAGCCCTTAGGATCTGCATGTGTCAATTTGAACACGCCCACCCTGTGCAGGGCGTTTCTGCCCCCAGAAGAACCAATCTTCCAAACTCACCTTGCATGTGCACGTGGTACAGCTGTCTACCACCCAGGTTTCGTTTTCTGCAAAGATTCGGCCCTCCTGCACGCAAGCTGACATGTTCCTGGTCTTCATAGGGCCTCCGATGAGCTCCAAGAGGAATTGGTTGTCATTAGACTGAAAACAGAGGCGAGAGTTAGGAGAAGAATTCAAGGTTCTCTTCCATCGAGCTTAGGTCAAGCCTTGAAACCTCCAGGTGTAGATGGAACATTGCCCTGGGATACTAGGGTCAGGTAAAGGCAGATGGGACTGCAATCCACATGAACTTCTGCAACAAAGACCGTATCACAGAACTCAGCTACACACACGTCTCAGCCTCGCTGCCTTTTCCCTGCTCACAGCTAATACCCAACACACAGATATGCAGAAGCGCTGCCTGCTCAACTCCTCAAAAACCACCATTGTGCACAGTGGGCAGAGCTCAGGGAAGGAGAAAGAGGCCAGTTTATGAATTCACTCATCTTCCTTTCGTTCAGCAGATAGGATGAGAAAGATGTGCAATGAGCTGATAGCAAGGGAGAAGACGGCCACAAGACCAGCCACCTGGACATTATACCAGGGAAAGGGGGAAGAAGACGGCCACAAGACAAATCTGCACAAAATGCCACTAAACATGTATGTATTTGCTTTGGCCATCTCAGAACTCTGTAGGTTCACCCAAGGTGCAATGTCTGAACTTGGAAGTCAGATGGGTGTCACGAACCCTCTACAGCAAATACAGAAACACCACCTCTGTGGCTTTGTACAGCTTCAGGGCTCACACGTTTCCTTGACCTCTGATTTCACATTCAGTAACATTGGACCTGGACTACATTACAGTTGTAGGGAAGCTGCCAGACCCTGTGCTCAGCCCCTGTCTCTTCTGAGCTCTGTAGCCAGGTCTTCTGTCAAGTCAGCCAGGACCATCACTGTGCACTGAGTACTTCCTGGCACAGTAATGAATTAAGGGATACCACCCAGGGACCCTCACTAAGAGGCAAACAGAAACAGGAGAAGCTTCTGCCCAAAAGACAGCCCCACAGGGCACTCTGCACAGGCCTTGTCATGGGACTTTCTCCCTGAGCCATAGTGGAGGCTTGCAGGAAGTGTGTGTGTGATGGTCTCCCTGCCCTCTCTTCTTCTCATGATATTATGGGTGTCAGGGAGCTGCAGCCAGGAGAGACTACAGCTCTCACCTCCCTCTTCAAAGCCTCAAGATGCCCGCTCTGGTGTGTGCAATTCTGTCCCCTGCTTCCACCCACTTTGGGACACACATGTTTGACCTTAAATACAATAAGGCTGAGACATTCCTCAAGCCTGTAGACTATTCCTCTCAAAACTCTGCCCTTCTCCTAAAATATCTTCCTCTGCACGGACGTCTTTTATTCTCTGGGAGACGTATTTCCCAGAAACACAGCTTTAATGTGAGGAACTTGTGTCCCCTGACTGTGTTGTTATTTGCAATGTTTCTTGCATTTCGGGTTTTCTTCCCACCAACTTTGTGGTAGACCAGGTCCTGAAGGGTCTAACCTGAATGGCCTCTTAATACCATTTTCTAATCATAGATTCTCCAAAACAGTGAAGAATTAGTCCTCAGAGGCTGACTGGATGGCTGCTGGGAGGGCTTCCCTGACAGGCTACCATCTGTTCCCCCTACCCTCGCTCTGCCACCTCCCGTGTGCTCACCACTGTCTCCAGGTTCTTGCTCAACTGGTTCACCATGACGTGCAATCCAGACAGCTCGTTCATCATGTTGCTCAGCTCCTCACAGGAGTGTGCGCACACTTCCTGTGTCTTGTCCACACCCTGGACCACCAGTTCTGTGGTGATGTGGGGACTCAGGTGGAGTGTCTCTGTGTACTCATTGATGGTGTTGACTTCAGCTACGTGAGAGAAAGCACGGTCAGCAGAGCACAGGCTGTAAGATGGCAGACTGACCACTGTCCACTGGCATCCATTGATGTGGTCAGACTGTCCACTGTCCAGTGGCACCCACTTTGTGGTCAGACTGACCAGTGTACACTGGCATCCACTGGTGTGGTCAGACTGTCCACTGGCACCCACTTTGTGGTCAGACTGACCACTGTCCACTGGCACCCACTGGTGTGGTCAGACTGACCACTGTACACTGGCACCCACTCATGTGATCAGTGAAGCACAGCTCCTGAGGTGTCACCTCTGCAGCTATAAACCAGCACCCTTGAAACTCTATGCTTTCTTGGAGTGGCCACTTGCTAGACTGTATCCATCAACACAAGAACATTGGGTGGCGACTACGAAGTGGAACAGGTTCCTAGGCCTGTAAGATTCCCCAGTGGGGCAGCGGTCCAGGAACAGAGAAGGGCAAAGCAGAGCAATGGGAGACAAGTAATTTGTAGTCCCATTTCAACCTGCAAACCCATTCTTGGGGCTTTCTTTCAGAATAAAAGCATACAGAAATATACACTTCTAGGAAAAACTGTTTTCTTTCCACACAGTATCTTCTGCTGCCCAGTGGCTCCTTGGAGTGCGGGTAGGCTCTCACAGCCTTGGCCCAATCACAGGGAGTCTGCCTGGACCACGCATTCACAGACTCCTTTAATTCTCAAGTTGCTTTGAGACAAGTCCAAAAACAGAGTCATCCTCAGTGCATCCAGAGCCAAGGGCTCCAGAGAGGAGAGAGCCCCGGAGAGAAAAGAAGGAAGGGATGACAGGCATTCACTCACAGCTGAGTGTTTATTACTTGGGCTCAAAACCTTGTTGCAATCCTCATGTCTGCTGGAAGCCTCTTATATGTAGTGTGCTACTAACCATAAAAAGTCATGCTAAAATAAGTACTTGTATAAGTAGACAGGGACACTCTTAAATAGATTTTGAGTAGATTTTTTTCAGCATTTATTTTCATTTATGTTTTAAAAATCTTTAGTTCATTTGAGATATTTACTTTTCATATCTCAGAATTAATCAAAATCAGCCAAGTTGTGCTTTTGCACCCCCTGCCTCTGCCCTGGATGGGTTCCAGCGGATGACAGACGGATGTTTGAGCCAGTCTGTTCCTGTCAGATCTACACCAGTGTCTGCAGCTGTGAAGTCTGAATGACTCAGCCTCGAAACAGACATTCTTATCTTCACAAACATCAAAGAAGTCACACTCTGAGACCAGGCTCATGAGTTTGTTTTCCCAGTGACTGCAATAGTCAAGTGTGACATGACCAGGGAGGAGAATGGCGGTCTCTGCCAGACCCAAGCTCTGAGGGGAGAACTCACAGTGGGTTCTGACATACGGATAAAAGTACATGAATCCAATGAGTCCATCCTCACTCCCCATCTTCAGAGAACAGATGTGGACTTCTGTGTAAGTCTATTTTATTAAGAAGGGCTCAGAACTTCTGGAAAGACCTAAGTGTTTGCTTTTCATAGTTCTACGTATTGCTGACTTGTAACTCAGAGTGTAAAATAATCCTGTTGAAGGAACCTACAGGTTAGAATGTGTTCAGAAGCCATAAGAGGGGTGAATGGTCTTGATCATGGACTGGATTACCTTCCTAGAACCTCCCGAAAATGGATTGTTATTCTTGAAATCTATTCAGAATTAATCCTTAACAGTTGTCATTTTTCAAGGGCTGAGAAGTCTAAGCTGGCCAGCGCAGTTGCCCACTTGACCCTAATTCCCAGCAGGACACTCACACGTGGCCCAGCAGCAACCCACCAGGAAAGAAGAGAAGCTCCTAGGAGAGAGCTCACCTACCTCCCTGGCTCTGTTGGCAGCCTTTCTTTCTTAGAATGTCTTCTACAGAATCTGCAAACACGAGATGGACATTCTGGAGCAGGCCCTGGGGAGAGACAGAGGAACAGAACTTCAGCTAAACCATGAGCTTGATGGAAGCAGATGACACCTTAACAAACACAGAACAGAAGATTCCAAAAGCACCAAGTCACCTCTGCTTTATCCACTAGGCCAGAAGTCTTTTTATATCAGTGACCCTATTCCTGCTACTTTGAAAATGCTACTACACACACACATACACACACATCACATGCATACATGCATGCATGCTGTGCACAAAGGTTTAGGATAAAAACATTTCTAACTAGGAGAAAATTAACCCTAGAGAAGAATGAGGGAGGCCTAGGGATAGGCAAATTTTGTCCCCTGTATGTTCCCACAGACATGCTGGGCTATTTCTGCACATGGACCTGGAATGCTGTGTCCTTGTTTGCAATTCAAGTCTCAGAAACACGTACTTGTTCAGAAAAAGTGGCCTCTGGGTCACACCAGGAGAAGGGAGTTAATGTAACATGAATGGGCCAGTCAGACAGCTATAGCAGCACCGGACAGAGCCTGCACATCTAGGTCAAATAACTAAGCTTTGACACACATTCCTTTCACAGATAAGTGCAGGCCTGCAAGAGCGCACTGCTCAAACGTCCCTTAATCTGTGGTGAGAGAGGAAAGGGTACACCCATCAGAAGATACAGCATAGGCACCGTACATCTGAGCATGTGTGATATGTGTGAATGTGTATGCAGTGTGTGCCGGTGTGTAGAGTGCACACACATGTGGTTTGTCCAAGGCAAGATTACACCTTTCCAACACAAAGGCTACACTGAGTTGCCCCACGCCATGAGCTCCCCTCACAGCTCTGTCATATGGCTGCCGTGCGGCACACGCACCCTGAAGTGACTCTCTCGGGATGCACCTTTGGCCACATACATCCTGCTTCTGTCTGCTTCCAGCTGCTCATAGAACGGTTCTTCCAGGGTGACGCTGTCAATCAGATCGCAGCCCACATATAGGCTATAGGTATCACTGGCCACCTGCACGGTCACATTCCTCCACTGGGAGTCAGCCAAGCCCACATCCTCCAGGGAGTTGGTGTGTTGGATGCCTTCGACCCAGTAATTGAGGTCCAAGGTATCCCCTGGGCCATTGGACACAATCTCAAACTGCCTCTGGGAGGTGCCGGGGCCTTCCAATACCAGGAGTGTGCCCCGGGATTTGCGGTCCTGCTTCAGCTGGGCTGTGAGGAAGAAGCCCTCCTTTGTCCTTGCAAGCTTGACAATTCTGCTGAGATCGTCTGTCCTCACTGGGGGAATGTAATCAAAGCGTACAAAACGGTAAGCGGGTACCCCAGGGTCAGGCCCTCGAAACTGTTTGGCACCGATGGTCTTCCGGTTAATGTTGCTGATGCTGAACAGGTCAAACGAAGTATCTTCGCTCTGGTCACCAGCTGCCGAAGAGAACCACAGAGGCACAGTTACAGGCTGAAAGGAGGCTTTCCAGGATGTGGGCTGGAGAACCACAAGCTCACAGGGGCTTCTCCCCATGACAAGATGCAAAGCTTTATGTGTGCATCTCCATCTCCCCCACCACTGGCTGAGCCATAGGAGGCTACCCGCAGCACTGTGGTATGGCTTTGTCAAGGGCTACAGTGTAGAAAGTGTTCTGTGTCTTCCCAGAACCCACAACATGGCTTCTTTCATAAATGTCAGCACTGTGACATCTGCCCAAATCTCCCTCCAGACCAGGCCTCTGAATTCCACCCCCCATCCCTGTTGTTCTTTGTCCCAGATTTGGGCTGAGCACAGCCATCCCCTCCTTTATGTGGCTGGGGAAGAAAGAAGTTTAAAAAGTAGACCTTTGGCTTTTGGTTGTGGGATTTAAGGGTCCACTAAATCCTATCTTGCATTCTTGGAATGGCATTCTGCCTTAAACAGATGGTGTAGACCTCTTTTCATTTCTGTAGAAATACCTTCAATGAATAATAGCTAGTGTGCACTGTGGGCCAGGATCTGAGACAGCAATGGACCGCGTGACTCTCAGTGAGGGGTCTGAACTCACTGTCCAGCTGCCAATGAGAAAAGTCACCAGATCTTAGCAAAATTAGAGCAGGCTCAATAATTCAAATGGATATGCTGACGAGAAAGTTAAAACAAAACATAGCTTCTCATCAGGTGCCCAGAAACTGAAAAGAAAATAAATCACTGCTTATAGAGGCACAAATATTATCATTTTAAATAAAAATATTAGCAGCAACACAATTAAAATAATTAGAACTGGTGACTATTGCCACTAAAAATGGCAGCCCAAGTTGTATAATAATTAGAACTGGTGACTATTGCCACTAAAAATGGCAGCCCAAGTTATATAAATGATAATAATGCATAAAGACCCAGCTATGTGAAGCAAGTACCTCAGTTTCTAAAAGACCATCTCTCCATGCTATACAGACTCAAAAGTAAGAGCATTTTTTTATTGACAAACATAGAAAGAAAACTTCACATGCAAGATGCAGACTCCAAGACTCTTGCTGGTCTTAGCTGGTCAGTGCAGCTAAGCCACACTGCAAACAGAGACAAGGGTTATGTCCCTTCTCACCATAAGCTCTTGGCCCCAAGCCCAGAGCCAGCAGGGCCATTGCCCAGAGCATCCTGTCTCCACCCGTGACACTCAGAAGAGAAGCAGTCTCGCCGGTGATGAGCGCACAGCTGCAGCCTGAGTGTCACTGAGAAATCTGCACACGTGACCTTTGAGGAAAAAAAAAACAGTTTTCACACAAAAATCAGAAGCAAATGTATCTGTGGGAAGCAAAACTTTAGACAAGAAGCTTCCTTTCCAACTAGGTTCTTCTAACTGCTGCTAGCACTCATCCCCTACTTCTCCCTGACATCGAGGAGAGGGGATTCTGAGCACTCGTGCTGAGTGGTCACCATAACAACTTAGGGTTCCTGCGGCTGAGACTATGCTCCCTGCCCTTTGGAGGAGTAAATGGGGGCTGCACCAAAGCATTGCTCCCCCTGAGGAACTCTGATACAGACTGAAGTCCAGGTCCTGTGGGGTGAAGACTCTGGACAGGCATTCTATGTCAATGTCCAGGAAAAACCCGTTATGCTGCCTTAATTAAACACAACCAATACTAACTGCCATACGAAGTTACGAATAAACTCAGTGCATTTTCTTAGGACAAGCAGAAAATTTTACTTGGAGGGTTTTACCCCACTGTGCTAGTCTCCTGCAGGCCTGTTTTTCCATTCTCAGGGATTCTGAGTTGGCTCACTGGACTTTGGATTGGAGGAAGTCAGGAGGCCTGGCTTGAAGCCCAGCCCCACTGCTCCTGCTCTGTTAACTCCTTATGGGCTTCCCTGGGCCCGGGTGTCAGCTCCCCATCCAAGAGGAAGGAGTATGGGGTGATGGCCCTGGCTCTGTTCCCTGTCTACCCTGCTCTAAGGAAATGGAACCATACACTGAGTCCCTCATCTGTTAGGTGGCTAAAACGGCCTAGTTTCTCATTGATAAAAACACCTAAGCAGTCCCCTCTCCAGAGCACTTTGGAAGGCTGGAAGCAGTGAAAGTCTCCTCTCCAGAGGAAGGTGATGTGGCAGGATCCTCAGCCTTTGAGAGTGTGGTCCTGATGCCCACAGCACTGCCCAGTGTTCATCTACTAAGCTCTAGATCATGGTGCAGGAGGCAGCTGAGCACACCATCCCACCTGAGCCCTTAACATCAGCTTGTCCATCCAGACAATCCTCCCATCCTCTGACTTGGTGTCCTTGTCTGTGGCTCGATAAATTCACTCTTAAAATATCTATCTGGGGTGTTGGAGAGAGACCCTATGCAAATGAATATCCAGTGAGTTCTTTGAGACACAGCAAACATGCCTTCAGTGGGTCCATAGCTTGGGGGGCTCTTAACACTGTGTCCCGAGGCAGTTTTTTTCTGGAAATTGAAGAACAAGGTAGACCCTGTCAGACACTTAGAACAGAACCAAGACCTCGGAGAAAGTTGAGAATCTCAACTGAGTCCCTCTCTGAAGGCTGCAGCCTGGCCTACCCTTGAATCCCTAATCAGGTGTGTGCCCCAGGACATCTGATTCTGCCCCCAAATTTCACCTTATCCCAAAGACAGCTGCAGGATGCCAGCTCTGCAAAGGAGAACTCCATCTCAGAATGACGGTTGGCCTGCTTCCATGCACGCACAAGCGGAGTCCCTTAAACTGTGCTTTGGTAAAATCCACCGCAATCAGGAGTGCCACAGAAAGCCAGCATAAGCTCCCATCTCATCGTGCTGCCTTCCCCAAATCAAAATGGGACAAAGGAGTGGAGAGTGTCTGGAACTGGAACAAGCATCCTGGCAGCCAACGCAACTGCATCCCAGCTCCATGGCACTAGGCGCCCCCTGAGCCGGAGCCTCTTCCCCGACCACAAGTCCACACTGCAATGGGTAGACTTTCATAAAGGCTTTCTGCAATGGGGTATCATTACAAACTTACATGGGTCTCACCCAAGTTTACCTCTCAGGAGCAAAGTGCCTTTGCTGGGTGATCTCTATGCCCCTCAACACCTATTGCTCTGCCTGCTTCCCTCCTTCCTCCCTCCCCACCAGACCGCCCTCCTTCAGTTGCCTCAGCCTACCAGCAAATTACCCAAGCAGCAACCCAAACGCAGTTCCCTTCAGAGCCCCCAGCCCACGGCACTGCACATTATAAAGACAGCTACACTTGGTTCAGCTGCTAATAATGTTTAGAGTTAGGATCGCTATAATCCGCTGATTATTTTCACATTCTCAAGGGATCTTTCGACATTCCTTTCTCTGCCCCTCCTCCATATCAAACTTCAGTGTAGAAACCTCTTATTTTAAAGTAGAATATGTCAGGGCTTTCCCCAGCATCCTAGGAATAAAGCCAGCCAGACCCTCATATCCCTGGGATCCTGCTGTGGGAGACCCTGGGGCCAAGACAGCAGCACCGCCTGTTCCTGGTTGGTCTCTAACTGTGCAGGGCAAACCTAGGGTGAGAAAACCACGCTGCTAAGCATGGGAGGACATAGCTGCACTTTTCCCCTCCAGCCTCCTGGAAACCACAAGCCTGTTCTGAAAAATCACAACCCAATGAAATGTCTTAGAAATAAAAAGGTACCTTGTGTGTTTGAAAATGAATGATGACCGATGTCAGTGTTCTAAGTCTGTCTTGAGGAGTGACCTGGCCAGGGAGGCTGTAGACAGCAGAGGCTTTCGCTGCCTCCAGGCGGTGACTGGCTCCTTTATACGCCCTTTCTCCAAGAGGCCTGTCAATCAGACACACGCGGAGGCACGTTTAATTCATTCTTTAGAAGGAGTGTCATAATTCCTCCTCTGCTCTCACCATTTGCTCCGAGTACCTGGGGTCCCAGGCCAAATCCAGCCCCTCTGAGCTGAAGCCCCTCCTACATGTCCACCCAGGCTTTCCAGACAGGGGCCAGGGGAGGAGTTAGACAAGAGGGGAAGGCAGGGACTCACTTTTCCTGTCTTCTCTCAGGAAATAAAAAGCTATAAATAAAACCAGCGAGATTGGCTGGGACTCCCCATTTTGCCGAGCAGGGGAAAAAAAAAGCCAATTCTATGTTTCAATGTGTTTCAAATTATCCAGTGTGATACTGGTCTTTCTAAACCAAGTGAATGACAACCTGAAAAACAGGGAGAGACCATAAGTTCACCATTGTGCTGGGGAAGTTACTCTATTCAAAGACTTGGTTTGTGTCATATGCAAAAAGAATTTACTAGAAAATTCATTTGTCTCTGACCCTGGGAAGTAGCCCTGCTTCTGGGAGAACAGACCTTAATCTAAACTCATTTCCACTGTTCAGCCAGGGCCCTGCGACTCTATGACCAAGTCTCTCTGAGAGAACTCAGTCCTCAGGCAAGTTTTGTTGGGACAGCTAGCTTGCCCAAGAATGGGAAACTTGTAGTCAGAAGTACTCTTTGCAGTTAATAAGATAGGGTGGGGGCAGGTTAGGGGCTCTGCGAAAATATAGGGACAGGAGCTGATGCTCCTTCTACACCCTGCAAGCCCGAGAGGACAGATGATGAGTACGGGGAGAATAAGGCCAGTGCCTGGGTGGATGACAGCTAGGTGGGAGCAGGGTCACCTGAGGAAGACAGTCCGCAGGGAAGCTGGGGACAGGTGGTTCCTCCAGAGCCCAAAGCAGATGGTAGAGCCGTGGCATCTCCCACAACCATTGCTTGGCTTCATTCTCTGCAGACGACACTAGTTGCCTGAGCATTGATCTGAGCTGACGCACGATGATGTCAGGTCTCATTCAAAGAACAGGGGAGAGAAATGAAATGGGGGATGTGCTTAGCCACCTTCTGTTCTTGGTTGGGTATTTAACTGAAGTATCCCGGCACTCACTGTGCTACATCCCCTTAGTCTGGGACCAAAGTGGGCAGGGAGCCTGCAGACAGCACCCCAGGAGAAAGCACTGCTGGGTGAGGGCAGCTGTGAGACACAGAGACAGGAGGGAGAGGAGGCTGCAATTGGAAAAGCCATTTTTTCTTATGAAGACTCTTCCTGCATCACTCCCTAAGAAATATCAGTTTCTACCTGGGCAGGGATAGCACACACTTTTGATCCCAGCACTTGGGAGGCAGGGGCAGGTGGATCTCTGTGAGTCTGAGGCCACCCCAATCTACAGAGCGAGTTCCAAGGTAAACAAGGCTACATAGAGGAGACCCTGTTTTGAAAAACAAAAACAAAACAAGAAAAAGGAAGAGGAGGAAGAGGAGGGACGAAGGAGAAGGAGACAGGATGGAGAGAGAGAGAGAGAGAGAGAGAGAGAGAGAGAGAGAGAAGGAACAGTTTCTGGACCAACAACATCATTCAGGAATAACACTTGCTACAAAGCCGCACAACTTGACTTGGATCCTTTGAACCTACGTGGTGGAAGAAGAAAGCCGACTCCCACAACCTGTCCTCCCACTTCCACTCACAAGCTGTGATCCATGTGTGCACACTCCCAAACACGTACACATACCTCAAACATACAAATCAATTAATAAATTTAGTAAACATCTAGAAAAGGTGTTCGTTCCTAACTCACAAATAGACAAGCTTGGCCTCTAACAGTACGTGTGTCTTCTCTGAAGGAGGTTGCATTGCTTTGAGTCAATTAATTAATGACCAATATCTTGATTTTTAACTAAAATCATTAGATTAAAATTTATATTACGATTCAAAGCTGAAAGGAAAATGTCACTGGGCTCCCTGAATTGCAGTGCCTAACTGCCCTATTGCTGTTCAGATCCACACCCTCTATGGTAGCTCTTACAAGGAGAAGCATGGGGGTCAGGGTGTGGGAATGGCATGCACTCTCTACAGCATCCTCAGTCAGCAGGGATCCATGCTGCTGCCAATGTGTAGAAAGATGCCCCCTTTGAAATGTCCCATAAAGAAAACCAAGAAGGGTCAATGGAAGAGGGGACATGAGTTGGCAGTGTACATTGTAGGAGTGGAACACGGGGAAAGCCAGAAACAGCCCAGGCAGACAGATGGTGAAGTAGAATCAGTGTTAAAATGACTCCCGTGATAGAGATTGCTGAGGGCTGTGGGTCAGTGTAGCCATGACAACATGAATCTTCCAGACAAGAAGTCATGGAGCTAGTGACATTGCTCTCATGGCCCTACCTAGCACACAGGGGTTTTTCTCAGGTATCTTACTTCTCAGTGTCCTCGTTGGGGGTGTGATGTACACACAGAGCATGGAGAAAGACAATGGAACAGCGGCGGGTTCTCAGGTGTGTGGAGACTTCTGGGAAACATGCAGAGCAAGGAAGGGCCATGTGACAGGAAGGTCTGAGGGATCATGCCCATGGAATCCGCGGATGCCAATTTACTGGAGCTAAGGTCTGCATCTAGGAGGAAAGTAAGACGTGGTCACTTTAAAGGAGGTCATCTCTCACCTACTACATTTGCCCCATTGGAAGAGAAAAATTTTAACCCAGTGAAAGAAGGATACAGTGAGAGAGACCTAGCCATTCCTGGATGGCACCAGCAAGAGCTGGGCACGGTAAAGCACAGCGGAATGCTGCCAGGGTAGCCAGTTCTGTGCTGCGCGTTCATCAGGTCTGTAAGCACACCGCTAATGCTCCCTGTGAGTAACTGAAACTGCCACACGTGACCACTGACAGACCCCTTCCCTGCCACACGTGACCACTGACAGACCCCTTCCCTGCCACATGTGACCACTGACAGACCCCTTCCCTGCCACATGTGACCACTGACAGACCCCTTCCCTGCCACACGTGACCACTGACAGATCCCTTCCCTGCCACACATGACCACTGACAGACCCCTTCCCTGCCACACGTGACCACTGACAGACCCCTTCCCTGTGCCCTGCAGCTTTGGGCTGAGAACTGTCAGCCAAGTAGCCTGTTTTCCGACAACCGGCCAGACTGTCCACACTGCAAGTTGGTGAGTTTATACACTTTACCGTCACTCTAAGGATCCTCGGACAGTCTCAGAGGATCAATCCAAACATGGCTGAAGACACATGTCAGCCATGACCACTCCAGAAAGCCTACGGCAACAAACTCTAGATGATCGTGTAGTTACATTCATCCAGGCCAGAGGAAAACACTTCCCCTGGGGGCCCAACAGAAGGGCTGTGATTGGCACAACCCTATCTTTCATTTGCATAAAGAGCTGTGCTGTGGCTGATCCAAGTGTCCTTGTCACACCCCTTGCTGTTTACATAAGTGGGTTCACTTTTCAAGTCAACGGGAGGACACTTTGCTATCTCACTCCTGGGACTGAAACATCGGGCCCAATAAAATCCTTCTTCCAATGGTCTTGTCTTTGCGTACTTCTGATTCCGTCACAAACGGAGCCGCCCCCTCTGGTAACACAAAGAAGAGATCTCGGGAAAGCAGCAACAACAACAGTGGCGGACCCAACCATAGCGCACATGGCAGCAAGGAAGAGGCTCACAAGAGTCCCAGAGAGTGGCTGGGACACAGCTTGCATGACCAGAGATGTCAGAGGACAGTGAACGTATGAACAGCATTGGTAAGGAGCCTGGAACCCCATTCCTAGAAGGAGTCCTAGTCTTAAAGCCAAGGGTCCTGATGTCCAATGCTCAGTCAGGAACTGTGACAGCTGATGCTATTAAGAACCATGGAGCATGGTAGAGAAGGCTTGATAGCTGTGACATTAGATCGTTCAAATTGCTTCTCCTATCACGGCTGCAAAGGACCAAAGACGACACCAGCTGACCAGGGCCCGGTTACTATAACCAAAGCCTAGGGCAACAGGACTGCAACCTGAGTACCTAGAACTCTATGTCTCTGACTGTAGAACAAGGAGCATCAGTTTCTGGTTCTCAAGACTATAAATCTCATGTCTGTCATCTTCTGGTTGGTGCCTGGCATAGTCATACCATGACTTCAGACTCCTGGCCTCCAGAACGGTGGGACAATTTTTATCATTTAACCCTCACCTGAGGGATTCTCTGCTGGTTGACAGGCATGCTGCCTGACTGACAGACACACTGCCTGACAGACACCTTGCCTCAGTACTACAAATACTGTTTAAAACTACACAACCAGCAAATAGGAATTCCTAGCACAGAGGACAATTCTCATTGACCTACACCATCTTAGTTCAGCTCCAGAAGGAGAAGCAGAGTAGCCAACAATGACGACTTAACAGCGGGGGCAAAGAACAGGGCAGTGGGTGGGAAGAGGTTGGAGGAGGGCCTCCACACAGCCCTGCTGTGATCTCTTCCTAAAGCAGGACAAAGGCCCAGAGCAATGCAAGACAGAAGGCCTTGGTCATGAAGCAAGAGGTCCTGGCAGGCTGACAAGATGAACTGATCTAATCAGGCAAACTCTGCCCCAGAGTCGAAGGTCAGTGTGATCTCCACAGACAACAAACCCTGTGGGCATGGGCATCAGACGCCCACATGTGGCTGAATTGCGATCCAGCAGAAGGAAGAGGCAAGGGCAGCCCTTTGCAGAGCAGCGGGGCTATCGGAGAGCAAACCAGGAACCAAAAGTAAAATAGTAGATAGGGTTATGGGCATAATGTCCTCCCAGATCCTGAGACGAGGCAGAGCACTATCAGGAGACAGGCTGACCCAGCGATCAGCGGAGGTTCCTTCTGAATGGCCATGTGGCACAGAGCATGAAGACACTTGCATGAATGGGATAAGACAGCCTACTTTCCACCTGGAACCCACCAGGCTTAAAGGAAGACAGGCAGCTGAGCTCAGCATCATGGCTTCAGAAGCCTTCAGCAGAGACATTTCCTCCACGTGCCCAAGCACACCATCAGTGTTGCCCAGTGGGAGTTAGGCTGAGACCGGAGCCACTGTGGGCAGAAGGGGCCAAGCCCTAGGATTCCAGAAAGAGGGTCAGAAACCCAGAATTTCTCATATTGGGTCCTGATCACCGTCTGTTGTTCAGGGTCACATTTCCAGAGAGTCATTCTGGATCTACAAATTAGAGCAAGGTGAAGTTTAGGCCGGGAGTGGTGAGAGTGTACTTGAAGAGCAAGAGATGGCCTGTGGTGATAGGGACCTGGAAGAGGACAGGGAATGTGGCCCCAAGGGCACCTCACCTGTTTACCTGCTGGTGCAGGGTCCCTCGGAAGCTGGGGTGCAGTGCCCGAATGGCATAGTGGGAAAAATGGATTTGTTTCTCATAGTATGTTAAGGCTTATATGGGACTAGGCTTCTTCTTGGTGGTCTCATCTATGACACTTCTGCCGGGGGCACTGGCTGATGCTGGAAGCCATCTCTAGGGTTGGAATGGGTAATGGTCTGCTTTGAGTATATGCGGCGTAGACAAGGTCACACAGGAACAGAAGAGGGACGGGGAGAGGACATCAGAGCTGTGTGCATTACAAAGGGCCATGAGGAGTCGCTTTAAGCAAGTCAACACCAATGATCAGGACCAGGTCAGTATCTGGTCCACACCACTCCTGAAGGAGTTTTCTAGCTCCAGAATCAAAATTAGGTGAGACCGAGATTTTCAAACCTGAAGATAGGGAATGCAGACTACATGGTAGGAAAAATAGGGGTCTAAAACCTAACACATAGGGTGAGAGGAAACAGCTCCACATAGGTTCAGAAACCCCACATGCTGTCAGGCCATCCCAGACAGGAAATGCAGAGGGAGCTTGGCTGATAGCTACATCGTCATGGCTACATGACTGTGCTTGGTGACATCTGCCACTCTGGGAAGACATTCTCAGATCCTGTATGAAGGAGGAATTATTCCCTGGTGGAGGGAGAAAAGAGAGAGACAGTAGAGTGAGCTGTCTGTAAGAGAACATGTGTAGGTGTCCGTGACAGGGTCCAAGAAATTCTCTGCTGCCAAAGACTGCAGAACCACAGGAGATGGAGCCAGTGTCTCACCCGGGTGTGATGGCACAACCTCTAGTCCCAGCAGCCTAGAGAAGGAAGCAGAGAGAATAGGGGCTTGATGCCAGTCTCGGGACCTTAGCAAGACCATATCTCAGAAAGGACAAAACATGTCAGATAGGATGCTTGTCTAAGGAGATGAGCGGATGAGCCTTTTCCATTTGCTGCAACATCCTGAGGTCAGTTTATAGGATAGATCTGAGTGCCCACTCTGGGGAACTAGGGACTTTGATTGCTGTGGCTCAGGGCATTTGGGCACAAGACACAGATAGATAGATAGATAGATAGATAGATAGATAGATAGATAGATAGATAGATGTGGGCCCTGAAGGTCAAAGACACCGTGGTACACTCATCTGGAGACTCAGTATTTTGGAATAGTATCTTCTTTGAGTTCAATGTTGTAGAGCCTAAACTATTTTTAATAAAAGAATGAACAAAAAGATTTACAAATGAATAAGCAGAATGGCCTCTTGTTTCTGAATGAGCACTGACTCAGTAAAGTGCGGATAGTGCCAAAGGGAGAGAGATTAACTGCTCAGCGCTTGGCCTGAGGACCCTAGGGTCCCAGGCCAAGAAGGGTC
This sequence comes from Microtus oregoni, assembly GCF_018167655.1. Classification (NCBI taxonomy): domain Eukaryota; kingdom Metazoa; phylum Chordata; class Mammalia; order Rodentia; family Cricetidae; genus Microtus; species Microtus oregoni. The sequence goes on from NW_024543092.1 coordinate 24,259,965, forward strand.
AAGTCAGTGGGCGCCAGAGATAATGTCGCCTTCTTTCCTTCGCAATGAGGAGGTGTCAAGGGCCGGAGACAACCTCCATCTGCTGACACTGTGTCTCGGGGATGCCCCCACAGGTCCTGGCACTCAAAGGTCTTTGGACAATAAGCCCAAAAGCTGCTAGGCTACAGAGCCACAGCCCCAGACATCTGTTTCCTCTTAGTGTGTCCTCAGCTTTGTGAGTAAGCAGCAGGCTCCTGTCCCTCCTCTGGGAGGGAGTTACGGGAACCCACTCTCCTCTAATAAGTAGCAAAGACCGGGAATCCAGCGTGAGCACCCCAAGGTTGGTAGCAAAAGGAAGAAAACTCTCCCCAAAAGGCTCCCGGGATGGGTTCAGGCTAGGGTTGCCCATTCTCCCTATGAATCAAATTCCAGAACATTCTCTGCTTGCATCAGAGTAAAGGAGACCCCTCCTATGGGAGAGAAGCAATATTATGTGAGATGAGAAGAGAAGAGAAGAGAAGAGAACTTTCCTCTTTATGGTCAGTCCATAAGACAGCTTGCCATGCTATGACACCAAACTCTGCCTTTGCTTCCAGGGCAATGGGTACACTAAGAAAGAATTCTCAGTAAGGTGAAGAGGATTAGGCCTATGAGCTATTAGGTGCTTATAAGAGCCACCAAAGCGAGCTCGCAATACTCTGTCCCCAGCCATTGTGTGTGGGCCTAGCTGGCTCTATGCAGGTTCCCAGTCAAGGGAACCACACAGAAATTGTGCACTAGTTCTAGTGACCATTGAAGCCAGCTCAGAATTTCCCAGCATGCAGAGAGGTGATTGAGACATACTTCTAGAACTTGGGTGCTGATCCTCAGGTGAGGGGTTTTGAGTCAGAAAATTCGGTATTGTCTGAGACTTATCGGCATTTCTTTTCAAATCATTTAAAACTGAGGGGAGTTAGGGAAGGGGAGAGAGAGAGAAAGAGAGAGGGAGAGGGAGAGAGGGAGGAAGGGAGAGGGAGAGAGAGAGAGAGAGACAGACCTGCCCAGGGACAGACTGCAGAGTAACCTGCAGCTCAGGCATGGGACTTCTCCCTGGCAGGGTCACATCAGCCTTTGTGTGGACTCAGCTGTCCTGAAGGATATAACCACCACTCTCCTGTCTTCACACTTCACACGTCCTTGCCCTACCTGTGGTTTAAGCATCATACCAGATGCTAATCACCTATTTAGCTTTGGACTCATCTGTCCAAATGCAAAACTCCTGCCCCCAGCAGCTTCCTGCCCAAGACCAAAGGCAGATGCACCCAAGCTTTTTGTCCCAGGGAACCCAAGAAGTTTGCCACTCTGAGGTCTCTGAGGACCAGGGGACAGTCCTTGTTCTTCCCCAGATTCTTGGCACATGTGCAAAAGCCTGTGGAGCAGCCAATTGGCCATCTTCCCCTGAAACCTCTACTTAAAAAGTAACTGTAGGGACACTTATAAGCCATCTCCTGCCAGAAGTTTCCAGTCACTTCAAGCATACAGTCTAACCACTTATTAGACATTTAAATTTTTATTATTTATAAACTCTATTATACATATTTGTGAATAAATAAAGATATCACATTTTATATAAACTAAGAAAGTCAAGCAGCCTTCTTGAACCAACGTGTGCTAACCTGATCTATGTGGACCAGCCTGGGACAGCATAGACACCTCCCAGGATACTCTGGGTTCCCAAGTGCCTACCATCCCTGGAAATGTAAGGAATGGTATATGTAAAAAAAAGGCCACAGAAAACATCACAGAGAACCTTGGAGATATCATGGCTGAGAACAAATGCCATGGTGCACCTCTAAGACAGACGCGTGAGTCCCCAGTTGTGAGACTCTTTTGAGCATCCTTTCTCCTACCCCAGAGTAGGCACTTAGTCACGATAACTAACATACAAAGACGCCTGAGAAACTAACAGCTACTGTCCCTCGGGTCTTCTGAGTCACCATGAAGGGAATCCAAGGTAAAGAGTAAAAATCTGAAGACCGCATTTGGAAACGTCTGCTCTCTAAAATTCTGAGACGGCAGTCGGTCACTGACCCCTCTGAAAACCTTTCCATTAGCCTGTGTTGACTGTGTGAGGCACCAGGTTTCAGGTCCATCCTAATGAATTATGTACATCAAGCATATCCACTACTGTATCCTTCCTTGTCTGTCCCCTGTGTGCCTCTTCCTCTTCCCAAATAGTTCCCTTTGGTACTTCCATGTCCTATGTGTGTCTACATGGGTGTGTGTGCAAGTGCGTGTGCCCATACCTAATCTAGGTTCCACCTATAAAGGAAAATATGATATTATTCATTTCTCTGTCTCTGGCGGAAAGATTTTCCCCAATATGATCATCTCTAGTTCCAGTCACAGTCCTGAACATCAGGAATCAAAATCTAAGCATCCACAAGCTCAAAATCCAAAATCTGCCCTTATCAATGAAGTGAAAATCCCAGAGACTCAAGCAAGGCCTGGAGGAAACAGCCTGTGTCCTCTGTTAGGACCTAGCTCTTCTCTGTCAACAACTGGATGGTCTCTCTTGACTGCCGGCTCCTCCAGCACTAACCACCACTCTTGAGTCAAGCCACTGTGTGACAATGATCATACAACAGTGATCACACCTGGGGCCATAGCTGAGCGGGTACAAGCAGAGGAAGCTGGAACAGAGCAGATGGAGATTGTGGATGTGGCCTGGTGGAGACAGAGGGCAGGAACTCTCAGAAATACAGTTTGCAGGAATCAGACTTCTGTGAGCTTGCAGAGTATACAAAGAAGCTAGGGTTGCAAGGGAGGCTGGGCAGTTACTCAGTGATGTCAGCACTGTGCTGGGAGAGGCCTGGATCAGGATTATACCCTGTGCAGAAGAGTAATGATCAGAGAAGGCGTGTGTGGAGGGGACAAAAACACAAGGCTCACAAAGAGCCTCTAGTTCAACAGAACAGGAAAGTCGGATCCTGTAGAATCGGGACGCACAAAGTGGTCTCAGGAGAGGGAGGCAGAGAGGCTGTGGAACCACAGCTGCCACTGCACTTGACCAGGACAAATTCAAACATGAGAGTGCACTGGACCCTGGACCACTTGCATGTCTAGAGAGCGTCTAGAGTTGGGACAAGACAAGGAAGGAAGACGGAACGCAACAAAGGTAAAGTGCAAGATAGACATGGGGTGTTCCCAGCATTTGAACACTACAGTGGAACTGTAGGAGCTTTCTTTACTCCCAGAAGGCAGGACCCATATAGCCTGAACTGTGTAACATGAGGGTGCTATCTCTAACTGCTAGTGCCTCAGGGAGGTACCCACACCATCTCAGCTCTGAGCAAATTGTCTCTGCTCATTCTCACAGTGTAGTTTGCCCAGGGAGCTGGAGTTCAGTTGCCCAGAACTGAAACATTGTCTGGTATTTACTAGTGCATTTGTTTCCCCAAATCCTGCCTGCTGATACACCATAGAAAGGGGACTCCAGGGTGTCTGCCCAGAGGTTGGCAGGGGGACACTGTGTCAACATGACCAGATTCCTTATTGCTTCTGTTGCACCATGAGCACAGTGGCTCGGTGCTGTGAGATGTCCCTGGCTTGCTGGACCTCAGTGTGCTGTCCTGGTGATGTCCCTGTACAGGGTACATCTGGGGCTGAATCACTCACCACATTGTCCCGAGAGAATGTGCACATGGCATCCGGGGTTTCACAAGCAGATTCATGTGACTGACATTTGCACAATGTTTTTGTGATTAGGCAGGAATTCGCACATGGAGACCAAGCGGAAGGGCCCAGCCAATGGCCTCGGCATCCCGCTCACTTGCTGTGTGCATGCGTGGGCACGTCACATTGTTACTGTGAGACCCACGAGCCAGTGGAGAAGGCGGAATTCCAACAACTACGAAATATCCCAGCCAGGGCGACAGATGTGAGCCTGATCTTCCACATTAAGCAAGTGCCACCTTTAACAAATCATAACTATGGAAGAGTTTAATCTTCTTTCTTTTAGTCACCGGGGTTCACTAAGACCAAGTTTTACCAGATGTGATGAGCCACACGACCTCATAAGGACATCGGGGTTACTGTGTTCTCACCTCAATTCTGGATTCTTTCAAAACGAGCTTAGTTAATCGGATAGGTAGTCAGGTCTCTCTAGAAAGGTAGAACCAATGAGGTATGTAGGTGTATGAGGAGATGGAAGTGTGTCTGGGGATAGACTGAACTTTAAAAACTGACTGACAGGTCCTAAGATCTGATTGGATAAGCAGAGAACTAGGAGGGACAACAGGCTCTCCCCAGAGGCCGGCAGAAGCTCCCCAAACCAAAGAGACCACTTAACCATTTGTGTGTTCATTCGGTCAAGAGATTGGATAGAGCTCACTGCACTGGGGAACGCCATGGCTTCCATGATCACAGAGCGGAGCATCTACTTACCCAACCACTGAGCATCTGGGCACCCCGTGGCCATCAACTTGACATATAAAATAAGCCATCACAACTGGTGGGCAAAGATTAAAACCCATGCTTCCGAAGGAGGAAGCAAGGTGGTAACTGTGTTTAATGGATGCTCAGTAGACACAGGTCAGGAAGAGGCCATGAAAACAATGCCCACATCTGTGATTGATCATTCCTCATAGTGTAACCTTGAAACTCCCAGGGATGGGAAAGACCAAAATGAGCCAATAGTAAAGCTCATTTAAACAGTATCCTTTGGTCCTGGAGGTATTTCTTATCATATTTATTCAGTTACGATGTAATAGAAACTGAAACATGGAAAATGTTTGATTTTTTTGACCATAGCTTTACAAAGTATTCTCTTTAATGAGATCAGAAGATGAGAAAAAACTACCACGGGGACATCAGAGAGGCCCATGGTTTCCATCGGATTGACGGTCACCGCTTCTGCTTTAGACTCTCTCGAGACTGCCCAGATCCTCAGATGCACAGGGGACCACTGCTCCTGAGTAGACTTTGTCACATCATCTCCATGACTACAGGACAAGGACACAGAGCACGTCTGCACCAGCACAGAAACATCAGATTCCTAGAGTAAGCCTGGAATCTAGGACCATGCAATCTCCTCTCTGCATTCCCAGGTTAGGCCCTGAGTGATGTGGTTGAGGGAAGGATGACTCCCTGACCTGTGTCAATGAGAACAGTATGGTTGTGTATTGAGTACTGTGGAGTGTAACAGAGTAATAGAACCGTCTGTGGCTCCACCATCTGGGGCTTTACTGTCCATAGTCCCTCATCACATTCCGGTCTAGTTGTGTTCTGAAACTGAGTGACAGATGGAGCATACCCAGGCTCCATCCTGCATCTCCTACAGTTGGCCAAGAAAGATCTAGAGAGAGAACCTCCGCTGGAGCAGGCACACCAGGAGGCTCATCTGCTCAGAAGCTGGGAGTTTACAGCCACAGCGGACTCCAGAGTAAGTAGCTGAAGTCAGAAAAGAAGTTCAAGTTTGGAGACTTTTGTAGATGTGAGAGCAAGAAGTTGGAAGCAAAAGCTGTGACTCAGCTCCTCCGTCAAGCAAGATGTATCATGTGCTCAGAGATGGGCAGCCTTCCCCTCTCCAAACCAGGCCCGTCATGCTATTCCAAGGCCTTTGGACTTTCTTCTCAACAGTGAGCCAAAGCTGCCTATGAAATGGGGCAACAAAGTGTCAAACCCAAATTCGACTCTGCAGGCCTGTTGGTGCCTACCCACACACACCTGCATGGGGCTTGCTGGCACCCGAGTGCGTTATCGGGCCTTTTCCTCTTCCTTTGCGGCACCGTGATGATAGATAGCCACTCTTTTATCAGATGTTCCTCTTCCATTCATAGGGACACCACCCCATACCCAAGGCAAGGGCAGACCAGTCCTAACTAGACTCCTCCCGAGAAGCTGTTGGGAAGTTAGTGGGCCATATGCCCAGCCCTGGAGTCCCAAGCTGGCCAGGAAAAAGTGTCTGGAAGCTGCCTTGCAGTCTCGCGCCTGCTAGCGAGAGCCACTTTTCCCACAGAAGCTGTCCGAGAAGCTATCAATTTTTTGTCACAAAGAGGAGAAACCGAGGGGCTCCTTTCCAACTCAGAGGAAATTCGAAATAACCAAGTAACCAAAAATAAAATCTACATGAAATATATGGAAAAGCCAGATGATATGAGGCCACAATGTTTCCGATTCCAGACTTTAAGGACAAAGGAGTAGGAGGAGAAAGGCTGAGCTGAGTCCCCCACTCTCTGACCCAGACCTGAGGACAGTATCCTGATGTGAGGAGTCTAGGCTGCTCTGTGCTGAGTCAGCACATAGAAGCTCCTGGAGAGAGGGTGCAAGAGTTCACAAGGCAGAGCTGTAAAGACCAACACCCAGGGTGGAGAAAACTACCATTAATTGCAGAAACACCCTGCCCCGACCCTTTGGTACTCACCAGAGCATCCATGTAGAAACTGATCCAGAGCTTAGGTGACACCAGGTACCCACTTTTCCCACCACTATAACAGGTGTTTCTGGAAGTAGACTTGGAAAACTCTGGCCTCTGCCACTGAGAGAAATAGTCCCAAACTGCATTGTGCTCTACTTCACTTACTAAATTTTAGAAGAAAAGAATAGAAAACATCGAACTATTTCAGTAGTTTTCCTGGACCAAAAGCTAGATTAGGAATATTATAGGAGTTGAGATACTTGGTGTTTCAAGGAGTGGTGACCCACACGTTTAATTACAGCACTCAGGAGGCAGAGGCAGGCACATCTCTATGAGTTAAAGGTTGACCTACTCTACAAAATGAGTTCCAGGACATCCAGAGCTACACAGTGAGAACTATCTCAAAAACAAACCAACAAAAGAATGTTTGGTGCAAGGTAAATTCCCAATATGTTGTTATCTGACCAGAGCTCCCCTGGGACGTCTGGTGAAGGAAACAAGAACCCACAAGTTGGAGAACATTCAACACAGCAATGTTGGCCCACCCTGATGCACATGTTCAAACTCTAGACCAAACCTCCAGCATGAAGTCACGTGTGTGACACAGGAGATACATGTGTGCAGATTAGATGCTGCAGAAGAAAGTCAGGCAATTAAAATATCGAGTCTCCACAGGAAACAGAGAAGCAGAACTGCTTGGTAAGCACACCGTTAATCAATTATCTGTCAGATAATGAATTCGCTTCAGCACACCTAATCTGACGGCAACTGGAGTCCCACAGAAGTGGGCTGCTCAGTCAGCATGGCAGGGATGATTCTCTCACCCCAGTGGAGCACACTGACAGAACCGAATGAGGGCTGTCCACAGTGACATCAGGAAAACTCAACTGGTGTGTGGTGTAGAACGGCCCAGAGCACACACACAAAAAAAAAAAAAAAAAACAGAGAACAAGAAAACACAATATAGGAAGGACTGGGGATGAAAGAATCAGTCTATGCCAGGTGGTGCACACCTTTAATCCCAGCACTTGGGAGGCAGAGGCCGGTGGGTCTTAGTGAGTTCAAGGGCAGCCTGGTCTACAGAGAGATAGTCAGGGCTGTTTCACAAAGGAACTCTGTCTTGAAGAACCAAAACAAACAAACAAATAAACAAAAATAAAAAAAAACCAATCTTTATAAATGAGAACGTGAGACCCCATTTTCCAAAAATAAAGGCCGTCCAGTCTCTTATATCTAGCAGAAAGATTTATTTCTTAAATCCAAAAGAAAAACACAGACATTTTCAGATGTCTGTAGGCAGAAGAACCTTCCCTAGCAGATATGTGTGTGACAGAGTAAAGGTTTCTCCATTTCGCCTCAGTTTGAGCCGTCTTTGGTTTAACACAAACTGACCCTCCCTTTCCTACCTACACTCAAATAGGGGAAATTAAGAGAGGGAAACAGAATCAGAGGTTGTCTGGCCACTTTAAGGACATCGGTACCTTCCTATAGGTGACATCATACTCGGTGAGATAACAGTAAATCCCAAGGCACAGAGCAAAGTCTGGGGCTGTGGGAATCATCCCCGCCCAGGGTTGTGCCAGGAATTCTAGTCTAGTGGAAAGAACGGAGCTCTCAGGCTGGAAGGCCAGAGCTCCTGTGGAAAGCAGGGTCACCCATGTAGGAAACCGAATGGGCTCTACAAAGAGTGTTGGTAAGTCCAGACACATGAGATCCTTAGGGATAACTCAGACAAAATATATGCTCTCTAAACACTGCATGGTCACTCTGATGACTAAAGGCAGGGGTGTGCTAGACCAGCAATGACGGCACTCCTGGGTCAGAAGGTTAGTGTCCTCCAGATGCCGATATGTTGCTGCCCATCTGAGTCCCAACAATGAACCATCTTTCCACTTCTGACCATTCAGGTTGTCCTCTTGCTGGCTTGACTTCAGAATTCCCTGGCTTTTGCCCCACCAAAAGGCTTCTGAAGGGCCTGTTCACATTACACTCTAAACATAAGCCTCACTCAACGCCAGGGGTACATTTAGAATTTCTCTCAAAATGAAAAAAAATAATCACTTGAATAGCATACATTTTTAGAAGTATGACTAATTTAAATTTGTTTAAATTTTTTTATTTTTGTTTTGTTTTGTTTTTTGTTTTTTATTGAGAAAAGGAACAAAAAAGTTTCCCCCTCCTCCCAGCCTCCCATTTCCCTCCCCCTCCTCCCACCCTTCTCCCCCTCCCCCCACTCCTCTCCCCCTCCCCCCACTCCTCTCCCCCTCCCTCTCCAGTCCAAAGAGCAGTCAGGGTTCCCTGCCCTGTGGAAAGTCCAAGGTCATCCCCCCTCCGTCCATGTCTAGGAAGGTGAACATCCAAACTGGCTGGGCTCCCACAAAGCCAGAACATGAAGTAGGATCAAAACCCCGTGAATTTAGATATCCAGTTTGATTAGAAATATGTACCCCTTTCTACGGATTTTTGAAAAGGACCCTCAGTTCATGCTGGTGACTGTGCACTTGGACACATCCTCCTGCAGACATAGAGAGGAGCAGAGATGCCGTCGTCCTCCCCGAGGCAGCCATCAAACCTGTTGAAACAATGCTGATGAAAGATTGGAGTTGAAATTCAATACCAAGTTCTAGCCAGCCCACTGCAGCCTTTACTTTTTTTCCTAATGTTTATTTCAATCACCTTTCTCTGTACTTCTGGTTTTTGGCTGGGCCTGGAAGTAAGTGGCCAAAATGCCAAGAGGGGAGAAAAAGGCCTGTCTCTTCCTGGCTTCAACAAAGGCGCAGGTGAACACTAAGGTCTACTTCTCTGGCAGCTCATGCGCTTCTTTTTGTGTAGGGCAAACCGTCAAGGCAGCTTCCATGGATGCCCACATCCACTGCTTCTAATTTTAGTGATTATTTTTCAGAAAGTCTGCTACCACCAGCAGTCAATTGAATATTGGGGGCTGGACACCCAGGCCAGATTCCAACACTTGAAACTCCACCTCTGCCGGCCTCTCGGAGACAGATGGATGAGGAAGACAGCTTCCAAAAACAACCAAAAGTTTTCTCTCATAAATAGGAGGGAAAACAAGACTGGACAAGGCTTAAACTTTATGACTCTCTCCACGGCTGCATTTTAGGGCACCATGGGGAATTCCATGAAGTCAAGTAGCCACGCATCTGGAGAGTCCAGCAAGGCGGACGTTCAGGCCTCAGCATCCAAACATGCTGAACTCTGAACTGAGAATGTGAGGGGCTCAGAAATGTCCGCACAGAAAACACCTGTTCTTGCAAATCAGATAAACAGCATACCGGAGAATACGTAAATTAAATAGCTTCCCACTGATGGGAAGGACGGTGAAGAACCCTGCACGTGCAGCTTTTTATCACTCACAGGCATGCATTCATTAACCTCTCTGCTCCTCTCATCCCGAAGCCTGGACATTCGCCTCAGGGAGACATGGTTAAAAGTGCCCTTGGAGGAAACCACCCTTAGGGTTTAATCTTAGAAAAGTCAGTAGTGAGCTACACATCACACTATCCTGTAAGCTAAGTACATTAGACTGGTTCCTCTCACCCACCATCCATTGTCAACATTGTGATAAAAAGTTCAGTGAGCAGAACAGACTCTTGTTTACCTGGGACTCTCAAGAGAGAGAGAGACAGAACCAGGCCTGTGTTTACAACAATGGATTCCTTTTTTTGCTGTGAGTGAAACTGACAGACAGAGGCCCACCTAATGTTTGCAAAGTGGAATAGCTCCTCCTCTTTCCTCTCATTAAATGTTGTGTTGTCCACTGCTCGGCTTGGTTGGCCCGACATGCATATAGACTCAACTCCAAACTATGGTTCGCGGTCCAGGATGGCTGTAAGCACTGCCAGAAACCAGCAGGAGGGTGTGTGGGAGCAGAGGACAAGTCCCCCTCCTTATGAGAACTGTTTGGAAGTCAACACCATGTTTTCACTTATGTCTTGGAATGAGATTCCCTTAGCAAGATCACAAGTGCCTGTGGAGGTAGCTGGGAGATGCTGGCTTCCCTTAGACTCTTCACCCACAAACTCAGGGGCTCTCACACACATTTCCCTGTGGAACCCAGTCTGAGATCTCCTTAACAGACATTGACTACCCTAGGACAACAGGAAAACATGCCCTCATTGCTCCCCAGTTCTCAGCCCTGTTGAGTCCCATACGGCCTCCTCCTCTAACCACTAATCCAGAGTATTGTCTCTGCTCAGTGGCCAGCAGCCTCTCTGGCTCTATGGAATACCACCTCCCTTCCATTTAAAACAAGCCACATTGCATATAGCATCTGCATAGAGACAGGAAGGATCACCTCCCTGTCCAGAGACCCTGTATCCTGTCACCACATCACATTACATCTTTTGTAATATAAGGTGACAGGGACAAGTTCCAGGAAATAGACGGTGGAAACTTAGGCTGTTTGGGTGACCATGTCAACTGAAATCACGTGGGGACAGAATTCCTGAAGATTAGAGAGAAGATAGCAAGCAGATCACATGGAGTTTCTTGTGGGAACTTATTCCTCCAATAGCCTTGGGGTACCAGCCTTAGGGTGTGGCTTCTTGTCAGCAGAGGTGACTGCTTAAGAGGTGAGAAAGGGAGGTTGCGCCCTGGGTAGTGAAGACCGGGACAGGTGGCCTGACATGGTGTGTGGTCAGTCCCCAGCTCTGCAACTGATATGTCTTGTCCTGTGTCTGTGAGTCTGTTTCCCCATAGCTCTCCAGTTAAAATGTATATGTGTGTATGTATGTATATGTATACACATGTGTGTGATATGTATATATATATATATGTGTGTGTGTGTGTGTATGTTTCATATTACATGCTTCCTTAGGGAAAGAAAGGAGGAAGGGGGCCTCTTTTGAGGATACAATAGATGTCGCCTTGATACCCAGAGCTTCCTGTATCCCCAGCAAGCTGTCTTTCACAGTGAGTGCCTGGCTTCCTTTAGGGGGATATGGAGGTGAGGGGTCTTGATATATAAGGGTCTGTATTAAAATACCCAGTACCCACAAAAGCGGCCAGACCTGACAGCATATGCCTATAATTCCAGTGTTTATGATAACAAAGACAGATGATCCCTGGGGCTCACCCATCAGCTGATCTAGCTAAATCAATGAACTCCAGGTTTAGGGAGAGATGCGGTCTCACAGAACAAACATGGGACCGTGTTAGTTATGGTTTCTATCTCTGTAAAGAGACACCCATGACCATGACAGCTCTTATAAAGGAAAACATTTCACTGGACTTAGCTTACAGTATCAGAGGCATAGTTCATTATCATCATGGTGGGACATGGTGTGAAGGCAGACATGGTGCTGGAGAAGGAGCTGAAAGTCCTACATCCAGATCTGCAGGCAATAGGAAATGAACTGTGTGTCACACTGGCCATAGCTTGAGCATAGGAGACCTCAAAACTCATCCACCACAGTGACACACAACCTCCAACAAGGTCACACCTCCTAATAGTGCCACTCCTTATGGGGGTCATTTTCTTTCAAACCACTATAGGGACATTGATCTTAGGACATCTACATACATGAGCATCCATGTGAACACACAGAGCACCCATGTTAATACACGTATGTACATATGTGTACACCATACACTCACACTAAAAGAACCAGAGTTCACAATAAAAGTCAATGAGAGTGCAGAGGACACATCTCTAGCTGGAGACACAGAGTGGACTCACCAATAATGCCATCTACATTCCCGAAGAAGGAAAACTATTGCCTCTGGTATAGCCAATGAAGGTTCCTAGGAACATCACAAAGGAGGAAATGTTATAAACCTCCAACTTACTGTATCCTCCTGTTCAGGTCCCATAGAGCTCTAATGTCCCATATCCAACCCCCATGGAATCCTAAGGTCCCTCTCCCAGGTCTCCGAGACCTCAGTTACTCAGAGTGTGGGCAGTGTCCTCTTTGGGATGTCCATAGCATGGGCAGGGAACATGCTGACCAAGGACAGATGGAGATTGTGCTTATGTACACTTGAGAGACACCTCCTTGAGAAGGAGTCACAGATGCAGAGAGGAGGGGACAACATGGGCCATGGCACTAGAAAGGCAACTAGAGCCACAGCTGCCTCCTGCACTCTGGGTTGCAGATCAGAGGGCTGGAAGACACCGCCATTTCTCAAGTGTCTAAAAGCCTCTGCCTATTGTTTCTATAGATGATGGAGGCAGGTGCTGAAGACATGCCCAGAGGCTGTCCCCTCTCAGGTAGCATCCTTCCTAGGTGGGCCATCAGCTTCCATTTTCCCTGCTTCCCTACCTCCCTGCCCGCAGCCCACAGCTCCCTTTATCCACCAGGGTGGCCATTTCCTAATCCACACATCAACACAAGAGGCAGAAGTGAGGGCCAGCTTGAGTCTCTCCCTGGCTGAGCCACAGCATCCTGAGAGCCAATAACCGTGGAGCACATCTTCACACTCCCTGTGTGCCAAAAGTTTAAAAACAAATGTGTTTATTCCCCGTGAATTTGCTTATGAGCTCTATGTCTCAAGCTTTCCTTGGGCTGAGGGTACTTACTGTCCAACCACAGAAAGATTAAAATCCTTGACTGCCGTAAAACATGTCATGTTTTTAATGTGCTGTGTAAACGTCATTTCTCGTTTTGTGAATGAAATAGAAGTGCTTGTTTGTTTGTTTGTTTGTTTCTCTTGTTTGTGAGCAGAGGACACAAGAAACAGCAGCTCCTGTTCTCTGAAGACATTATATCCAGCCAGGCAGAGCCCAGCTACCTTTGATCCACACATTTATCGACTCCAAGGAATACGGTCCCAAACACAAACCCATCAGAGGAAACATGCATTTGCCTGTGAGATGCAGATGCCACACTTGTGAACCCAGGAAACAAGCAAGCCTGACCAAAGCCCAGGGCAGCAAGGTATGAGATTGGCCCACAGCACAGCTCACACGCATGTTGTGGGATTTCGAACCCTTTAGCCAATGGTTTTTGGGGAGTACCAACCCTACAGCAGGGTCTTGTCTGCGGACTTGACAATTTATAAGCTTATGGAGAGGGTCTGGCCCTCTCTTGCTCCTGCACTCTCTTTGGTGGTTGGAGCAGAGCAGGTGCCTTGCCCTTGACCCCTGGACAGAATGACTGGACAAAGGCAGCTGGGCCAGCGGTGGTGTCTAAACTGTTCTGTATCAGTGAGTGTTTACCCCTATTTTATACCTAAATAAATTCTTGAGAACCCTTAACAGACTCTCGTGGCCTTCTCGCTACATACACATGAACTACAGAGACCACAACTCCTGTGTCTACACAAAGATCTGAGACTCGGAGTCCAGGTGATGGCTGCAAGGCAGGGTAAGCATGAGTAGAAGGCAGCTGAGTGGATGACCACGGGGGACAAGAAGAGTGACTTGCAGGTCACCACAGACGTGCACAGCCCATAGGGAGGTCAAAATCCTACCCTTCCGCTATCTTCAACAGAGTTCCTGCCCTGCCCCCTTTTAAGAATAGCTTGAGCAGACAGCAAAGAGGAAAATCTTTGTCAGTTCAGGGCTAACAAGCTTTAAACAAAGCAAAACAAGAGGGAAGTGAAAAGGATTTCCACAGTGTGTCTTGTTGGTTCTTCAGTCTCTCCTGGGAGAAATGGCTCCTCTCTTCTGTCTTCAAGATTTCTGCATATTGCCTTTATAGCTGTTTCTGTTGGGGCTCAAGCCCCAGAAGCCTGGCTCCCAGCTGCAACCTCCTCTGTGTTTAGTTTTTATCAGAGCCTGATTCACCTGCTTGGTTTCGCTCTGAGTCCTGTAGCCACTGATTCCGCTGCTCAGTGCCTCTGTGGGAGCAGAATGGCTGCTGAAGAATGAACTCATGGCCTCATCTTCACAAAACCTCCTTCATTTTTCACAGCATTTCCCTTCTTCGTGTAGAGAGTTTACCTCAAAAAGCCTGCCTAAAAATAGCCTGTTCGTGTTGCTCTAGGTGTCCCATAATTAGACTGTCACAAAGCGTGGTCATGGGTGAGACTGGTTCTCACTAGTCATTAATATTTATAGAGACCTCAGCCCTGGATCCCCTCCCTGATGAGGACAGTCACTCTGGAAATGGCTTCTGATAGTCTGGGCTTTCCTAGGTTTGGGGCACCTGGCACCAAGCCATTGCCCAGTGATGTACAACACAGCATGGACCATGAGCTCACGCAGGGCCCCAGGGACTGTGTGAGCCGCTACACCATTGTGCAATTGCCTAGAGGAGGATGAGCTCCCCACTTGGGAAATGGGGGCGGCTCTCCCTACACAAGGTGACTCACACAGCCTTTCATCTTCTTGACAGCAGCGTTTTGTCTGTAGCTGTCTCAAAATATTCTCTCCATTTCATCATAGCTAATATTTTATAGACTTGTGTTCTTCAACAAATAATTAAAACCACCCATATCCTCTCTGGGTAGGAGCAGCCTGGGAAGGATATAATGGGACATTTCCGGCCATTACACATGGCTATTGTATACGCTCAAATATTTTATATTACTCATTTGACGTCTGAGCGTGACATTTAAACTATTAAAGGGGAGATTATTACCAAACAATTATAAAAAGAAACAATTAGAACATTCAAAGGAGTTGCCCATACAAACACGCTACAAATATAACTGAATCAGATGGTTCTAATTGATTCCTTTCGGGATGACAACTAGAAATAGGTGACTGGGTTCGGACGTTTGCCCAAAGAACACTCTGGTCCCATGAATTTTCTGAAGCTTGAATGATTTCTATACTCACTGCTGCTAAGGTGGAGTTTTCTGACAGAAGGGAAGATTCCCATAATTCCGCACATTTACAAACATTTCTTCAACACGGATATATTTCATAATGGCCTAGAAATATGTAATTGTAAGACTAATAAATAACTTGGAGGGCCAAAGGTAGAGATTATACTTGGCATTTTGAATGAAGCAGGTTGAGATATAATATACATATTCTGGAGATCCCGAAATTTCAGTTGTACATTCCACAAATATTTCACCACCCCAAAGATTCTCAGGCTTCTGTTGCAGTCCGACCACTCTCAGTCAGGGGCCAGGGAACAAGGATTTCTGTGTCTCTACCAACCACTCTCTCCTTTCTGAAACATCACATACACTGCGTTATGGAATGTGAAATTTTGTTATTTTTAATATTAAATCTTTTTCATATATAGTTAAAATAAACAACACATATTTAAGATGTATAATTTGATCGGTATTTAGCCTTCCAACTGTGAAGCCACCTCTGAGATGATGGGCAAAACCATCACCTCCCCTCTTAAGGAGCCCTTCCGTCTGTCTCTTGCCATGGGTCCTTAGGAAATGGCTCCTCTGCTTCCTGCCACTATAGACCAGCTCATTTTATATAGGTGAAATCATGACTGCATGATACTCTGTCTGGCTTTGCTGTACACAGATGATGGAGGAAGGTCATTGGTTAAAAAATAAAGAAACTGCTTGGCTCTCATAGGTTAGAACATAGGTGGGTGGAGTAAACAGAACAGAATGCTGGGAGGAAGAGGAAGTGAGCTCAGACTCGATAGCTCTCCTCTCTGGGGCAGACGCGATGAAGCTCTGACCCAGGATGGACATAGGCTAGAATCTTCCTGGTAAGCGCACCTTGGGGTGCTACACACATTATTAGAAATGGGCTAGTCCAGGTGCAAGAGTTAGCTGAGAAGAGGCTAGATATAATGGGCCAAGCAGTGTTTAAAAGAATACAATTTGTGTGTTGTTATTTCGGGGTATAAGCTAGCCAAGCGGCCAGGAGCTGGGCTGTGGGAAGAGGCCCGCATCTCCCACAACACACAGAGAAGACTGGGATCATCCATGCTGCTCTGTGGAGTATTAACCCTGCTTTGACAGCTGTGCAGCAACCCTCCATGTGGCATTCCACACAGTTCACCCATTAACCTTTGAATAAAAAGTCACATCTTCCTCAATTCCTGGCTCTTGAAGATCAAGCTTCTGCTAGCATTCGCGTCCACACCTCTGCCAAGGCACATGCTCACATCTCCCTTGGGAAAACGCTGACTGGTGGGAACAACCCATCATTGTGCAGGCTTGTTTGACTCTCTCAAGAAACTCCCGGGCTGTTTCCAGCAGCGCTCATTGCACATGTCCATTAAGTGTGGATGAGTGATCTGTGACCACACCTTGGGGTCACTACTCACCGTGACCACCGTGGGGAGCACTGTCTCAGCCAGCATGTCCCTAGGTTAATGACAGAGAGTGCTATAGTCTTGTCACCTGTCCACCTCACTGGGCAGAGTGTCTCTTAGATAGATAGCTACCCTTAATTGGTCTGCTTGGCTTGTACTGTTCCGCTTTGGATGTGTTCTTTATCTGTGGGTACAAGTTCTTGCTCAAATAGGCTATGCAAATATGTTCTGCCCAAGGGCCACTTATCATTCAGACCTTGGAAAACAAGATGCTCTTAGCCTAATTAGAAACAAACCTTGTTGATTCTTTCGGAGGAGATACCATGCTCAGGAAGCTTGCCGAGGCAGGTGCTCTGAGTGCCACTTGGAGATTGGCTTTGGAGGCCTCAGGAGCCATGACCTGGTGAGACAAGTCCATGACAACTTTGATGAATTGCTGGAAGCTGAGCATCAGCCGGCCGAGAAGAGACCCCTGGGATATAGGCCTTGGGTGGGATTCACACTTCCATGGTTTTACCTCCCAGAAGTCAAGCAGCTGCCCATATTAAAGGCCAAGAAAGTTTCTGGCAAAGAGAGAAGAAAACTAACTATATTGAAACACGTAGGGAAATCTCTGCAGCGAGATCTCCTGTCGCAGGAAAGGACTGGAGAGAACCTGTTCCCACACATGAGAAGATACATACCTGGCCCAGCCCCTGGGGCCACTATGGCTAGGTGCACTTGAGAAGGCCACAGTCCAGGAACCCACCAAAAATAACCCCACAGCCACACCCATCCACAGGTCTAATAGGGACCCAGAACAAATTCAATTCATCACAGCTTAGAGTCATAAGACCCAGACTGTACAAGCACAGAGTTCTTGGAAAACCAGACACTAGGAAGGTGGTCAGTTCCCTAGAACTTCCAGTTTTAGGAGTCATTAATACATCCTAACTTACCACAAGATGGCCCACTGAAATCTCATGTTTCTTTTCTATTATGAGAGGCTTTAAATAAACAAACTGAAAGTTGCAAGGCATACCAACAGCAAGAAGTGGCCTGTCCAAGGACAAGAGACTTGCTTGCCAGACAGCTGCAAGGAAATCCTGGAAGCATCAGATAATGGCCTGAAAATGTCCTTGATTAATAGTGCAAGGGACTAAGAAAAAGCAGGAAAGAAAAATCAAGAAAAGAAGGGTGATCCAAGAAGAGCCAGACATTTCAGGAAAGTTTAAAAAAAGCTGCCAGGAGTTCACCAGGAGACTGAACTTGACTTGCTCATGGAAAGAAATCTGATAAGAAATTATGAAAGCAAATGAAATCAGGGCAGAACAGAATGTCGAATGAATTAAGGCAATTTAACGGGTCTGAGAGATGTTTAATTAGGGCACAATAAGAAGAAAAGTAAAAGAATGGGAGCAGAAAAAGATGTTTGAAGTAAAAATCTGCCAGACATAATGACAGCAACAAGTCACAGGCCAAAAACCAAAAAATATGAATATGATTAACACAGACTCAAGGTATATCATAAGCCAAACAGCAAAGCTCAGAGGAAATCAGGGCAACTAATCTGTGGGAACAAGAATAAAGCATTGGCATAGAATTCCCCTGGAAGTCTGACAAATCAGAAAAGTAGAGTGAAATATTTAACATAGTGCAAAATTACACTTCAATATTAAGGGGCCATAAATAAAAACTAAAGGAGTTCATTACCAACCCACACTAGAGACGTGCAAAACCCTTAGCAGCAAAGGGAAGCAGCAGAAGACAGAAGCTTGTATCTAACGGAGAGAACATTGCAGACACCGAAGCATGGGGACAGAAAGCCTGTACTTTTGTACTTCTAATTGATCTAGAAGAATAATTTCTTTAAAGATGTGATCCTTGCCACGTGTCCACAACACATGGATATGTGATAAGAGCAGGAAAATATCCCAAAGGCAGGAGGGAGACAGTGGGGAGCCTAGCTGCAGGTCCGGCTTCTGGGAAGTAGTATTCGAAGCCACTGTAAATAGGGCTGAAGTCCAGATTTCTTTCTCAGTGTGTTCATTATTGGCATAAAAAATTTCCTGATTAATGTATCTTGATTTACTATCCTGTTACTTGGTTTAAAGTGTTCAGACCTAGGAGTTTTCTGGAGGAGTCTGTAGTCTCTTAAGTATCAGATCAAATCATCTACAATAAAGGGAAAACTTCGTCTTCCTTCTCTATGTCCTTTATTTCTTTTGTCTTGTTTGCTACATTAGTAGAAGGGTTGTGAACGGACAAGTTTATTTATTTCCTGACTCAGCAGAAATGCTTTCATTTTTCCTATCTAGTGAATGCTAGCTATAGGTTTGTTAGATCCAGGCCTTGCTAACTTGGCATGTGTTCCTTCTGCTCAAGACAGTCATCATGAAGCAGTGTTGAACTCAGAACGTGTTCTGGCTTAGTAGCCTCCTTCTCATACATGGTCTGTCGTGGAGAACCCTCCCCAGAATGTAAAGAAATGTATGCTTTCTGCTTTCACTGGTTTTGAATATCCTGGAGATAGCTGTTGGTTACATTTGATCTACGGACTTAAAAAAAAAAAAACCTTAATTTTTGTTTCTTTTTGTATCATTCTCTTATTTTATTTTATTTATATAGGAGGATTTTGTTTTGTTTTGAGGCAGGGTCTCATTATGTAACTCCCACTGGCCTGGAGATTAGGATCCTTCTACCTCAGATTCCTGAGTGCTTCCCTCACAGGTTTGAACTGCCATTATGGACTGAAACCTCATTGATTGATTGATTGATTGAACTGCTTGATGCATCTATTGATGAGACCTAGTTACTGTGCCAGACTTTCAGTCTTTCATGTAGAGTTTTATTATAAACTTAGATGATCCATTCTTCAGGGCATCTTTTTAGTGGATTGTTCCCTTGGCTACCTTTTCTTCTTCTGATTAATTTTGTCTTGAGATCCGCTTTGCTATGTATTCTTATCGGAGCCCGCTCGTTCATTTCCAGCCACCCAGACTCAGAATAACCACACAGAAACTGTATTAAATACAATAGTGATTGTCCTATTGGCTCTAGCTTCTTATTGGCTAGTTCTTACATGTTAAATTAACCACTTTCTATTATTTTATATTTTGCCATGAGACTTGTGGTTTATCAGCAAGGTTCCAGCGCGTCTGTCTCCAGCTGGCAGTTACATAGCATCTTACTGACTCCGCCTACTCTTTGCTTCTCTATCCCTGGGAATTCCTGCCTTGCCCTGTTCTGCCCTATCACAGGCCAAAGCAGCTTCTTCAATCATTAACCAATAAAAGCAACACATATACAGAAGGACTTCCCACATCAATGTATAAATACTCTGATCTTCTTTCCAATTCCATTTTATTGCCTAGCTTTTCCTGAAGAAAAATAAATGAACATTTATTTACCTCAGACGATAGACCAAAGTCAACCCCATTCCTAATGAGTTTATTGCAGTTGCTTACTGAATAAGGGATTTCTTAAAGGTATATTAGTGACTCAGAGATGCCTGTATCACTGAGAGTTTCACCCAGCATGGGTATGACTCATGAAAGTTGGATTCCTGGAGCTCTCTGTCCATTTTGTAGACAGCTTTACTGGAAAATCTCTTCTCCCCTTGCAATTGCTTGCTGTTTATATAACCTTACATAAGTGCCTAGGGACTCATAATTTTCTAAAATTCCTGAATCTCATAAGCTTTATGAGCTTCCTGAATATTGTGAGTTTCCCTTTTTTCCTGAGTCTTATGATCCTCCGATTAACAGGGAATATTTCAATTTGGAGGAAACAGCTACACAGTATGTTTGCTTCAACTGTCATTGTTCATCCTTCTACTTTTAGTTTGTATGCATCTTTGCCTGTGAAGTGTGTTTCTTGAAGTCAACGAACAATGGAATCTTGGTTTTCAATTCAAAAAACAAGTCTGTGTCTTTTAATTGTAATGTTAAGTCCATTTATATTAAGAGTTTTTGTTGAGAGGTGGCATCAATCCCAAAGAATTTGCTGTTGTTCTTAATTTCCTGTTTGGCCCAAAAGCTTTTCTTCTTTTATATTTAGATATCCTTAACTCCTTTCAATGGTGCCTTATAATTCATCTAAACTTTAGTTATTTGATAAATCTATTCTGATATACTTACTATTTTGTTGCTGTGGTCACTATAAACCTTTTCGGAACTAAATTTTCAGGTTTCTCATCATTAAGGTATACAGATATAAATTTGTATATTTTTACTTTCCCTGCAACCTAGCTAAACTTGCATTTAAACGCTAATAATATTTTATCTGATTCTTTATGATTTTCTATCTTTGAGTCATGTATTCTACATGGAGACTGTAGTTTTTAATTTATAATCTGGATTTTATTTATATTACTTCTCTGATTAGAACCTACAATTAGGGTGGATATTCGCTCTGACCTTAGAGTGAAAACATCCAGTATTTTACTGACTACACTGTCCATGATGAAGATTTTTAAATAGGGCTTCCATCTAGTGTATAAGAAACTTCTTTATATTTATAGTCTTGGAAAACTTAATCATCATTCATATCAAAATAGAAACTTTGAATTTCAATAGACATATATTTAAAGAAAGGTACCATAGAGACAAAAATAGGTATGAGAAGAAGTAGAATTTTTGAAAGCAGAATTTTGATAACCTTGATCCCTTCATTTTTATTTTCCTTCTGTCCTACACCAGGTAGCTCTCCTGATATAAGATAGAAATTGTGAATTTTTCTTTTAACAACACGCTTGGATTTAGAGGAGAAGAGAGCCAAAGGGCAACTCCAAGGCCAGCTTTAATCTTTACCTGGACTGGGACTGCAGAGAGACCATTTGCATTACATGTCTGTAGAGAACAGCAGAAACAAACACTTGGGAAGATATATGAAATTTTACCCTGTTGGAAATGTGATATACCAATAGGCAGAGTTATTCTTTTTTTTGAGACATTTTTTCTGAATGATTTATTCTTTTTCTTCAGTTGTCTCATTCGTCCAGTGATTTTCACATTCCTTAGCTGGATACCTTCATTCTCCTGAAAAGGCATAAATAAGATTCTTCCCCAACCCTAATTTTTGAAAAATTCTCTTTTGGCAAGTTATATTTGATCAAATTAAAAGCATTTGTTAGTTCTGTAGGTTAGTTCAGATTAAAAGGCCATGATGATTAATGAACTATCATTTATTCTAATTAAGAGTCTTGTTCAAATCAAATATTTATCAATTTGATGATATCCATATCTTTTCTTTTCCTGTAGAAACAAAAGCAAAACTCTTTCTCTAATGTAACACATGTCCTGGTTTTCATTCTAAGGTCAGTACATTTTTAAAGTATATTGGCTGATTTAATTCCATAGTTTTTTTTTTACTATCAAATATCTCTCAGCAGCTGCTGTTCCTTTCTCATTAGCATTTAGAAAATTTAAAGTTAATAAAGCATTATGTCATCTTTTTCTTGGGGATATTTATCATCCTTTTCTGTTTATTAATATATATTTTAGAGTTCAATTTGAACTTTCTATAACTGCCTGGCCTGTAGGATTGTGTGGTATACCTGTAATATGCTTTATATAATAATAAACAAAAAAACTGTTTCATTTTCTTAGAGACATATGCTGGAGCATTGTCTGTCTTTATTTGTGCAGGTATACCCATGATGGCCATAACTTCTAGCAAATGTGTGATTACTGAATCAGCCTTTTCCAAACTCAAAGCCATTGACCTTTGAAAACCTGAATATCAATGGTGTGGTATACATATTTCAGTTTTCAAATTCTACAAGTTTCATGATCCCAGAAATTACCTTCTGGGAAGGATCCAATCATATTCAAATATTCCAAAAGAGAGTCAGTATTTATGTGTATACCACAGTACAAATGAGAGATGGCTCACTGCCTGCTCTTCCAAAGGTCCTGAGTTAAATTCCCAGCAACCACATGGTGGCTCACAACCATGTGTAATGAGATTTAGTGCTCCTTTGAGGAAGAGACCTGGTCTGTCATCCTCAACAATTTAGATAATGAAACCTAATATGGACAAGTTCAGCAGAACTGCCGTATACGGGCTGCCCATGCAGGCTTCAGCATTGCCAGGGCAAACATTTCAATTAAAATTTTCAAATTTGCAGCACCTCAGACTTGAAAGGCACAGAACTTCACTGTGCTGTGCATAGTTCTGTCTGTCTTCTGACTCTCAGCGTGGCATTTATCGGGCTCTGAAATTTGCTGCTTTGTATTATTAAAAAGAATTCATTAAATCCTTGTTACATACTTTATCAAACCTCCTCCTGACAAACGTTAGTGTTATTTCCTTGAATTTTATTCTAAACAATACTGTGATGAATATTTTTAAGCATGTCAGCTTGCAGACAATACATATACTCAACAACATATCTATTGTCTTGGTTTCTGTGGGGTATATGTAATAGAATGGCTATACTGTGGGAGAAGCTTGTTTAACTTCATAAGAAACTAACAGACTCCTTTCATTGTGGTCACACATGCCCATACTCTCGCCAGACGTATCTGATTCCCCAGCGCCGCAGGGCTCTATTGTTTCAGCTAGTCCAGTGGGTACCCACTGACACCTGGTTGACTGTAATTTACATTTATCCCACAACAATCTCTGTAGAGTTCCTTTCCATGGTCTTGCATTTGCTTTGATGCAGTATCTGCTGGAGTCATCGTTCATTCAAACACCTGGTTCATTACAGGATGAATCTCTTTACTTGTCTTTTCTGTTATGATTGGATTGCCTTTACCTTCTTTGCATGCTAAACAAATGCTGAGTGTCTCATGGATGCTGCTGTTTATTTTGTAGTGTACCTTGGCAGCGCTGCAGTCTTCCCTACATTACACCATTTTGTTCCAGCAGAACAATCTCCTGGTTGAATTCAGAACTCAAGTACTTTCCAGATTATTGTAATCAATGGTTCACAGTGTCAAGTCTGTGAGACTAGCCTCATTCCTTGGTCAGACCAAGCAGGAGAGGATCTGTATGCCGTTATTAACAGGTTCCCCTTGCCAGCTCCTTCTTCTGGATCTCAACCTTGCCCTGTGAACTACAGCACACTCCATCAGGAAAACGGTGGTCTATAGCACTTTCTGGGTAACAGTTGAGAGAATATTTTGTTATATCATATAATACCAAGGTAACAGTATTTTGACCTTTAAACATATGGTTTATGTTCAGCTTTAGAATGGGAGACTAGGCATTATGTCCAGCTCCATCTTAACCCCTTTCAGTTAGAGATGGAGAAGCTGATTTGTCATCATTTGTTGGATTATTAGCCTACGCACTAGAATGGCCCCATGGCTCCTGCAATATCACCTTGCAGGAGCCTAAGAACCATTACATTTATCTATAAATAGTATAAAATGCTTTCCCTAACTATACATTAAAATTTTTAATTGGATAAAATATCCTCATTATCCCTTGAAATTAATAGTAAATTTGTATGTTCAAATACTCTTTTAGTACCCAGAGTTTCATTTTCATCAGTGTTTTATTATAATAAGGATTAAATTAGAACCCAAATGAGATCCACAAAGTGTGAGTGACTGGAATATCTTTATTTTTAACAGCTTTACTTATTTTGTTTTATTCTATGTGTAACAGTGTTTTGCCTGCACACAAGTCAGTGCCCTCTATATATTCCCTCCCCAGAAACAAGAAGAGGGCACTAAATACCCTGGAATTGAACTCTTGGGCTCCGTGTGGAAGCTAAGAACTGTTAGAGCAGCCAGTGCTTCTAACCACTAAGCCATCTTTCCAGCCTCCTGGCTGGTGGATATCTTAAATCACTTTTATTCCTACATATTTGCCACTAATTTATTTCATTTCTTTTAACTAGTTGGAAAAAATGTTTTAATTATAGCACTTTTCACAGTCTGAAGTCTTGCGGTTGCATCCTAATGGCATATGTCAACATACACAACATCATGTACTCCACAGGCTCATGTGTTTGCATTCTTCTCCAGCTAGATGTGTTATTTTTGAGTGACTGTGGGACATTTAAGACTGCACTCTGTTTAACAGAAGGGTCACTGGGGAAACAGGACATGAAGGGGATGTCTACTCTGGTTCTGAGTTGAGATCCTTCAAGATGGGAATGGGCTATGTTATAACCATGGACTCTGGCATTTCAACTGCTATGCTTTTCCTACCATGATGGACTGTACCCCATGAGCCACGAGCCAGAGTAAATGGCTCCTCTTCAGTCAGTTTGTGAGACATTTGGTCACAGGGACTTGATAGTAATGGACAGAAAATTGCTACTTAGAAGTGGCATTGCTGTGATCAGCCTAACTGGGTGGTTCACAGGCCTTCAGTGTGCTGGAAGAATGTGAAAGTGTTTGGAACAATAGATTGTAGACTAGAGAAGCCCAAGAATTCTGTAAGCCAGAATTCTGTAAGTCCATATGTTGGACACACTTGCTGTAAGCTGAGTTGAAAGGGCCAATCCAGTGGGATTTCAGAATGCAGATGGAAATACAGGTAGTAAAAGCTATGCTACTGAGATTTCATAACAAAGTTGGGAATCTACTGAGAATTGAGATAGAGACCATTTTTATTGTACTCTGGCAAAACATTGAAGTGTTTTTCCATGTCTTTAAAGCCTAAGTAATTTTGAATTTAAAAATAATAGGATAATTAATTTGAAGGAAATTTCAAGACTGTACAATAGTCAGACTATAGCATGGTTGTTAGTAGCTGCTTTTACTCATGTTTATAGTGAACCATCAAAGTAGAAAGATGTGGAAACTGTATAGTTTAGGAGCACAGGCTCATTTGAAGCTGTAGACAAAGTAGTTCCAGGCATGGTAGCTGTAATTACTGAAGAGACTGGTAGAATGGAAGAGAAGAAACCACAGACTTAGCACCAGGATAATCAGAAAGATTCCATAGCAAGACCTGCTCACCAGAGTATAAAATAAAAACACATTTGAAAGGTTCTCATTTAAAAATAGAGAATGCTGCTACAGGGATGTATGCCCAGAGAGGACCGCTTAGTGCAACATTTTCCCTGGATCAGCCCTGCAGGCAATCAGAGACCACTGCATCTATGGTTCAAGGTGGCCAAGCTAAAGATCTAGTGAAAGAATTTGGAATCTTCCACACTCATGTTTTTAAATGTGCAGAATTCGAGAGTTATAGGGTCACTGAAAATTTCAGCAAAGTTCCAGAGAAAACGCAATGAGGTCAGGTAATGTGAGGCAGGGGTAGATTATATTATAGGTGTAAACCTATAAAGATGAAGCCTACCTTGCAGTGGAGACTTTAGGGCTCTAGGGACACAAGATGTTGTCCATTAGGGCATGCTTTGGGAATAGAATGGAGCTGGTCCAAGAGTAAGTCCATGTGTTCTACAGTGGGCTATGAAGATGTGGTTGGTTATACCCATAGAAGTTCATATGGTGCCATCATGACTTCTAGATGCTAGACATGGAGGTACAGGATTGTTTGCTCTATTGAGTATAATTACTGTTTTGGCCTAGCATGATGTGAGATTCCCCTCTGTATGCTATGAATATGTTTTGTTACCATTAGTTATTAAAGAAGCTATTTCAGCCAGTGGCTTAGTAGAGTAAAACCAGATGGGAAATCCCAACAGAGATATACAGAGAAAATAGGCTGAGTCAGGGGGACTCCATGTAGAGAAAGATGCCAACCACCAGCCAGATGTAGTGGCGTAAATGAATGCAGACAGATTGTATAAAAATATACACAGCTTTAATGGTGAAATTAGACTTACAGTACAATGTTCCCGCAGAGAACAGGAAACAGAAGGCCCGGCAGTGTTTAAAAGAAAAAAAAAAGGATAAAGTCTTTGAAGAGACAGAATAAAGTAAAGTGATAGAGTAAAAATAAGCCACGAAAAAATAGAAAATCCACAGAGAGTCTGGATTCTTTGTATTATTGTGTTTTCTTTAAAATTTTTGACTGTAAAGGAGCTAAGTACAGAGAGACATTTCATTATGTGGGCTGCCAAATGGAACCAGAACGGATATCATGAGGGTATGACTTCAGAATTTGGGTCTAAGGATATGATGCTTTGGAAAGGGTCTTCTTTTGTTTTCACAGAGGATGAGACTCTGTGGATTGCGTCTATCCCAATATGGTATGATAGACCACGCCCTCCTGAAAGGTTGCTGTGAACACCCTCAAAAAATTACTTCACTCAACTGCTAACTGAGATGACCCTGGCACACAGATTATACCATTAAAAACCTAATTAATGACGCCCCCATTCAGCAGGAAGCAGTTTGGAGAGAAAAAACTGAGCCCATATTCCCAAATATTGTTTATAAATGTTCTTTTACATTTAAAGGGGGATATGATATAGCTATGAATAATTTACATTGGTATGGATTTTAAGGTCAATTTTGTTATAGGTATATGTATTTCTGATATTGATTAAGGTATTGTGATTGTGTAGTTCATTTAAAATGTAATGTATAATAGGAAATATAGGTTGCTAATGGATAATCATCGATAATAGTAAAGCTTGTAGTCATGTTAGTTAGATTTTCTAGATATATAGAGATATGTTTCAGTTAGATAGGCATTATTCATATCTTTCAAAGAATGCAGAATATGGCAATTAATGTTTTAATAACTTGGGGTTTTTCATGACAATGAGACATGTCTGCTCCTGGCAGCACCAATCTACTTCGAGAGGAAGATGGGCATTGAAGAGGATCCTTATGGAGTTGGATAGTCATTTGGGCAAGAAACTGCTCTTGCCTGGACTGTTGCATAAACTGGACACAAAGAACCCGCAGAGAGAGGACTGCTAAACTTGCCTAAAGGTGAGATGGTCTTTCAGGGTTCCTGCTTCATAAAAGAATTCACGAGACATTCTGCAGGACACAGCAGAAAGTGACTGAACTGCCTTTGTAATTTCCTGTTTCATGGAAATGTCTCTGGATACTATGGGCCTGAAGGCCGAAGATGGATGCCCCAACGGTACAGAGGAACTTTGGGTGACTGTCCAGGGAGCGAGATGTCTCTGTCATTTCTAGAGCTTTGGATTTCTTGTTTGCTTAGGTAATATTATATCCTTCTGGAGTTTTTGATGGAGTTGAAGAATGGTTAGCTATAGTTATAGTTTTCCTTAGTTATGATAAGAGATAAAATAGATATAATTATTGTA
This sequence comes from Microtus oregoni, assembly GCF_018167655.1. Lineage (NCBI taxonomy): Eukaryota > Metazoa > Chordata > Mammalia > Rodentia > Cricetidae > Microtus > Microtus oregoni. The sequence continues at coordinate 24,287,623 of NW_024543092.1, forward strand.
ACTGTAATTTTTACTTGATAACTGTTTTGTTATATGTAATCTTACTATGTTAAAGTGAAAGTTTTTCTTTTCTGTTTAAACAGAAAAGGGGGAAATGATGGGGGAGAGTCTTCTGTTTTGTGTTAATTTCATTGGTTAAATAAAGAGACTGCCCTGGCCCTTTAAAATTAGGTAGGCAGAGTAAACAGAGCAGAATGCTGGGCGAAAGAAGCTGAGTCAGTGAGTCACCATGATTCTCCCACTCCAGGCAGACGCAGGTTAAGATCATTCCTGGTAAGCCAGCTCGTGAGCTACACAGATTATTAGAAATGTGTTAGGTCAATATGTAAGAGCTAACCAATAAGAGGCTGGAACTAATGGGCCAGGCAGTGTTTAAAAGAATACAGTTTCTATGTAATTATTTCGGGGCATAAGCTAGCCATGCGGGCGGCCGGGTGCCGGGGACACAGCCCACAGCTCCCTATCTCCACAGCCAGAATCTTACTGGTAGGCCACAGCCTCACGGTGATTCATAGATTGATAAAAATAGATTAATTTAAGATGTAAGAGTAACTTAGAAATATGCGTAAGCTATTGGCCAAACAGTATTGTAATTAATATAGTTTCTGTGTAATTATTCGGGTCTGGGCAGCCAGAAAATGAATGAGCAGTCTCCATCAACAGTAATTGTTCCTTGCTATCTTTTCATTTTTTCCTTTCAAATGGGAATGTTCACCATGAGACTGTGTATTGGAAGTATATAAATTGCTTCTGATTGTTCAGGGACTCACACTTAAATGTTGTAATAGGAGGACGGGCTACGTTCCTGGCACCTAGCCACCCACACGGCTAGCTTTACCCGAAATAATTACACGGAAACTGTATTCTTTTAAACACTGCTTGGCCCATTAGTTCCAGCCTCTTATTGGCTAGCTCTTACATATTGATCTAACCCATTTCTAATAATCTGTGTAGCCCATGAGGTGGCTTACCAGGGAAGATCTTAACCTGCGGCTGTGTCAGGTGAGAGAATCATGGCGACTCACTGACTCAGCTTCTTTCTCCCAGCGTTCTGTTCTGTTTACTTCACCCACCTAAGGGTTGGCCTATCAGATGGGCCAAGGCAGTTTCTTTATTAATTAACCAATAAAAGCAACAGATTAGAAAAAATTCACTCCCACATCACTTAAGAGATTGTCTTGACCTTGGAACACTGGGTACTAAATGGAATGTCTTCGTCTAATCTGTCCTAGAAGACACTGGATGCTTGAACAGTGTTGAGCTTTGTAAGACTATGGGAACTGTTGGCATTGCACTGAGTGTACTTTGCATCATGAGGACAGCCATGGGCTAATGGTAGCTACGGTTAGAATGTGAAATACCCCTTAGAGGGTTGTGTGGCTGAACACTGATTCTCACTTGCTGGGGCTGCTTTGAGAGTTTGTGGTGTCTTTGAGACTATGGTCTCGTTAGTAGGAATGGATCACAGAGCGTGAGGAAAGCCTTGAAGGTGAGATCTGATTCTGCTTCCCACTGGGGTTCTCTGCTTCTTGAACCTATAAAACCAAGTCACCTGGAAGAAGAAACCTCAACTGATGATTTGCCTTCATGGGATGAGCCTGTGGATATGCCTTTACTGCTAATTTACTGATTCAGCTCACCTTGAGCACTACATCACTGTAGTGGCTGTCTATAACTGGGATTTATAAACTAGCTGAGTGAGTGAAAGAGTGAGCCTGTAACCAGCCTTGCTGCCTCGAGTTCCTTCCTTGATTTTCTTCAATGATGGGTTGTGACCTGGAACTATCAACAGAGACCACGCTTTCCTCCCCAAGTTGCTTTTGGTCATGGTATTTATCACAATAGAAAGCAAACTAGAATGTTCCACTTTTAATACAACACTCTATAACTTCTCTAATATAGGAGGGCATGTGTGTAGTTCTGTTGCCATTTTCATCCTATTAGTTCTAATTCTGTGTGTCATAGAACCATACCTCAGAACATTGTATTGAGATCATGCTCCCAAAAGAATATATCATTAAAAAAAAACAGGAAAAGTTGTTATTTTAAAATTGTTTATTTATGTGTGTGAATATATGTCATGTGAGTGCCAGAGGCCAGAAAGGAACATTGGGCTCCCTGGATCTGGAGTTAGAAGTGGTTGTGAGCCACCTGACATGGATTCTGGTAGCTGAACTCCAATCCTTTGCAAGAGTAGGAAGAACTCCTAACTGCTAAACCATTTCACTAGCCTCAAAACTGGATTGTTTTTTAGATATATTATGTGACAATATCTGTGTATTTCTTCTCCTTCATTCCACGAAGTGAACTTGTCAAGTAGGAATTACTGTCTCTAACTTAAATTTGACAAAACTGAGTATCAGAGGTAATTGTCCCCAAGTCACATGCCTAGCACCAAGACAAGCCATGGCTTACCATCCCAGCACCCAATCCCTTTGCGCAGTACACTGCAGGGTTCCATGGTAACCCAGCTTTAGCTGTGACATCACGGACACTCCTTGGCTTCTATCCAAGCCCAGGGAGACTCCTTCCTGAATTTCACTTTCCTTGTGTGGAAATAACAGACCTTCCATTTTCCGTTCCCATCATCCCATTAACCAAACACATTCTACTTTGATCTCTTAGAGAGATGATTCATCCTGTACACTTCCAAAAAGATAAAACCAAAGTTTAAGCTCAATCTATTTCCTGTGTGGAACTCCAGAGGATGATTTCAGGAGACAGACACGTGCGTGGGAACAGCTGACAGATGCCTCTTCCTACAGGCTTCGAAGCTGAAAACAAGCTCCCAGCCTGACTCAAACTCCAAGGGTGTTTTGAAAACCCCAGCAGAACATTCCGTATGACAGCCTCCTGCTGAAAGGGCTAGACTTGACTCAGAAACAGGCCCTGACAGTTAGTGAATGGAGCCTCATCAAAGAAATCCCACTGAGCGCCCAGCGGAGACGTTCACTGTGTTCTTATAAACGTGCACATGCTTTACAAATCTTTACCACACACAAAGAAATATTAAAAGTAGAATGGAAAAGAATGTTTGTGGCTTTCATCCTTGGGAACTATTGCCCAGAAGCTCAGGAAAGCAAATCAGCATTTCATAAGCACTCAGTAGCATAACTCATGATAAGATGAAGAACAATGAGGATGAAAAGAAGAGACTTAGAGCATCAGCTATCTTGCAGCCACAGCCTGATCCCTGTGCTAAATCCAAACCCTTCACAAGGAACATTGGTTCATGGTTGGCCTATTCATGCATGTGTATGAATGTGCATGCAAGTGTGTGTGTGTGTGTGTACACTCAAATGTATTTCTGAGTGTATATATGCACCTGTCTATGTATCGACTGTGTGTGTGACTGTGTGTGTGTGTAGAAGTGCATCCCTACAGTGCTAACTATCAATGAGTAAAGAGACTGACACCACGGGAAATGGGCATAGCAGAATTTCTTTCTCCTTGGTAGTTTCAGCTTGTGTGGGTTTCTTTAACTCATGCAGCAGATTTAATAATAGATGATGGTTCTAACATTAGCATGAAGCACACATCAGAACCTATTATTCCGTGTTGGGCAGTACCAGATGGTGATGTTACTGAGAGGTAAATAAGGCATGCACTCTGCTCTTAGGATGCTCCAAGGATGGTAATAAAGCAAAACTAACACCCAGGCCATGCTGGCCACAGGTACCATGTGCTAATTAGTCATGTTAGCGCACTAGGGTCTGTTTATCTCACCCTGAGCTTAGGGAACACATGTGAGGTGCTGAGATCCAGCCTGTGCTAAGTGAGGGATATAGGGTAACTTGTTACCTGATCTCACCAAAGTGAGAAAGAAACCCCCAGATAGATCCATACAGTTGACTACAAAAACAAACAGCTGGATGATAACATTAAAGGAACTATGACACCAAATAAAAGTTAAGGGTTTATATGAACAAGGAATGATCTGTGCTTTGACTCATAATTTGCTTTCATATCTCCACTGAAACCAGGAGGAGGCTATGGCTTCTGGCTCCCAGGCAGAGGACAAAGACTCAGGAGAAAAACAGCTGCATGACCACCACTGGCACTTTGCCCTAAACTGCCACCGACCAGATTAGCTAGTACGCTGAAGCATGATTCAAAATTGTTCAGTTGTGAGATGCCTCTCAGTTGGGTTCATATTTGGCAGTAGCAGGGTTCAAAGAAGCAACCCAGACTAGAGTCTCTACTGACCAAAGAAGGTTGGCGAAGCAGCCAGTTCTCACTCAGTCACCTGTGAGTCTTGACATATTGACCAACACTATGGTATAAAAGCCACTCAGTCACCAGTATGGCTGCTTTGTCCCTATCTCTAAGTGAGACTCATAGACAAATGGGACCACTGAGAAAGCCTTGCATTGTTCCCCTCAACTATCTAGCTTGCTGCTTGTAGCAGCAAATCTGCATTTGAGAATCTGGACAGCATACAGGGCACCAGAGAGGTTATAACAGGCACTGTAGATAGGATTCCTTCTAGAGACAGGAGACGGGTGTAGGAGGTCCTTCTGTCTTTGTGTTGCTTTCATTGGTTAATAAAGAAACTGCTTTGGGCCCCTGATAGGGCAGAACTTAGGTAGGCAGAGAAGACAGAACTGAATGCTGGGAGGAAGAAAGCAGAGTCAGAGAGAGCCACCATGGAGCCACCAGAGTCAAACATGCTGAATCTTTCCCAGTAAGCCATGGCAATATAACAGATTAATAGAAATGGGTTAAATCAAGATGTAAGAGTTAGCCAATAAGAGGCTAGAGATAATGGGCCAAGCAGTAATTTAATTGATACAATTTCTGTGTGATTATTTTGGGGCTAAGCTAGCTGGGCGGTCAGAAGGAACAAGCAGGCCCTTCCCTGCAACAACCATCAAGGTCACTGGAACCAAATGATGGGAACAAAAGACAACTAGGTATTAGCCACTAGGAGAAAACTACGGACATCTCTGAGTCCAGAGAACCTGACTCCAGGTTCTGAGGTGTGAGTGTAGAGTCATCTGCCTGACTACAGTGTGAAGGGCTCTGGCTGAGGCACAGCCTGTCTGAAAGCTCCTAAACTGGTTGCATCCGTGATGAATGCCACTCAGCTGTCCAGTTCTAATCTTCAGGGCTTCAGGAGCAGATCAGTCTACAGATGTTGACCCTGTAGGAACACAACAGAACCAGGAAATGACATCGACCAGGCACACCACAGTTCTCCAAGGGAACATAATACATTCTGTTGTAAGGAGGCCACTAGTTCATTCCCTGCCATTTAGCCCCAAAATAATCACACAGAAACTGTATTAATTAAATCACCACTTGGTCTATTAGCTCTAGCTTCCTATTGGATTGCTCTTACATATAAATTTAACCTATCTCCATTAATCTATGTATCACCACAAGGCTGTGGCTTACCAGGTAAAGTTCAGGCATCTGTCTCCAGTAGGGCTACATGGCTTCTCTCTCACTCTACCTCCTTTCTCCCTGCATTCAGCTTAGTTTTCCCTCGTTAACCCTATTCCCTGTGCAGGCACAAGACAGTTTCTTTATTAACCAATGATATTCACAGCATACAGAGGGGAATCCTACATCAATATTCTCCATAACTATCCCCATTTCTGCCAAAGATCATCACAGTAAGACCAATTTATTTTAGGCTCATTAAATATAAGTTGAGCACTCAATGGTAGCTCAGAAAGTCCTCTGGCTTGATGGGTTCTGTCTATATCTACTTGGTTGCAACCTCCAGACAGCTAAGCCACAAAACACTAGAAAGATAAGCTTTTTAACTATTTTGAGATGTCCTGGGAGACCTTTGAGATACCCTAAGGTTAGTACCAAAAGAACGCTGTCTACAATTTCATTGTAAGAGGTTGTCAGAGGTTTAAAACACTTTATTAAATAAGATTTCAAGTCACCATGAAGCCGTACTTAGTTACTCAAAGTTTCAAATACAAGATCTAAAACCAATTCAGAAATTTATATAGTGGTCGGAAAATCTATTAATACTAAGAAGATGCTTATCTTTCTTGGGCGGAAAACTGGCGTTGCCGCAGGGAGTGATTTTGGTGTTAACATTTAAGCTTCCTACAAAGGCTCAGTTGTGCTGACCTGGGATCAGATACAAGTGCTGACTGCATTCTTGGAGGAGTTGTCATCATGCTTGAAGCAGCACATACATTACACACATGCAAGCAAATGCACTACGCCCATTCATACTCTCCCACTTGCATTGTACACACGCATTCCCATACATCTTAATGCACATGTGCACACACTTCCATGCCCTCCATAGGACACATGTGCACACACACTTCCGTGCCCTACACAGGACACATGTGCACACACATTTCTGTGCCCTCCACAGGACACATGTGCACACACACTTCCATGCCCTCCACAGGACACATGTGCACACACACTTCTGTGCCCTCCACAGGACACATGCACACACACTTCCGTGCCCTCCACAGGACACACATGCACACACACTTCCGTGCCCTCCACAGGACACATGTGCACACACACTTCATGCCCTCCACAGGACACATGCACACACATTTCCGTGCCCTCCACAGGACACATGTGCACACACACTTCATGCCCTCCACAGGACACATGCACACACACTTCCGTGCCCTCCACAGGACACATGTGCACTCACTTCCGTGCCCTCCACAGGACACATGTGCACACACACTTCATGCCCTCCACAGGACACATGCACACACACTTCCATGCCCTCCACAGGACACATGTGCACTCACTTCCGTGCCCTCCACAGGACACATGTGCACACACACTTCCGTGCCCTCCACAGGACACATGCACACACACTTCCATGCCCTCCACAGGACACATGTGCACTCACTTCCGTGCCCTCCACAGGACACATGTGCACACACACTTCCGTGCCCTCCACAGGACACATGCACACACACTTCTGTGCCCTCCACAGGACACATGCACACACACTTCTGTGCCCTCCACAGAACACATGTGCACACACACTTCATGCCCTCCACAGGACACATGTGCACACACACTTCCGTGCCCTCCACAGAACACATGTGCACACACACTTCATGCCCTCCACAGAACACATGTGCACACACACTTCATGCCCTCCACAGGACACATGTGCACACACACTTCCATGCCCTCCACAGAACACATGTGCACTCACTTCCGTGCCCTCCACAGGACACATGTGCACACACACTTCATGCCCTCCACAGGACACATGCACACACACTTCCCTGCCCTCCACAGGACACATGTGCACACACATTCATGCCCTCCACAGGACACATGTGCACACACTTCATGCCCTCCACAGGACACATGTGCACACACTTCCATGCCCTCCCGCAGGCCCTGACTACAGTGTCAGCACAAATGCCCATCCCTAATTTCTAGTGAAGACAACCAAGGAGGAAGAGGCTCTTGCACAGGGTGGGGCCCCTTCCTTCTCCCTCTGGGAAAATAGCAGCTTCCTTACAGAAACCCAGATCAAGGCCACTCCCTGGTGCTTGTGACAGCAGCAGCTGTCTGCTTGTTTGGAACAAACCACTCACTTTTTAATCTCAGTTTCATTTACTGTTTTGTCTATTTTCCATGATAATCACAAATGGATAGACAGTTTTCTTAAGGTCAAGCTCCAATGGAATTTCCAGGCACTGGTTCTGTTCTGGCCCCATGAGTGAGCAACAACCACCTCTCCAGGACAAGGGTTAGCATGGCTTCTCACCCCACATGGCAGGCATTCCTTCCCAGGTTTTGTTTCTAGCAGTAGCTCAGGAATGAGGAACTCAAAGTCTTAGTCTTACTTTGAAGTCAAGTCCTTGTGGAAACTGCCAGGTTGTCTGGATTTTTGCTAATGGCCTGCTGCATTTTGGGTGCTTTCCACTGCCTCAGATTCCACTTCTTGTGTACCCTCACCAAACTGGTGTGGACAAATGGATGCCAAGGTATTTTGGATTCACCCAAGAAAGCTAAAAGAAATCAAATGGACTTTTCAGAAGAACACAAGATTCAAAAACCAAAGCTCCCTCAGAAGCAATGGGCGTTGCAATGTGTTCTCTGTCAGCAAAACCACTGTAAGGTCCATCTGTATCATATGCATTCAAGGACAAGATCCTGTGGGTTGTGGTCACTGTCCCTGAGAGAGAGCATGTGGAGGCAGCAAATAGGCAGCATACAGAGATGTGAAGGCACAGAGGCCTGTCCCTCACTGTCCTTGATGGACCCTGCAGTCACCCCTCATTGGGAGTTGTGGCCCAGGATCTCTTCACAGATCCACACAATACTTTTTCTTACTCCACACTGCCAAGGTCCCTGTTTTCTGTCTGGAAGCCAAGAGACTGTAGGAAGGGTCTCCCAGGGCAGGGTGGTTGTTAGCTGATATAACAGGATGCCATCAGGTTCTCATCCTTAGATAATTATTATTATTAATACCGCATTCCATTCCTGAGCCCCCAGTAATGAACATGGTACACACCTATCAGTCTTCATGAGGCTGACTGGTGTATGCTTTGGGATATACTGTAAATATTTGTCACTCATATTGGTTTAAAAAAAACACAGATTGGGTAGTAGCTAGGCAGGAAGTATGGGTGGGGTGACAAAACTAGGAAAATTCTGAGAAGAGGAAAGGCAGATGCAGTTACCAGCCAGATGCAGAGGAAGTAAGATGAGAATGCCTTACTGAGAAAAGGTAATAAGCCACATGGCTGAATATAGTTAAGAATTATGGGTTAATATAAGTTATAAGAGCTAACTAATAATAAGCCTGAGCTAAGAGGCCAAACAGTTTATAATTAATATAAGCCTCTGTGTGTTTCTTTGGGACTGTATGGCAGCAGGACCAGGCAGGACAGAAACTTCCATCTACAGGTGTGAATTCTTCCACAGAGCCTGGTCAACACTTCCTAAAGCTAAACTGGGTTTGAAGTCTATAAAAGCCAGAGCCCAGACACTAGCAGATGAAGGCATAAGTCACAAAACAATCCCATACCAGTTTGGAATTATGATTAATAAAATGGTTATTTATTTAAGGGGAAAAACTTACAGATCACTTTTCTAAACAACATCCCTTGGCACAACCATGGACAGAGTCTAGCAGTCTAGTGGGCTGGTATCTTAAAGGCTATTGGATGAAGGAGCGGAAGGAGCTCCCGCAGCACCCCACTCTTTTGTTTAAGTAAGAGAGTTCCAAATCCAATACAAAACAATATACACCAGGAACAGATATCAAGTATAAGATTAGAATTACAATCAGCAGAAACAATATTAAGCAAGGAACATAGGCTAAATGTTTTAATAATCATTGTATCTTATAGAGTCTAAGTCTTGTATAGGAAATGGTTTGGCTAGATCATAATAGGACGGTAACTATGACTATCTAATCTTCAACCCTACTGATGGCCTGAGAAGGGAGATAATATTACTTGAGCAGGCAGGAAGTACAATCAAGTAGCTTCCAAAGTGAGCAATATATGATGGAGACAATTGGCTACCTGAGCAATCATTAAAAGTCTCATTTTGCAACGTTGAAGCAACCAACTTTGGCTATGGCCTAGCATAATTAACAGACCATTTTCAAAGGCAGGAAAATTTTCAAAACCATCTTATCCTGTCTTGGCAAGATTCGACAGTCCTGCTTATCCAAGCAGATACCTCCTGTCTCCCCACAAACATCTTGGAGTTTCTACACAATATAATGAGGACATCTTTTATTTTAAAATACCCACTGCTTAATACTTTGCAGTACTGCTGAGAAAGGACCACTGACCACAAGGACACTGTGCTGTAATATCAGTTAGCACCCTTTCTATCCAAGTCAGGAATTCCCTTTGCATATCTCTGAAGCTCCCAAGGCATTTCTGAAATTCTATCAAGGCTGCTGGCAAAGTCTCACTGGCATCTTTGACTCAGACTCAGACTGGAGCCAGCCTGTCCATGAGAGGGGCTATAGACTCTGCTGCACACCAAGCCTCAGGCCTGAGAGTGGAAAGATGAAGGATGTAGGATACATAAAAACTGAGGCATATGTCTATGATCAGTGTCGCTGCCAGAGGCCACGTTGATATCCATGGCATGTGCTGACATTGAGGACCATGATGGTGGTCATGGTCTATGCTGAGGCCAAGGACCATTTTAAAATCCTTCTTCTGTGTTACTGCCAAAGGCCATGTGGATGTCTTTGGTCTTTGCTTCCATTTGAATCCATGTTGATTTCCAAGACTCTTGCTGCTGTCAGAGGCCATATTGATACTCATGGCCTATACTGCCATAGAATGTGTCTGCCACAATGGTATCCACAGTCCATGCAGTTGAAGGTTGTGCTGATGTCCATAGTTTATACTCCCACTGCAGACCATGCTGAGGTCTGTGGTCAATGCTGTCACCAGAGACCATGTGGGAGTTCATGGTCCATGATGCTGCTGACTGCAAAGGGTAAGGAAGCTTCTTTGGCAGTGGTATTGATAACTGCAGATCCACAGTTGAGAAGAAGAGACATGGAAGGCTTCTGTGACAACCACCCCTTGCAAAAAGAAAAAAAGAAATAAAACAGTCTAGACAGACAGGAAACCATTGAAGAGAACTCTTAAAAAATGTGACAGCAATGTTGAAATGTAACCCTCATGAGCCAGGTTCTAGAAGTGATTTCACAGCCACATGCACTTCTGGAGTCCTTAGGAATTGTTCCACCCCTGGCTTAGAGTCAGTAGCAGAGGGGAAATATACTTTTCCATTAAGATTTGTCAGTGCAGGTGGGAAAAAAGGCCAAACCCTTCACCATGTCAAAAGGAAGCAGGACCTGCCAGAGGGACCGTCTCACATCAGTAAGATGGACACAGTTCAATTCTTACCACTCATTGACCTTGTGTTGGGTAGGGCTCTCCAGTGGACATGATGCTGGAAAGTCTTGTTCCAAGTTGTCCCAGTATTGGTTTCTCTTCATTGTGTGTCCATCACCCTGCATATACAGAAACAGATAAAAAGTCATGTTGGATCTTGTACCTAATAATCTGGTAAGAGCTGTGGAATAGCAAGCTGTCCATCTTGCTATGTCTGGACTAACAGCTCAGACTGCTCATTTATCTTCAGACTGTTCATTCATCTTCCAGCTACTCAGATCTGAATAATCACACAGAAACTATATTAATTACAATACTGCTTGGCCAATGGCTTAGGCATATTCCTAGCTAGCTCTTATATCTTAAATTAATCAATTTCCATTAATCTGTATATTATGAGGCTGTGACCTACTGGTAATCTGTCTCCTTTGGCAGCTGCATGGTGACTCTGCCTATTCTCTCTCTCTCTCTCTCTCTCTCTCTCTCTCTCTCTGTATCTCTGTTCAGATTTTCCATCTGGCTTTACTCTGCCAATAAAATCAACACTTATAAAGAAGGAAATCCCATATCATCTCCCCTTTTCTGTCTAAATAAAAAGGAAGGTTTTAATTTTCACTTAGTAAAATTACATATAACAAAACAGTTATCAAGCAAGAATTATAGTTACACTATTTAATCCATTTACAATTGGCAAATTAAGGAAAATACTTTATTTATCTATCCTATCTTTGTGAGTCTAACATTTTATATCTAATTTATCTTTTTCATAACTAAGGAAAACTATAACTATTTGTCTTCGGCTCCATCAAAGACTCCAGAAGGGTATAATATTACTTAAGTAAACAGGAAGTGCAATTAAGCAACTTCCAAAACTCTATAATTGACAGAGACATCTCACTGCCTGGACAGTCACCCAAAGTTCTTCTGTAATGTTGGGGCATCCATCTTCAGCCTACACATAGTATCTGACAGGCTTTTCCATGAAGCAGGAAATTTGAAAGACTGTTTCACCTCTATTAGTATTTTGTCAGTCACTTTCTTCTGTACCACAGAATGTCTGGCAGTTTCTTCTGTGACTCAAAAACCCTGAAGGACTATCCCATCTTTTGGAAAGTCCAGCAGTCACTTTTCTGTGATTCCTATATACACATGCAGCATACCACCAATCAGTTCAGGCAAGAACAGTTTCTTGCCCCAACTGGCTAGCAAACTCCAAAAGGAACCTCTTCAATGCCCATCATCCTCTGGAAGTAGATTGGTGCTGCTAGAAGCAGACATGTCTCACTATCAAGAAAAGTCTAAGTTCTTAAAACCTTTCAGATGCCATATTCTGTAGGTCTTTGAAGTGCTGAGGACTATCTATACGACTGAAATATATCTCTGTATATCTATGAAACCTAACTCATGACTACAAGTTTGACTATTATAAATGACTATTAATCTGTATTTTTAATTTACATTACATTTTAAATGAGTTGTATAAAGATAATACCCTAAACAAGACTAGAAATACACATATAACAAAACTGACCTTAAATTTGTATCAAAAGACCAAAATCCATACCAATGTAAAGCATTCATTTCTATATCATATCCTCCCCCTTTTTTTAGAAAGAGATTGACTGTGACCATTTTTCACCTATAATCAAATGAAAACAAACCTTTAAATGAAAACAAACATTTACAAACAACCATTTTGAGAATTTGGGCGTTGTTTTCTCCAAGCTGCTTCCTGCATCAATTTTACACAGTATAATAGATAGCAACAAGAATGTTTAGTGTTCTAGACTAGGAAAGTATCTGCCTACTTCTTTGCCTAAGTGGTAACTATAAGACTTGAGTGGAAAAGGTACACTATAATCATGATGTGGGAGAATGGTCTGTAGTCTGTCAATTATATTTTAAATAAATGCTGATTGGCCAGTAGCCAGGAAGGAAGTATAGGCAGGACAACCAGACAGGAAGTAGAGGTGGGTCAATGAGAACAGGAGAATTCTGGGAAGAAGGAAGTCCTAGTCTGCAGTCCTTGTCCAGTCACAGAAGAAGCAAGATGTGATTGCCTCACTGAAAAAGGTAATGAGCCATGTGGCTAACATAGACAAGAAGCCTGAGCTAATGGGCCAATCAATTTATGATTAATGTAGACCTCTCTGTGATTTCTTTGGAACTTAACAATTGCAGGAACCAGGCAGGACAGAAATCTCAGACAACAATATCACAAGGAAGACAACAGGGTCCTGATCTCAAATTTGAAGGATGTCTCCGAGGGATCCTGGGACACACCACACAAACAGGTGAGACTCTGATTGCAGTTCTTGGTTCAGCTTCTACATTTATAGATCATGGAAGGCATTAGACTCTCCCTCCAAACATATCTTTTAAGGAATAAGGTATTACTCTCTTGACCATTTTTACTAGCATGGCGCACTATGGACTCTGAGTTAAAGACAATAAAAAGCCTGCAATGACAGTGTGCCTGTAATCTATACATAGCCCAGCCCAGGACCAAGAAAGCACCTCAGTGTCAGCAACGTGTGTCTCCCCTGGATACGAGGCTCCCACCTCCAGTAGGAAGCAACCTTGAAGACCAACATTCCTCCCAACAGGGTACATGCTCCCAGAGGCAGGAGTAGGGGCCCAAATGCCCTGTGCCAAGAACAGAGAGCCGTCCTGTAACTGTGGGAGAAGGGGATGCTTGGTGCCAGGTGATTCTCTAGTCAGTAACAGATCAGCACTCATGCAATTCAAAGCAGTTTTTAAACAAATCAAAATGTAATATCCAGAGCTATAAAAAGCAGGGAAGGGAAGGAGGGAGGGAGGGAAGGGGAGAGTTCCTTCCAGCAGGTAACCCCAAGAATCTAGCAGGCTAACATAGCCCCATGCCAGATAAACATGCTAAGAATATAATTTCTTCCCCACAAGCAGGGGAGAGGCTCCATTGGCTCTGTCTCTAATACTTGCTTCCCAATGAGTAGCCTATTTGTCACAGAAACCCTTCGAGGTTGCCAGCGCATGAAAGCTGTGCATTTGAGGCGCATTTTACCCAGGTCTTACTCTCGTCTTTGATTGGTCTTGTTTTCGGTTATTCATTGTTACCCAGATTCTCCAGGAATGCCGTCTCTGGGCTGGAAGAATGTTCACTAAGAGGAAATTTGAGATTTGGACATAGCAGACAGGAAGCAAAGGCTCAGCACTCCCATATCAGTCTACCTGAAACAGTTAACTTTGTCAATTGACACTTTAGGGTGCCATTCATTTGCTCAATCAATCCAGAGGATTTCAGATGGTAGGCACAGTGAAAATGCTGTGTGTTTATTTGTGTAGGAGGGTTTGTGTGTAGGTGTTTGGGGGAGTATGGCACATGTATATATAGAGGCATACATGCACATGTGTACACATATATGCATGTGGAAGTCAGTGGTTAATGTCTGGGGTTATTCCACAAGACATTTTTGAGACACTTTTTTTGAAACCCAGTCTCTCAGTTGGACCTGAAGCTCTCTCGTGTCCTTTGGGTGGTTAGCCAACAAGCTGCAGGGACTTTTTCACTTTCTCTACCTACCTAGGACTAGGATTAAAAGCCACAGTCAGCTTTTTCCATGCAGGGTATCAAACTTGAGGCCTCACGCTTGTTCAGCAAGATTGAGCTATCTCCTTGGCCCTGCTGCAAGCAGATTTAAACCCTCATCTAATAAAATGAGTTCCATGATCTCTGTGTCATCCAGCAGGAATGCTTCCAGTGGGAATCATTCCTTCTAACAGAATTTTCCTACCACTAAGGCGGTAGCTTTCCAGTAAAAGAAAAACTTCAACCCAGTAGGAAAACACACAAGCTAGAATTAAAATATATTTATACACTTATGTCAGAGGCATTTGGATACAATCTAATTGCCGAGCTTCAAATGACCTACATGGTGATTGGGAAACATCCTTGTGCCCCATAGAGTAGTTGGGAAGGGTTGTGCTTAGGGCAAACAGAATATCTTACATATACCATGTGAGCTATTGCTGGGGAGGATTTCCAATGTAATTTTTAATTTAAGAAATTTGTGTTTCTGTTTCCCAGCTGATTTAATTACATATGTACTCCAGAAGAGCCAACCAGGCACTCAGGAGTATAATGGGATCCCATCAGGCTGCAAATAAAGATAGTTTTGGAAATTAGATTTACAGCCCTGCTGTTTTGGGGCATCTCTTTCTTGTATTATTGCTCAATATTTGACAAAATCAAAAGAAAACTTTTGTTTTTAGGTCAATACAATGACCTGAATTTATTCATCAAATCCTAGAGATCTAGAGATGGGTGAAGGAACCCCATAGTCAAGGACTCTTGCTCACTTTGGTGGACAGTATAGATAGTGTTAGAATCTCCCTTCCTCTTGGGTTTATCTTTAAAGAGCTGTAAAAATCATCTTATTTAATGCAGAACTTCCTCTTAGGAAGCACTAGAAAAGGAGTAAAGGAAGGAAGAAAGGGAGGGAGGGAGGGAAAAAGAGGGAGAGGAAAGATGAAGAAGGCAGGCAAGGAGAGGGGGCAAAGGAGAGTTAGGTCCTTCAGAATTCATCTTTGTCTTTAAATTTTTCAGGTATGAAACTATCAACACGAAGCATGTCATCCCCCCAAAAGAGAAGAGAGTTGATTCTGGTGTGAATATGAGCGGCCATGGCTCAGGCCCCAGGTTACCACCAAATTCATGTCCCAACGTGGAAGCAGTTTCATGAACTTTTGATGCTTATGTCATGAATGTGTTTGCAAACAATAGACATTTCAAACACATCTGGTAGTTTGCAGAAAAGCAATGAAATCTCTGCTGTAGGTCTCAGGTGTTCTTGATGGAGTTGGTGAAGACCAGTGGTTAGTTGGTGGACGTTAATACATTGCAAAGGTTTTGACAATCATAAATATATTAATGTTAGCATAGAAACAGAGGTAGGCAACAAATGGTGATTAAGAGAACTAACCCAGCTCAAGGTGATTTAACTCCGGATCTGCAACATTCCAACTCCACCCAATCACCAAGCTCTAGTCAATCAGCCTTGTAGAATCTTTGACATAGCAATGATTGCTGTGGTTTTAGTGGTTGTGGGGAGGGGCATGTCAGTTTACAGTACCATATGTTAAGAAGAAAACAATGTTCCTTTCTCAGGATTACAGTCTGCTTTATCCAGGACAGTACTCATACCTAGCTTTAGGAAGTTTTCCCACATGTGAGATGGTATCCTGTACTTTAAATTGAGTCAAGTAAAATGTAAAAGTGATTTCTGCGCTGGCTCTTTTAAATCAACAAATAGCAAACAAACTAACAGAAGCTGTTTTTAATTAATCTCATTTTATCTTTCATCCTTTTTGGGGGCTCCAAGTCATAAGAATAACTTCCTGCTGTAGCAAATCCTCTAGGATTAAAATAATAAAATTTTTATTATTTTAAAAGGGCAATTTCTACCACGGAGGCCCATCCACAGAGATGTAGACAATCCTGGCCTCCAGGTCCTCCTGTGGGGCCTGAGCATGGGACAAATTGTTCTCTGTGTCTGTCTCCAGCAGCCAGCTCCCCCTTCCAGATCTCTCCTTTCT
Organism: Microtus oregoni; assembly: GCF_018167655.1. Lineage (NCBI taxonomy): Eukaryota > Metazoa > Chordata > Mammalia > Rodentia > Cricetidae > Microtus > Microtus oregoni. Next base: position 24,304,041 of record NW_024543092.1, read on the forward strand.
CAGCATGGCCCTCACATCAGAACACCCAGAAAATGGTCTTTCCACCTCCATCTGAGTCCCCAGCAGGATGGCTGTCCCAACCCAGATCACACTGGCATTCTGCTGATCTTCAGGATATGAAGACTTGGTTGTGTGGGGTTCAATGATGTTTTCTGTGTTTCCTCACAGTGCCCACCTAAGGTTTAGAGCAATGTGGATGTTTTCTGGTTCTGATTCTTCCAACTTCTGCCTGTCACTTGTCCCATGGCCAACAGCACAACTTCAGTATTTTTTTTCCAGCAGCACCAACACCCACAGCCAGTTTCCCCTTAGTTTCTTTGGGCTGTTCTGATAAAATTCCATGCCCAGGGAGGCCGGTGAACGACAAGATGGAAACCCAGCATCTGAGGAGGACCTGTCCATCTACGACCTGATATGACGGAAGCGGTCAGAGGTCTTTCTCCGTGCCCTTCCACAAGGACACCGTGTCCTTCACTGAGGCCCGTGCTCTGTTGTGGTTAACTGTCCTATGGGGTGGGTCACGTGATGTGTGGAGTGAGCCATTACCCTGTGGAGTGGGGCCCCACAGCCTGTATCCGGGAGGTGGGAGTTTGGACTATATCCTGACCAAGGTGCAGATGGGAGTTTGTCATCGCCTGCTGTTACTCTGTTGATTTCTGCCACAGATGAGAAAGCTCAGGAGAAGGACTTACTCTGTAGTGTGTGCCATAGGCCATCACATGCAAGCTCACCAGATGATTTGTAGGGAATGATAGCAAGAACCTTAGTCACACTGCCCCCCACTGCACGGAGTGATTGCTGTTTCCTTGCATCCACCTGACAGAAACAGAAATCAGTGTTGGGCCCTCTGTTTAATAGTCTCCGTCAATAAATATAAGTGGCCGCCTCCAGGTGTGTTAGGTTCTTCCATCCAGAGAAGGCCCCTGTTCATCCTTACCAGGCTGGCATCTTCTTTCGCACATCCTGACAGTCAACAGACATCCACACAAAAGTCCGATGCCACAGCAACAACACTCGGTCAGAGCAGCAGGTCCCCATCTCATTCCACCTGCTGCAGGGAACTTGATATTGACCTTCGGAGGGTCTTGTCAATGTTAGGTACAGAGATTCAAAGAAGGCAAGTATCAGGCACCAACAAGATTGCGATCATGACTTCTCTGGGTGAATCCCAGATATGTGGCTACAGAGCATGAGGCTTGGGTCTCCCAAGTGACTCAAATCTTCTCCATCAAGTTGCAGATGATAATGGAGTAAATTGTGTTTATTTATCAGCCCCTCTCTACAAAGCTGCTAAATATCTCCTTAATGGTGTGTATTACTATCCGCAATTCTGAACTCCTGAACTGAAAGGAAATAATTGAACAAGTCTACTTGGAAAAATGTAAACCTGAAACAAATGAAAGTCTTGGCCCATGGCATGAACCTCGTATGTGTGGTGTTTTGTAAGTGTCTAGACTCTACTTTAGGATACAGAATGAGAGAACCATTTCCATGATATTTTTATAAATAGCATGAATGGGTTTGTGCCTTTTGGTGTATTTATCTAGCCTCTTATTTTCAGAAATCTTCTTGGGAAACCGAGATAAAGTTGTTTAAATATCTGCAGAATCTGATTTTGTAGGCTGCCAACCTTAGGGTATATCTATAAAAGCTAAGCAGTATTATGGATGTGGGTTAGGAATGACTTTGAAGTCTTAACTTACTGCAGACACTGAGGCCCCAGAACAACCTCCCTGGCAAGAGATGAAGTACTCACAGTAGAGGGTGGACATGCTTAGAGTTTTAGAATGTCTAATCATTGCACTCCTGACGAGAGCAGATTCAGGATATCATGGACAGTTGTACTTAATAATGAACATCAAAGCCCAGGACCAAGTTTACAACCTACAGACCACTGAGATTTTCACGTGAGATGCACCATAATGTCTTGTTTGCTTAAAGGTCTATTCTAAAGATATGCATTCCCTTTGGAGGGTCTTCAAAAGCATCAACAATCAAACCAATTCATGTGCATGAATATTCATAACAGCATGAATCTCAATTGTCAGGAGGGGGAAACTACCTAAGTGTTCATCAGCAATGAATCAATGAACAGATTATGATATATCATTATAATATCATTCATCCTTTTAAAAAGACTGAGGCTTTGATACATACTACAAATGGTTGAACCTTGTGAACTTATGTCAGATAAAGCCAGGCACAGGAGAAGAGCTCTTACATTTAAATGGACTGCCGAGAGCAGGAAAATCCAAAGCAACAGAAGATTGGCAGCTCTGAGGGCCTGCGCTCTGGGCATGTCTGTGTAACTGGGGATGATAAAATATTGTGGACTTTTCAATGGATAGTGGAGGCAGTTAATATATGAACACCCTAAAAGCCAACAATGTGCTCCTTGTAAACATGGACAGAAGGGAACCTGATACACCATGGTGGGGATGCAAATTAGTCCAACCACTATGGGAACGAGCATGGAATTCCCCCAGACAGCTAGACACGTGTGTGTCGTCTGGCCCAGCTGTGCCACTTCTGGATGTTTACCCAAAGGATTCCAGCTTGATCCAATTAGGAAAATGTATACATCTGAGAATCACCATATTAGCCCAAACATGTCAGTTCCAGAGGGTCACATACTTACGTGTTTTCCTGTTTGTGGATACATAAACCTGTATGTGTGAGATGATATAGAAGTAAAGGCTAACTGTCTAGGGGAACAAATATGCTCCAAACATATTACATGTGCCATGAAAATGCCCTTATATAACCCAGTATAATAAGACAAAAATCTAACAGTAACAATAACTATAATTAATAAAGCTACCAATTGCATGCTATATGACTTTCATTACAAGTTTAAAGTCAATGGCAAAAGAAACTAGGGGCCTTTTTAGAAACCCCCATAATATTACTTGAGTAGGCAAGAAGTGAAATCAAGCAGCTTACAAAATGTGCAGTAGATGACAGAGACAAATGTCAACCTGAGCAATCACCCAAAGTCTCATTTACATTTTTGAAACAACCAACTTTGGCTAAGGCCTAGAATAACTGATAGACCATTTTCAGAGGTAGAAAAATTTTCAGAACTGACTTACCTACTCAAGTAATATTATCTCCCTTCTCAGGCCTTCCATGGGGTTAAAGAGTAGATAGTCATAGTTACGTTCATCTTATGATCTAACCAAGACATTTCCAATGTAAAACTAGACTTCTTAAGATAAAATGTTTATTAAAACGTTTAACATAGTGCATTAAAAAAAAAAAAGAAACCCCCATAGCCACAGGAGATACAGTCTGCTAGATGAGACACGAGTGTGTTTGGGGCCACCCTGCAGGCTGCCTTCCCAGACCGCTCAGGCTTCACCCCGGCTAAAGAACAAGGCACAACAATGCTTCACTGGCTCAGTGAGATGCAGGAGGCGTGGCTGTAGAGCAGCAGTCACTACCAGCCCTGGCCTACAGGGGTGGAAAATGAGAGCAAGAAGCAACCTGCCCTTCCAGTCAGAGCAGGGTCAGAACCCAGGCTCCAGCTCTGGGTCTGTCTCCAGACCATCACTGGGCTGTGTAGAAAAACATACGTACGTAAACATATAGAGCCGCAAAGCATGGTTTAAATTTACAGATATGTAAACGCATTCTCTTGGCATAAAATGCACTTTCTAATTAAACCATCCTCTGTGATGACCATGCACAGAATCAGCCCCAGTCTCTTCAAATAGCAGGGCAGGATGCCACGCTCGGGTGGTCTTAACTCTTGCCTGGGGGAGGGCGGGTGGACATAGACACCCACAACCAGAGCTGTGCAGGCCAAAAACTAAGCTATCAACAGCAGATTTGACTGGGCCCCAAGGCACATGGTTTTGCATGTGGATGTGGTGCTTGCTGCTTTATCAGGACTGTGCACCAGCATCTTGGTTTCCTTTGTTTGTGCGACTGCTTTCTCTGCCATGTCAAGAACAAACATAGCTTTCATTGTCCATTTTTCACACACACACACACACACACACACACACACACACACACACACACACAGCATTTAATGAGACCAAACCAAAGTATAATTTCTTACAAGACATGTGAGGTGTATGGACAGTAAGTGGGCCTATGATGTCACAGCACCAGACAGAAACATGTGACCAGTACAAGGAAAGAGGACTGAGTATGATCCCTTCCCCTCCTTCTGCAGCACTGTGGGTGACAGGCAGCATGCTCGATGAAGCCAGAGACCACGACTGACATGGCTCCCATAGCTGACACGAGCTACCCGGGCCCTCGACTCCACCAGCACTGGCCTCAGGGAAGCATGAAGAAATTAGATAAAAGATGTCTAAAACATAGGAAAGAAGAGTCATGTTAATATGTCCTAAACAAGATGCCGATAGACTGAAGCAAACCCTACTCTGTCTCCTTTACTGAGATCTGGGAATGATACCACTGGAGACCAGGCTAGCCAAAGTGGGTCATGGTGGAGACCAGGCTAGCCAAAGTGGGTCATAGTGGGGAGTTCCCACTCCGGATAAATCGTGATGTCTTCTACCTAGGCCAGCATGGCTCCAGCCCCTGGCTGACCCACCATCTCTGAAGGATCTGGTGAGAGGAGGCAGAGACAAGCATACTGTGAGACACCAGAGAAGACTCAGCTGTCCCCACCCTGGGTAGAGCATGATTTTTATGACAGTGAGAATTATAAACAAGACTATTGGCTTCAGTCAACAAATGACAGCGATACGCAGTGTCCTGAGAGTGACTGGGGATTTCTACATCGTGGACACATGGATAATTGGTCCACTCCAAATTGTAAGTCACACAAAGGAATTTCTTTAAATTCACGACTGGAGCAATGGAATGTTCTCCATACCTTCAGATGGTTTTTGATGTTTTTGCTACATAAACCATGAAAAGGAAGAGTTAATCTTATTAGAATATTTCTTCAGTTAGAGCACAAGTCTGGTTTAGAAGACACACATCTTGTGGAATCAACCTCACTGTTTATTTCAAATCTCTGACATTGAGCAGACCAGGCTTTGGATATAAATAGGAGCAGCTTCACCAAATATACAAACACAAGGGCTAGCGGGGACCTCACCACAGAGGACATGGTCACTTCTGTGGGAAGGTTAAGTCTGGAGTCCCCATAGGGCTCTGGTCTTTGAAATACCTCCATCTACCTGGCATCCACGTATCCATGTGGACGACATCCACATGTCTCAAAACGGTCTCAAGATCTCCATTTTTTCCTGGAGACCCAACCCTCCCCCAAGATTCTGTTGGCATTTGACTCTGATGTGTGGACCAGGGAGCACCTGTTTGGTCTGCTGGCTGATGTAGCTTCCTCTCTGCTCAGGAGTCTCGGAGGAAGCCATGGCCCTCACTATACTGTGGAGCATACTTGTACGAGGTACAGACAGGAGAGGACAGTACTTATGCATTTGTTCATATTTACAGTATGAACCCCAGAGTCTCCACTCTTACTTAAGTATCATCACAGTCCTCAAACCAGAAAGATCCCGTTACTGAGCCTGTGGAACCATGGAAGAGTCTAACACAACCAGCTTTTCACGCTTGTCATTGGGAGATGCCGTGGGACTACATACCCTGGCGTTAACTGCAACACTTGAGGATGCCGTGGGACTACATACCCTGGCGTTAACTGCAACACTTGAGGATGCCGTGGGACTACATACCCTGGCGTTAACTGCAACACTTGAGGATGCCGTGCGACTACATACCCTGGAGTTAACTGCGACATTCGAGGATGCCGTGGGACTACATACGCTGACGCTACTGCAAATCAGTGAGGTGTATCAGTCCTGAACTCTTGCCAGGAAACCCAGGGGCCCTCACCATCTGGGTTTCCACACGGTTGCAGGGGTCTGGGGGCCTCTGGATGCCCTACAGGCTACAAATAGAGCACCCCCACTTGCCAGAGATGTGGGCTCTTTGCAGATCCAGTGCATTGCACAGCTCATGGCTGATGCCAGCCAGTGTTGTTGAGAGGGAAGTCAACAGATGAGGACGTTTCCCAAAGACTTCTGCCACTTGAGCCTTGTCTCTGTCACCTCTGCATGATCACTTTTGATGGGCTGACAGGTCAAAAACAAACAAACAAAAAGAGCTATCAGACTCTGGTCACCCCAGGAACACACAGGCAGGCATGGGCAGGATGGCCATTCTGGGCCTCAGAGCAGGCAGAACACTAAACAGCAGCTTCAGTTTCATAGTCCTGAGCCAGAACACCTGGAGCCCAGAATTCTCTACAAGCCAATGGAATGAGAGGAACTGAACCCCATATCCTAGAGAACCCAGGGCATAGCTAGGACCTCCAGGATGTCTTCAAGATGGTCACAAGTTCCTGTTTCTACCACAGGTGTCCTCTCCTGTGTCTTGCCATCACTGGTCCAGCCTCTAGCATTTCCTAGGGCAAGCAGATGGTGACCAGGCTGTGGTGGGAGAGGTATACATTCCTCACTTCCAAAAACTCACCAGGAACTTGTGGGCTTTTTCCCTGACCAGGCTCCCACCAATGAAACTCTTCTGGTAGATGGCAGAACTCCACCACACTCCTCCACACGAAAGGCACAGCTCCAGAGTCTCAGCACTCGCTCCCTGGCTCCCTGTCCCTCCATTCCTCTGGGACAATCACACACCCACAGCAGCAAAGCCCTCTATACCTTGGAGGCAGACCTCCAGGTTGTTTACCTTGTAGGGCATCAGCAAGAACTGAAAACCCAAACCAGCAAGACAACATGGCCAGCTCAGTAGAACATACGTTAGCAGCCTACCTGACCCAGGCACAGCAGTGGGCCACCTGCTCCCCTGAAGTGCCACGGGTTCATCCAGACTTTTATGAAGTCAGGAGAGCAAATGTCTGTGTATACACACATAGGTGAAAGGGAAGATGCCCATCTTGGGATTTGGGAAATAAGGAAAGATAGTATTTTCTATAAATCAATACTCTATTGATCAAAGACCTCACTCCAAGCCACGAACATTGGCAAGTATAAGCAAACTGGAAAGGAAGGACCTTGTGTGAGGAGCTACCAGAAGTTTCAAGAGGATATTTAAAATGTTAACATTGATTTTAGGTGGTTGTTTTAAAGTATTTTAACATATTTCATGGTTAAAATGTGGTTGTTTTTAAAACTAATTTTAAAACAACAATGTTGAGTTAATTAACAAAGTTGGGCAACTGAACAAGACCTGCCTCTCCCTGGAATATGGGCTGCATAAAAGCATCTACTTTGTTGAGAGAAACGTATTGTGACAACTTTGGGAGCTTTGGGTGAATTCTTAGAGAGTCCAAACATGTAACTTCACAAGGAGAGCCTTAAGACTCTTGAAGTTCTGAGTGTGCCTGGTGAACATCTTCTGAAATATGTCTTGTGCCTTGAGGACCCAGACTTGTAGGCTATCAGACAGAACCTCTGGCGTTGGGGTCCGTGAGACTTTGTGGGTCCTCCTAGGTCTGACGCAGGAGACTCAGTCAACAACCATGAGGGAAACTCACTGCCAACTGTGTCTTCATCAAGGAAGAGAGTAGAGATACATGTCATTCAAGGCATGTAGCAAAGAATCCCTAAGATTCACCTGTAAGCTGTCATTGGCTGAAATTTAAATGGATGATAACCAAGGGACCAAGTGAAGTTAACCTTGATGGTCTGGACTTTATTTCCCAAGTTTCCCCCATGTTATTTTCCACATGGTAGGATAGAGTTAGAGTGTCTTCAGAACTGGGTGCCTTACATTATGTCACCTGCTTGGACTCGCTCAGACCCGTGTATGCATGTATTCAGTGAGGAGGTACGTGGAGACGGTCTTGAGCCACACAGCTGGGGTTCAGCTGGAAGCTGAGCGTACCCTGCAATAATGCAATACTCTTGAACTTACAGCATGGCTGCATCTGATCCCTGTTGTAAGCTGAAAAGGTGAGTTATCACACCTGGCACCCCTAAACCTCTCAGCTTCACCCAGCCTATCTTAGGCTCACTCAGAACACGGGCATTTGTCCACAGAGGGAGACATCGTCTAACCCAAAGTCCATCTTACAGCATGCCCCAGAGCTTGTGTGAGGATTTGGCTCCTATAATGAGAAGTTTATGGCTCCTACCGCTACACCATTGTGAGGATGGGAACCCTAAGTCAAGCCATTGTAAATCAGGGACAGTTTATATTCTAAAGAATGTGCCTGGTAAATTTAGAGCCCACTCTGGATTCCTGGAATCACAGCAACTGTGCCTCCACACACAACGCAGGAGCTGACGGCAACTGTGGTTCTCAGCATTCCCAGACTCCCCCTCTCTCCACACAGAGCTCCTAGCTTTTCTGTGGAATCTTAATGAGGCAAACTGGGAAAACTGATGCTGTGTGTCACACTTAAGACCAGACATCTTTGCCTTAATTAGACATCAGACTATAAGAGGTGTTGCTGAACTGCCTCTCAAGGCTGAGAACAGGAAGCCTTCTCTCCCTAAAAATTTCCATAGCTCCGAGCTGTGCTGGAAGAACCATGCTGTACCAGAGCTGGAGGAAGAGAAATCGCCTGGCACATCTCCAGACATGTGGGGAATCAGTGGTTATCAAACAGAAGCCATCTTCAACAACGGAATATGAGTAACATCTGCCAGTAACAGCAGCAGGCGTGAGTCGCCAGTTCTGGCCACACATACCACTCAGCTGCCCAAACACGCAGCCACACATCTTGAAAGAGAGGCAGTGACAAACACGCCTCTGCTTCCCAAGGAGATGCCCATGCTCCAGTTTCTGAAATAATTGTCTGGACAAAAGTATTTGTGGAAGAACACTGGGAAACGTCCTTAGTACTTTCTCACATGTTTAATGAGAGGATCACAAGGTTAGCATGCATCTAGCTGCTACTGTGCAGAAGCAGTAAGAAGTCTGAGGGGGTGGTGGGAGCGGCCATCACCGGCCTGTCTGTGCAAGTCTGTAGGGCATAACAAGCAACTGGGGGAAGAGCAGAGAACTTGTCAGATGGAATTGTCAGATGGGATGTCATGTGGATGCAGATGGAGGCACACAACACTCTGGTCATGACAGAGACAGGGTCCAGTAGAACCCAGTGAGTGCCCATTGACCTCTTACCAACACTACATAGCGTTCCCTCTGGTCCAGGTGGGCTAGGAACAGCTCAGTGTCACAGTGTCAAACTAGGCCACACCATCAAGAAGAGATTTTAAAAAACTGTCACCGTATAATTGTACATCAAGACCAACAGCCCCCGTAAATTCTAGGAAGAAGCATCCACGACACTTGAGACCAAGAAGCAGGAGGTCTAGGAAGCTTTCCGAAGCAAGTGACATAAAGTTTAAGCACAAATGACCAGCACTAACTAGAGGGTGGAAGCGTGTGTCTGTCCTCTGTTCTGTATTTGTGAATTGGGGCCACAAGAAAAGAAGTATTTTTAGGCAGAATGGGGTTTAAACTGGTCAGAGGGTGAGGCCCTGCCACAAAGTGTGGTAGAAGGCAGGAGTCAGGGTAAAGGAGTAAGGCTGAGAAAATAGGTCTCTCAGAACCTGTGTCCTGTGAGAGACCAGGAATTTACAGTAATAGGAAAAAACCCTCCGCGAGTTAAGCAGAAGAAAGGGCGGTGGCAAGCAGGAAGCTTCTCCTCAGACATTCCCTCTGGCTGCTCGCACTCACTGAAGTGGAATCTGAAGATAGGCATAGAGATAAGGCATGATTGATCACAATTATAGCAAGCATCGTAACTGTCACTTTCTCTTTCATAACTTTCCTCACAAGCCTTCCAAGAAAACCCTGAAGTTGGTATCTTCCCACCCCAGAGCAAGCTGGAGACAGATGAGGTACGTTGGATAAGGTCACACTCTTCCCGAGGCTCAGGACCACAGTGGGCGTCCTGGATGCAGGCTACCTCCTCCTAGAGGCCTTGATGCTCTCTGAGCCAGAGCAGAGTAACGTCGTGTGTCCTGAGGTACTGCCTGTGATCTCTGCTGAGCTCATTCCCATGTCCAGATGCTACACCTAACACTTTCTACACAAGCTCTTATAGCGTAGAGCAGTGGTTCCCAACCTTCCTAATGCCGTGACCCTTTAATACAGTTCCTCATGTCACGGTGACCCTCTAGCCATGAAATTACTCTTGTTGCTACTGTATTTTGCTACTGTTCCGAATCATAATGTAACTATCTGTTGAGAACCACTGGTATAGAGAGAGAATCCCAAGCTTGAGCTCTTTGATGCGCCCCTTTGGCCTCCCGGTTTTTGAGGTGGCAGGTGTGGCTGCTGTACCAATTGATGCCCACTGTAAGCAATCACTGTCACAGAACAGTCACAGTGATGTTGGGCCTGACAGTGATGCCAGCAGGAAATGCTATCCTGACTCCAATCCATGGAGGAAAGGGAGGCGGGTACTGTAAAGCAAGCACCTGGAGCCAGAGCCCTGAGGCAGGAGCCTTGGGTTCAATATTCTGAGGTCTCCTGACTGCTCCAACCTGGGAGGCACTGAGCTGGGTCCAGGCCTCGCACCCTGTGTTTGGCCAGGAAGCAGCCCCAGGTGCTCACGGGAAGCTTGTTACAAACAGGCAGAATTCCAGGTTCAGAAGTGCCTGTCTCCCGTCCTCCTGGTGCAGCCTGCGTTTTGGAGAATGACTAGTGTCCTTGAAGGCCTATGTGTCCTTGCCTCTCTCCCTTGGGAGGTGGGTATGGGAACCTTGATTTGTTGAGTTAGCTTGAGTTGCATGGGGACTGTAGGCAGCTTAAGAAAGAAGACATTTATTAAATCTAGCAAAGAAAATATTTAAACAAAAAACAGCAGTATTTTAAATGAAAGTCATAAGAAGGCATATATTTTATGAGCTCAATTTGGTTGCCATTCATATAATGAATTTTTGCTTGGCCCTCATTAGCATGGTTAGCCATGCGCCAGCTTCCTCGTCAGCATTCAGAATATCTCATGAGGTAGACCTGCTTCCCTGGGGGCTTGCAGAGACCCAGCTGGGAAATACAAGGTCAGGAAGCCTTCATTAGAGTATTCATACCAAGAAAGGCTGGGAAAACCGCCAAAGGTCTAAAGCACTTGGTCTAAAAAGGCATACAGATTATTGGGAAATAACAGTTGTTTATTTAACCAATGATAACTAAAAAATTCAAAGCAAAAGACAGATAAAGGCAAAAACTCCCTAGGTCTTCTAGATTAAATTTTTCCAAGCGAGCAAACACATAAGTGTGTGTGTGTGTGTGTGTGTGTGTGTGTGTGTGCATCTCTGAATGTGTGTCTATGTTTCTGTATCACTGTGTGTTTTATGTGTCTGTGTTCGAGTTTGTATGTTTGAATATGTGCCTTTTGTAAGTTTGTGTATGTGTGTCTATGTCTATATTTTTCTGTGTATGAGTCTGTATGCATCTGTAAGTACGTATTTGCATGCGTGTCTGCATGTCTTCCTGTGTGTGAGTCTGTGTGTTTGCCATAGATACATATGTCATATATGTACATAACAACATATCAGAGATTATCTTGATAAAATACAAAATCTTTGTTTTCTACACCATTTGCCAGAGGTTCAGGCAAGTTCCTAGGGCATGATTCTTTTTGGGAGCCCCTGTAGGGTGACCAGGAAAGAGGCCTTAACCCACCAAAATACCAATAAGAGTGCAGTTGAGGCGAGAAGCGTGCATCATGTTAAAGATGGTGGTAGAGCAGACACCAGGATCTCAGAAGTAGTCAGATCACGAGAACTATGAAAGACCGGCATGCAGCAGGCAGAGATGAAGACCTAGGCTATCACAGACCAATCATCTTTTCAACCTCAGGCTGCCAGGGCAGTCAGAGCAGGGAAGGAAAAACTTCCCAGCACTGAACAGAGAAGAAGATTGCAAATTAATAGGAAACCGTGACACAGAAATGCTGCTTCAGAAAATGATTCAATTGAAAAAAATCAGATTTCATTTCATTCCCAAAGTTCCCTTTTGTGCCCTATAAACCCCAACCCCATGTGCTGTGGCACAGTCTCCACTTAGGGAGAGAAGTTGCTGCTCTGGTTAAAGGGCTCTCTGTTTCTGAAAACAAAACAAAACAGATTTCAGGATTAAAAAGAAAAAACATACTCTTCCAAATTTTTACTAACTCTAGATAGATATTTCAAGCAAATATTATTAAATAAAAAGAATTAGTTTCTGATTCTATGTAAGCATGTCAATTATTTCACTTTTGGAAGAATCCGTAGATATTTTTTCTATTTATGGCCAAATTGATCAGATCTCTTAAGATCTGCCCTTCATGACACTCTACGACTCAGGCCTGGTTAGCTTTAGTACTTCCCTGTGTCTCTTTTCTCTTGTTACGGAAACCCAGTCAGTCATCCTATTTGAGAACCAGTTCTTCTGCCACACAGAATCCTCTCTGCACAGAAACATTCCTTCTCCTTTTAGTTTTCCCTAATGAAATACAGCATTCCACTTTCAACTTTGTACCTCCCTGCAGGACCTATGATTCCTGCCTGCCTTGAGTTCTTAAATTTAGACTTTTAAAAAACAATCCTTTAAAATTCTGAATTAGACAAAATTCTGTTTTTCTCATAGAAAATTTTTATGTCTTCATTATACTGCCTCCCATAAATGCACATAATTTTGTTCTTGTTTTTAGACATAGAGTTACATGTATTATTAGAATTTAAGTTTCTAAATTGAAAGTCAGGGAAGAAAAATCTTAAATTGTTTGCTACAGACCAACACATTTTAAAATATTTTTTGAAAGTATAATATAATTAAATTATTTTTCTCTTCCTCCTCCCAGCCTTTCCCATAGATCTCCTCTTGCTCATGCTCAAATTCATAGCCCCTTTTCCTCTCACTGCTATCATTCATAAATATGTGTGTTGTATATGGTAATATAAAGGGAATCCCTGCATACCTAAATACAATGGGCTCAATCCATACACTGGTATTTTGTATGTCTGTGGTCTCAGGATTGACCCCATGGTATTGAGTAGTCTAGGGAATCTTCCCTGGGGAAGAGTATTTCTCCTGCTCTTAGCATCCCCCATTGCCTATAGTTCATCTAGAAGACTTTACCTGTAGAAGGTTGACTCTCTCAAAGGTGGTAACAGCCATCCTACTTGTTTTAACTTGATGCTCCATTTGTGTTTTCCTCTTGGGGGAGTTTTCAGGATAAATGAAAAAAAAATACATACATATATATAACACCAAAATAAAAATTCCCATGAAAATTTCCAAATAGGCATTCACATCAAGCAGTATTAAACCTACACTCCCAGGGAATAAAGTATAAGTTCACAAAGTATAAGTTCTCGGGAAATTGGAGAGCCCAGAGGATGCTTCCTTAGACCCTGAAAGGTTCGCAAAGACAAGTCTTGAATAGATCCACAAAAGGATTAAAAAGTCTTTTATCTAAGGTAACCTTATACAAATCAAACCCCAAATGAAGTCTACAAGGCTATCACAAACACACACACACACACACACACACACACACACACACACACACACATACACACACACACACATGGACAATCCAACTGAGAAGATTCTCCAGGACAGGAAGGTCTAGACACGGAAACTGAGGGTGCAAAGGGCACCACGCATGGTGTCACAGTTCTCCCACGGCTGCTCAGACCCCACTTCTGACGCTAGTATAGAGGACATAAAGAAAGGGGGGGGGGAGGTATTGGAAGTATTTGAAAGTATTTCTGAAAAGTTGTGTGGTAATGAAGTCTTTGTAAAATGTTATTGTCAGATGTGCATATGTGAGACCCCAATGTTCCCCTCTGTTTATTCATGAATGTACTTATTTGTTTAGTTAGGACCAGACAAACCCAGCTCCCCCCACCTTTATTTTGAATTTTGGCAAGGTTCACAGTTCCCACATGCTGTGTGGAGTTGTCTAGGTTGTACTTGTGTGTGACTGGCAGCCTAACAACATCACAAACAGCTAACATGCTGCCCTGTGACATTCTAATGGCTACATACAAGGTGACAAGATAGTTTTTGGCTTCACATCACCATCTGATACTATTATCTCCACAGTGCCCAGATTACTAGGGTGGAGGACTATGCATCCTGAGGTCAACTTTTCAAACTTGCCTTTCATTTTTTTTCTCTACTCTATACCCTTGGCCTCTGTGCAATTCTAATCCTAATACATACAACTCGGGCAAAAATAATCCCCACAAAACACATGTGGTACCAGGTGAGTAGCTTGGAAGGGTCAGTGGACTGTGTGTTTCACTTGCTAATATAGAAACACTGTTAGTTAAAAGTAGTTAAGTTACATTTTCCTAAGCCCTTTATCCATGAGCCTAGGCATTCTTGGACATCAGTGAAAAGATTTGGGTTGAAAATATTTGTTCTTTGGCTTAGCCATTTATGTCAGTGTGGTCTCTGAGGTTAAGTAGTTCATGCATAAGTGAGTCACCTCTGGACAATTAAGAGGAAGATGTAGCCGGGCGTTAATACATCGTGATCTTTAACACTCAGCTCATTTCATAATCAATTTTTAATTCTTTATTCTTAAACACATTTGGAGTTCCACAAATCTTGCTTCCACAGGACCCTGCCCAGGTGCCACACAGCCCCCCAGGCAGGACAGGTGTCCCCACACTCTACCCACTTAGTCATCTCTTTAGAGGCCGGTCTCAGCCTGCTGTCTTCAGCTTCTCCGTGTGCTGCCTCTTTAGATTCCTCTAGGGCTTTGCTTCTGCCCTCTTCTGTCTTACCTTCTCCTTACGTCTCTGTTCCCAATTCAGGTGAACCCCAAGCACTGATACGCCCCACTGATAACCCAGAGTTGTTACCCAGTAGTGGGTGATGTGGTATCCTGAGACTGGAGATCTTTTCTGGTGGTATTCTTAAATTCCAGCCCTGCTCTTCCCCTTCAGGTGTGGGCTGCTCCCAGGAGGGTCCTTTCACCTCCCAGCTGGGCAGTGATATATTTACACATTTAAAGAAAATACAAAAGCCCAGATCTACACTTAGATTTCTTCACAGCACAGTGATTCCATCTGCCCCGGGTTATATCCCAGCGTTTATCTGTGGTGCAGAAGGAAATGATACTCGGAGTGCCCCAGCCGGTATGACAAACTATATGGTCACCCCCCTTGTACACCACAATTATATGCACACGGCTAACTCTTGACGAAAACAGAAACACCTATAATCATATTAATCACCATCATCATGAACATAGGGGACATCTTTAAAATAACTCCATTTTCATTAAACATAGTTTATTAAACCACAGGAGTATAGGCATGTTTAAGAAACCAATGTGGTAGAATAAAGAAATGTAGTGATTCTGGTTCCTTGGGAGGAAGAATTAAAGTCCATGGGTCCAGGGACATTTGGACCCTCCTGTAAGAGACCATAATTATAGTCTCTTAAGTAACAACCCAAAGAGCCAGAGTTTCAGCTGTGACACAGAGGGAAAGAATGGGATTTTTTTTTCTACATTTGCCCTTTAACTAAGAAGCAAAACTTCTCTCTAAGCATTTAGGGAAATAAGAGACAGCCGCAGGAAATTACAACCGTAGAATCAGCTCATGAGATTACAGGCTGCCCTCAGCGGCCATGCTGCCCGGGGAAGTCTCTTGTTATTAAACATGGATTGCCGCAAAGATATAAACTGCGGATCATGTGTTGGAAAGGACCCCTGGCTCCTCCCTGCACTTATCACAGACTGGCCAAGGGTGCATGAGCTCACACAGCAGGCAGCTGCCCATTTGCCTTTTGACCGCAGGGCTGCGGTGTTGCTTTGCCCATAATGACTTCCCCAGAACGAGAGAAGGTATTTGAGCACACGCATGCACACAGTTGTCAAATACTTAGATGCCTTTTACCCACAAATATAGCCTTCTTCTTCTTCGTAATTTGATTGTGCAATTAAACTGAGTGGCCTCTTTAATGACAGTTGGGTCTCGTCATGGCCCGTGTGAGCAGGAGCCACAGGGCCATGTACGGAAATAGGAACTATCTCTGAAGTATCCGGCCTGTGTCTCTGACCGTGAAACAGTTAAACTGTCCTGAGCTTGAGGGTCTTTCTTAAATGCAGACAGAAGCATAAAGGTTTTACTGAAACAGCAGCACCACCCTGGTTCTGATCAGATGTCGGGGTCTAGCATTGATGGAATTCCCACGTTCCAGGGTACGGGCTTGTGGATTAGAAATATTAGGCTGAAGGAACAGAGAAATAAAAGAAAATGACAGAGATGCATAATAGAGTCAGGAGGGCAACCCACATTTACTTTCCATATGCTTATATACCCCACTCCAAAAAGGAGGGAAGAAGGCAAAAGACTAGTGTTTTTATTGATTTTTTATTGAGCTCTACATTTTTCTCTGCTCTCCTCCCTGCCTCGTCCCTCCCCTTCAACTCTCTCCCAAGGTCCCCACGCTCCCAAGGTACTCAGGAGATCTTGGCAAAAGAGTAATTTAACACACTACAAAGAACACAATTCTTAGTTAAGGGAACCACCTTAGGGTTGGCAAGAGACTTGAACCTAGAGTGGCTCCCAGGTGCCCAAGCCGAGGCCCCCAGTTAATTCTTTGGGCAGCTGGGGATAGGGAACCTGAAATGACCCTATCCTATAGCAATACTGACAAATATCTTGCATATCATCATAGAACCTTCATCTGGTGATGGATGGAGATAGAGACAGAGACCCACACTGGAGCACTGGACTGAGCTCCCAAGGTCCCAATGAGGAGCAGAAGGAGGGAGAACATGAGCAAAGAAGTCGGGACCACGAGGGATGCACCCACCCACTGAGACAGTGGAGCTGATCTATTGGGAGCTCACCAAGGCCAGCTGGACTGTGACTGAAAAAGCATGGGATAAAACTGGACTCTCTGAACATGGCGAACAATGAGAGCTGATGAGACGCCAAGGACAATGGCAAGGGGTTTTGATCCTATGCAATGTGCTGGCTTTGTGGGAGCCTAGCCAGTTTGGATATTCACCTTCCTAGATATGGACGGAGGGGGGAGGACCTAGGACTTACCACAGGGCAGGGAACCCTGACTGCTCTTTGGACTGGAGAGGGAGGGGGAAAGGAGTGGGGGGAGGGGGAGAAGAGTGGGAGGAGGGGGAGAAGGGTGGGAGGAGGGGGAGGGAAATGGGAGGCTGGGAGGAGGTGGAAACTTGTTTTTTTTTCTCATTTTCTCAATAAAAAAAAAAAGAACAAATGGAGCAATTACCTCTTTGATACCTAAAGCCTCAAGCAACTATACCCTGAGCTTAGTATTCTAAGTGCTCTAGTGTTTAGGCAGGACAAGCAGAGACCACACCTTAGGGAAAGCACCCTGTAGGCACTCACTCCCAGGGTCAATCCTACTGTCCTATCATTGAAGAAGCAGGAACAGGCCTGAACTCTCTGACCTTTGGCCAAAGTGTAATTGAGCCACCTCTGTGGGCCTTCTTAACACCCAAAACACCAAGACACCACACCCTAGGCCAGGATATCTTGTTAGCAGCCACACCTTAAGTGAATAAACTTGAAAGAGTAAGAATCGGCCTTAACTCTGACCTCTAGCCAAGATGGAATGGACCCATTTCTATGGGTTCCAAACCAGTGCTGTGTTTCCTGACTTGAGGGACGGAGAGAGGAAATGACCAAACGTCTGTGTCAGGTGAGAAACAAAGACAGAAAGCAGAATCCAGAAGGGAGGCTGACACAATGAGCACCAGTACCTTGTCCCTCGTGCACTGAAGCTGCCCCAGAGGATAAACCACCGCACCCTGACTGGAGGGCAGGGGAGTAGGCCCTGCACAAGGAAATACACAGGGTGATGCCACAGACCCGAGAGAGCCCTCTGCCTCCTTCCCCATATCCCCATAAACACTGCATACTCTGCTAGTCCTGTCCACAAGAGACTGAGGCAACACCCACAGTCTCCAGGCAGCTTGGAGCGTGGCCTGGAGTTCATGGACCTGTGTTCCCAGACAGGGGTTCATGTTATAGACTCTCTAACCTATGTGTGACTCAAGCTGCCCTCTTAAAACTGATTCATGGTGTTTTTGATTTTAGCCATTCTGACATGTGTAAGATGAGGTATCTTAAAGTTGTCTTGATTTGCATTTCCCTGATCACTAAGGAAGTTGAACATGACCTTAAGTGTCTTTTGGCCATTTGAACTTCTTCTGTTGAGAATTCTCTGTTCAGCTCAGTGCCCCATTTTATAATTGGGTTGATTAGCCTTTTACGGTCTAGTTTCTTGAGATCTTTATGTATTTTGGAGAACACCAATGATAGCCTTTGCTGGAGAGGTTGTGGAGAAAGGGGTACACTCATCCATTGCTGGTGGGAATGCAAACTTGTGCAATCACTTTGGAAAGCAGTGTGGTGGTTTCTCAGGAAATTCGGGATCAACCTACCCCTGGACCCAGCAATACCACTCTTGGGAATATACCCAAGAGAGGCCTTATCATACAACAAAAGTATATGCTCTACGATGTTCATAGCAGCATTGTTTGTAATAGCCAGAACCTGGAAACAACCTAGATGCCCTTCAATGGAAGAATGGATGAAGAAAGTATGGAATATATACATATTAGAGTACTACTCAGTAGTAAAAAACAAGGACTTCTTGAATTTTGCATGCAAATGGATGGAAATAGAAAACACTATCCTGAGTGAGGTAAGCCAGACCCAAAAAGAGGAGCATGGGATGTACTCACTCATATTTGGTTTCTAGCCATAAACAAAGGACATTGAGCCTATAATTAGTGATCCTAGAGAAGCTAAATAAGGAGAACCTAAAGAAAAACATATAGGCATCCTCCTGAATATTAACCTTCATCAGGCGATGAAAGGAGACAGAGACATAAATGCACCGGACATAAATCTCAAGGTCCAAATCAGGAGCAGAAGGAGAGAGAGCACGAGCAAGGAACTCAGGACCGCAAGGGGTGCACCCACACACTGAGACAATGGGGATATTCTATTGGGAACTCACCAAGGCCAGCTAGCCTGGGTCTGAAAAAGCCTGGGATAAAACCGGACTCGCTGAACATAGCAGACAATGAGGACTACTGAGAACTCAAGAACAATGGCAATGGGTTTCTGATCCTACTGCACGTACTGGTTTTGTGGGAGCCTAGGCAGTTTGAATGCTCACCTTACAAGACCTGGATGGAGGTGGGGGTTCCTTGGACTTCCCACAGGGCAGGGAACCCTGATTGCTCTTTGGGCTGACGAGGGAGGGGGATTTGATTGGGGGAGGGAGAGGGAAATGGGAGAGACAGAAATCTTTAATAAATAAATAAATTTAAAAAAACTGATTCATGGTTAGAGCATATCCCACGTAGGGCCAGCAGTCACAGTGAATTTCCATTCTTAGGATAACAACATATTCACGTGAGAGCTCAGAGCCCAGCCAATTACAAAAGCCAGCCTCCAAGGACTAATGGGTCACAAAACCCAGTTAGTCCCCCAGGAAACCGGCAGGCAGACTTAGAGAGTGCCTTGATGTGTTCACACACATCTGCACCCTACCTAACAGCTGGATGGCAGCTTTGCCTCCCTCTGATGTAGGATATCCTTCTGTATATGTGTTGCTTTTATTGGATAATGAATAAAACTGCTTTGGCCAATGGCTTAGCAGAGTAAAGCAAGGTGGAAAATCCGAACAGAGATGAGAGAGAGTAGGCGGAGTCAGGGAGATGCCATGTAGCTGCCAAAGGAGGCAGACACCGTGTAGCTGCCCAAGAAGCAAGAGGTAGCAATCCATGAGCCTTGTGGTAAAATACAAAATAATAGAGAAGGGTTAATTAAAGATACAAGAGCTAGCTAAAAATAGACCTAATTTGGCCAAACAATGTTGTAATTAATATAGTTTCTGTGTGATTATGCAGGTCTGGGCAGTCAGGAAACAAGCAAGCAGTCTCTGGTTAAACTCCACAGCTGACCAGTACACAGCTTCTGACCATCACACAAAACAAGCCAAGCCAGCCAGGAGGCAGCTTTGTTCCTGTAGTGAATGAGCCTGCTGCACATCTGGCCAGTCTGCAGTACACAGTGTGCCTGTGTCCAGACCTCTAGACCCTGGATGACAGCCCCAACCACTGGTCTGAGCCATGAGCTGTGCAGTCAAATCCTAAGACTCCTGCGCAGATGCAAACATCGCCAATATCTGCCTCAAAAAAAAATAATAGATTTCAAATAGCATAATAATGCAGCTCAAATAACTAAAATAAAAGAACAAATGAAACCTAAAATTTCATAAATAATAAAGATCAGAGCAGAATTAAACAAAATTCAGACTAAAGGATTGTACAAAAGAATATGAATCAAAAATTTATTGTTTGAAATCACCAGACCTTTAGATGAGCAAAGAAAAAAGAAAGAAGCAATTACATAGATTTATATACTAAAACAGGACACATTATCATTGATAACAGAAATGTGGAATCTTATTAAAGATCATTCCAGCAAAAGTTGGATAATCAGAAGACATGAATAGATTCATGTGCTCTTCAGGCTTATGAATTTTTGATCTTGAAGAAATAAAAAATTTAATGTCAATATTGACAAACAAAATTGATTCGACCTTTCTAATAACTGACGCTGGGAAAACTAGATATGCATCTGTGCGAAGATGAATTTAGCCCCTTCCTCTCAGATCATGTTAAAATCAACACAAAATGATCAGAAAACGAAATACAAATTCTCAACCTGCAGTTTCTGGAAGAAACCAGGGTCTGGCTGGTACACCAAAGCCAGTGGGCCCCTTCCTCCACTTTGTCTTCAAGAGTTGAAGTAAAGAAACACACCTCCTAGAGGAACCTACACCCAACTTAATAATATAATTGGGCATCAGTATCTGTGGGTTCAGCCAACCGGATGGAAAATATCTTAATCGTGTTTTTATTCAGCATGTGCACTTTTTCCTCGCTGTTCTCCCCTGAATCACACAGTTCAGCAGCCACTTACACTTCATCACACTGCCCCAGATCATGTCAGCAATCTAGAGATGAGCGGAACGGCGTGATTCTCTGTAAATACCAGCCTGTTTGCATGAGGTATTGGCACGTCCACCGTGGATTTGGTAATCTGGGACCAGGCACAGTTGCTGTGGATATGAGGCCATGGATACTCAGCAGATTCATCTAGAACCCTCAAGAGAAACCTCTGTCCTCTTGATAAAGGGTCAACAGGAGAAGAGCATTATTCCAGGCCCCAGTCGGCCGTATTGTATGACTGACTCCACAGGTCTTGTTAACTGGTTCTTCTGGGGAAATAAGGACAGTCCTCATCTCCTCAAGTTATCACAGATCAGCGGTATTGTCTGCTGTTCATGCATGAAGATTTTTAGATAAGGAATCCAGTGAATTGAGTTCAGTCTCTTGTGCGCCTTCTCTTAGAGGAGGCCCCATGCTGTCTCTCATAAACAAAGCAGTACACCCTGTTTCATCAATACATTCGAGTAATAAAGTAAGACCTGGACAACGAATCTCGGAGCAGAGCGATTTCCCCAGACCCTGCTCTTTGCTCCTCATGGATATTAGAAGGCAAAAGATGCTGGCGTGCTCCACCTGAACCGGCCAACTCTCACTTTCTCCAAGTCAGTTAATTTATTAAAATAGTCACCTGTGGGTAAATGAACGTGCTCATGTTTATCTTGAGTCGAATATTATTTTTAGGATAGAATTTTTCCTGAGTCAAATGATGGCAGGTTGGGAGGACTGCTGGCTCAACCGGTTTGTTTTCCACTCATATTCTTATTAAGAAACATATTGGCTTTAGAATATTAAACTTTGCCTGACTTTATTCTTCTTCTGGCTTGGTCCTCTGAGACTGTAGCAGTGCAAAGTGTACTTAATGTTTTTGGATCCTCCTTCTTGTCTTCTCAGACCGACCTCAGTGCATCAGGCATCTGTGGGCTGGGTTATCTCCACAGTAGAAGAAAAGGCTTCCAGGCACATCCTGCTCTGACCTAAGGCCCCCAACACTGGGGCTGTGGCGCAGAGCCTTCTCCAGGCTGAGGACCCATTTGTTTTTCCAAGTCTGAGCCTCTTCATTCAGCTGGTTGTCATTAGGGCCTCTGCAGTAGCTGAGAGATTAACTACAGCCAAGTCCTTAAATTCTGACACATCCTCAAACAAAATTTGATTTGTTGCGATGTTGAAGATGAGTTGAGAAGGTGAAGGAGGAGACGTGGCTCCCTCGTGTTCTAGACACCATGACTTACATGGTTGAGAGAAAGTCCTAGCCCCTTCATAAAAACCGAATGCCTGCGCTGGGGATTGGGCTCAATTAGTAGAATATGCACAAAACTGGGTTAAATCCTCAGCAGTACATAAACTAGGTGTGGTGGTGTATTACTGTAATCCCAGCACTCAGGGGGTAGAGGCAAAAGAATCAGAGGTTCAAGGTCACCCTCAACTCCATAACAAGTTCAAGGCCAATCTTGGCTACTCGAGAATATTTCTCTCAAAACATTATGAGGAGCGAGAGGTGATTTAATTTTCAGAAACATACCCTCCTCTACAATAAAGATAGATCCCAGAGAGAGCTTCAGTGTCATATTTAGATGGGAAACCAACCAGTCTCCAGTCCATGTGGCCCTTCACTGGTCACTTCAGATCTGAACTACACAGGGCTTCATTCTGTCAACTGTTGTCCTTCCCCACGAATACTGGCGACAACCAGAAAACACTTCAAGGTAGTTTCTGGAAACATACCTCCAGGACTGGTCATGTTCAGGAGATGCGCACCAGTGCAGGAGTGTGTCAGTGTGATGTACTTAGTAAGGTGTATAGCCCATGTCTTCCAGGAACAAGGATGTGGCCTCTGATCTCTGTTGACCAGGGGATTGTAGGTGTGAGGCTTGCAGGAGTCAAGGGAAGTTTTTTGGGTAGGTAGTCACCACTGCGTTAACAAATTCTGGACAGCTATTAAGTATTCTAGGCTCTGTTTAAATTTGTGAAATTATGGGAATTGAGAAAATGACCTCAAATAGACCTCCTCAGTTGCATTTACTCTTAACTATCTTTGCCTCTCAGTTATCTCGTAGTGATGAAATATTGGAACAAACATTCAAGTATGAACTGTGGATGCAAGCGTGTTAGATAACAGGTATTTGTAAATGTTAATCTGAAGAAATGTCTCATTTTAGCTATATTGAACAATGAATCAGATGTGAAAAAATATCTGACTATTAAGTCAGTCTCTGTGCAACCAGACATTAAAACATATTAGTAATTTTAAGTATAAATAAAATGAGAATAAACTGTGCAGAGGTCATTATTTTCTGTGAAATGTACAATCATAAAACACATATACCATTTGATTAGAAATGTCTACTCTATATGGAATAAAACATTTAACATATAATAAAATAGTTACATACTTCTATAAAATCACATTTAGCTTTTTCATAATCATTTAAATAAAATTTTTATTCTAAAATCATTACACAATCCCCAAAACAACAAACAAGCCCAAATGTTAAGGTGATGTAGAGATGATGAGCAGCCTTACAAAAGTAAAGGCACTTGCCACCAAGTCTGACGACCTGATGTGAGCCACATTTTTGGGGTGACTTCAGCTGCAATCCTAGCCATGGCGGGTTCATATATTCCATGGTAGGGGAGTGAGGGTTGTAAAAGTTAGGTAGAAGGAGTAGAGGTAAGAAACACACAGAGGCAGGATAGTAAAGGGAGGGCAACTCAGCCAATACTGAATGCTGAATTCTGACTTCTGAGTTCACCCATGTTTAATTTTCCATACACTTTTATACCAGATACAAAAGGGGGGAAGAAGTTGAAAGACTGATTTAACATGATGCAAAGGACATCCACAACAGTTACTTGCCCCAATACTTAAGACATCAAGCCATTATTTCTTAAGAAAAACATCTGATGCTTGGGGCAGTGAAAGCACCCTAGACCAAGTGTCCTGCAGGCAACTACTCCATTAGTCAAACCTCCTATTTCAAAAGAAGGAACAGAAGCATGCTTGAATTCTCTGACCTTTGGTCAGGGTGGAGTGGATCTACCACCGTGGGCTAGCCTAATGTTCAAAACAGCAAGCAACCACACCCTAGGTCAGGGTGTGTAGCCACGCTTGTCAACAACCTCAAGAGAACAGAGTAAGCTTAAACTCTCTGACCTTCAGGCAAGGTGGAATAAGCTCACATTTTTGGACCTCCACAGGGACTTACATGGTAGAAAGAAAGAATCAAGTACCAAAAGTTTTATTTTTACTTTCACACAGAATGTGGCACGTACATCAATATATAAGGTTAACTAATTAATTAAAAATCATAATTATAAAACAAAATTATATAATAGATGCAAATGTAAATATATCAATATTGTATACTTGTATTAAAATAAAAATATAATATGTATTCCAATAAGAGATTCTTAGATTTTAAAAACAATTATATACTTCAAAACAAAGATAATTGAACTTTATACACAAAGAAAATACTAAGTAAAATATAAAAACAGAATCTATGCCTTTCATATTCAGTACCCAAGCATGCTAGTAAGGAGAGGCTGGTTCCAGATAATAAATAAATAAATAAATAAATAAATAAATAAATAAATAAATAGAAAAGAGCATTTTTAAATGGTAAAATGACGTGTTCACCAAGACCATTTAAAACCTCAAAATGTGTATCAAAGCAGATAGGGTTCGAGGGAGAATCACAATAGAATTCAGTAATAATCACAAGCAGTGTATTATCTGAGAAATGTTCTTGTAAAGTCCGTAACACACTTCTTACTACCTGAGAGCTCAAATGTCTTCCAAATATCAGCGTGTGTTAATGCTATTAGGCTGCTCTGGTTTTAGATCCTGCTTCGGTTGTTAGCAATCAGACATGCCCCATTTGTTGGTTGTCTTACTTGTTTTGCTTGTTTCTCTGATAACTTGTCCTGACAAAGGCAACTTAAAGAAGGATGGACACGTTTGCTGTGGTCACAGTCTACCCTGGCAGCAGAGTCCTGGAAGCAGGAATGAGACGTAGATGGTCGCATTGCACACACTCGGAAAGCAGGGTCAATGGTTGGTGGTGGTCAGCTAGTGTTCTGTATCTATGTAGTCAAGAATTGATGCCCAAGGAATCAGGGTAGCTCCTCACACGCATGTCTCCTCAGTGATTCTATAGCCTCTCAAGTTGATAACAATTATCAGTCATCACAAATCCACACTTGTGTTGATTTGACACCCAAACACATCACTTTTAAGTCATAACCTCCCAGCCCCTTTTCCATGTTTAATAATAATTTCAACCTTGTTTAAAAGGGCAAGGTCCAAAGTCTCATCTGAACTCCTAACTGTGAGCGCTCATCACACCACAAACCAAGTTATGTGCTCGGCTTCTGCCATTACTTCAGGCTGTGGACCCAGATCTCAAGATGTGGAACCAGGACAAATAAGAGAGCATATGGTAGTGTTTTGTCCTCTGGGTCTGAGTGGCCTTACTCAGTAAAAGGTTTTCTGGTTCCATCCATTCACCTACATATTTCATGGTTCAATTTTCTTTACTGCTGAATGGAATTGCATTGTGCATACATACCATGTTTTCACTATCTTTCATCAGTTAAGGATATTTAGGTTGTTTCTATACCCTACCTGTGTTAGTCATGGTTCTCTAGGGTAACGGACTTATAGGATTCATATTTATATACATACAGGGATTATGTAAGTATTAGAATTACTTACAGGCCAGGATCCAGCTAGCCCAACAGTGGTTGCCTACCAATGGAAGGTTCAAGCATCCAGGAATTAGTTGTTGAGTCCATGAGGCAGTGTGTCTCAGCTGGTTTTCAGTATACATCAAAATCACAAAGAAGTAGGCTCTAATGCCAGTGAAGTGATAGACATGCCAACAAGACCAAGCAAGCAAAGAGAAAAATTCCTTCTTCTGTGTCCTTTATAGAGGCTGCCTCAGAAGATGTGGTCAAGATTAAAGGTGAATCTTCCCACCTCAAAAGATTTCCATTTAAAGTGTTTCTTCTAACTTCAGATAATTAAGAAAAAATTCCTCACAGGTTGTAGTTAATTCCAAATGTCTTGGTGACAATCAGGAAAGCCATCACATGACCAATTGGGACAAGGGCAACAATACACATGGCTGAGCAAGAATTGGTAGAACAGGATCTTGAGTCCTTTGGATATATGCAAGGAGTGATAGAGCTGTGTCATATGATAGATCTACATTTTATCATTTTGAGAACTCTCCACCCTAATTTCCAGAGTGGCTATGCCAGTTTGCAGTACCACCAAAGTGAACGAGGTCCTCTTTCCCCACATCCTAAGTCACAGTTATTGTTGGGTGTTTTGTTGATCTGAGCTGGGATAAGAAAATATGTCAAAGTTATTTTAGTTCATACTTCCCTAATTGCTAAGGGTGTTGAGCTGTTTTCTTGATTTTTTTTTTTTTTTTTTTGCTGTGAGATGGTGTTTTCTAAATATGGCATGTAGCTGTACCAGTGAAATCTCAACAGCACAGTTGCCTGAACAAGACCTGCACAATGAAACCACAGCTGACAAGTCAACAAGGGTGGAGGAAATCTCACAAGACTCCATCCCTAGGTGAAGCGCTACAGGCAACCAACGGCTGCTGAGAAGGAATAGTTGGTATGCCAGGAATGATTCCCTATAAAAGGTTACCTGAATCAAGAAGTCAGTCACGTATACATACAAGCAACACTAAATGGACTTAGGTCACACACACACACACACACACACACACACACACACACACACACGTAAAAATAGTAATAAGGGAAAAGAGATCTTGAATGTGAGAGGAGAGAAGAGGAACCTGGGAGGAGTTAACTGCGGAGAGGGAGAGGTGGAAATGTTAAATATAGTACTCATGGAAGGAATCCTCAAAAAATTAAAAACTTCACAACAACAACAACCAAAAAACCCTAGTTATATACCTCTCTGTGCAATGCCCCAAAGAAAAACATTCCCATTCCAAGGGGGTAGAATTATGTCACACTAGGGAATTCTCAGCTAACCCAGATATTCCCCATGGGTATTCCCAGGGGCTCTTCTAGACTTTGTAATTTTATCTCTCTGTATGAAACCCACAGAAGTTCTGCATCCAGCTCCCGTACACACGCAAGACCCTTGCTCTTATGACCCTTGCTCTAATTCGGCTGCTCGCTGAATTCTATCAGCCAGCTCTCCTGGCAAGGTCACACAGGTTTCACTCATACAGCCTTGATAGCCAACCACTTCGGACTGACTTTATGTAAACATTGTTGGTGTGTTTTGTGGACTTAACCATTCAAACCTGCCCTACCCAGGGAATGTCTGGGTCAGGAAACAGGTCATGTGTAAACTTAGTAAGCATTGCTGGAGAATATTGCTGGAATCATAGATCATTTCACAACCTTCGTGATTGGTGAGGTTCTCCACACTGAGCCCTCAACCGCTGGGTGGAGGCCTCTGTAGCCTAAGGTATCCTGGTGAGGGAATAGTTCCATTCCCTGTGGCCTTTTTGTTATGTGTTAGCCACTAAAGTCTTAGCCCCTTCCCCAAATGCCCACTGGCCCCTGGAGTACTTGCTTTGATCAAGTGTTCCTGGAGTTTGCTGCTCAGCTTTTATTGTGGTTGAATGTTTTCCTCTGGTTGATTTGTGGGTGTTCTTTCTGTGTTGTGGAGGTGGATGAAAATCTTACTTTCCTAAGGTTATTCTCTGAGAAATATGTGTTCTAAATATGTGCTGAAGTCTAATTTATCCATGATTGCTATTTGAGGTAATTTATTTTATTTTATTTATTTTATTATTGATTTTATTGAGCCCTACATTTTTCTCTGCTCCATTGTGTAAATGTACCACATTTTCCTTATCCATTTTTCAGTCGAGGGGCATTTAGGTTGTTTCCAAGTTCTGGCTATGACTAACAATGCTGCTATGAACATAGTTGAGCACATGTCCTTGTGGCACAATTGAGCATCCTTTGGATATATACCCATATTTTGGGTAATTTTTATGCCTTGAGATATTGTTGGCCCCAAAGGTATCAAGACATTTATTTATAAGACAAATTTCTAGAGCAATATTTCTCGATCTGTGGGTTGTGACCCCTTTGGAGATCAAATGACTCTTTCAATGGAGTCATCTAAGACTTTCTGAAAACATAAATGTTTACTTTATGATTCATAACAGTAGCAAGATTACAGTTATGAAGTAGCAATGAAATAATTTTATAGTCAGGAGTCAACACAGCATAAGGAACTGTATTAAAAGATCACAGCATTAGGAAGGTTGAGAACCACTGTTCTAGAAAGACACGGCCAAATCCAACCTGACAAACGTGTGAGGGAGAACTAGAAGATAAATTCAGTGATGTCCTTCCCACAGATTTACCCAGTTTTTTATTCTTGCAATTGATGAAAAACAGAAGATAAAGTTGGTCTAATAAACAGTCACAAACTAAGTTAAAGAGTGGCATCTGAGACATCAGAGAGAACTTTCCTAGGGTTCAGGGCGAAAGAAATCAGAGCAGAAGGTTCATCAAGAGAGAAAGAAGTCCTCACTCACAGCCAATGCCTATAAAAAGGCGAGCCCGTTCCATGCCAGGGATGCTATCTTAAGGGAAGTGATTTATGCAGACATCATAAAAATGCTCAATCAAAGGACACAGATTCAAGAGTCTCTTCAGGCTGGCATAAACAATGGTGTCTTGTGCCAAGAGCATGGTCAGGCCAGGCCCGGAACATTCCTGCCCTGAAGAGTAATTGCAGCCTCAGCGTCAGAACTGAGACCAAGCTTTGCCTGTGAACTTTCTTCTTCTTTCCTCTCCAAGTCTCCTAGAACACACTCAACTGTTATTGTTTTTTGCAAACGGATTGCTGGTGATGAAAATCTGAACAGACAGCTAATTCTACTGGGAAGATTCTTCTCTAATCACAGCTCACATTCCAGAACAAACAGAATAGCTGACAGCCCTTTGTCTAAATCAAACGTTGAATTGTCCCAGCAGTCAGATAGCCCAGCGTTCAGTAAAACTAGAGATAAACACATGAGTATTTCAGGATCAGCTTTTGGGGAATTAGGAGAACACTTAAAGTCAGAACTGCTTTCTTGTTTTAGATTATTTTTTTAACTAATAGCTTTTATCAAGAAAAAGTTTGGGAAAGGAATTGTGGCGATGACATTAAAATATCTTGTTAAATATGGAAAGCTTGGCCTGTGGGTCCTTGGCTGGCTCCATGAGCCCCACGTAGGTTGTTTGCACAATATGCTGGGACCACATTGTGAGATGCTCTTCCCGCATCTGTGCCCATCTCCCCATGACATCACCACTCCTGCGAATTAGCATCTTATGCTCATCCTTTTTTCCACTGACCGGACCTGCTTTTGTTTTGGCCCTTCTCTCGATGTTGTAGGCTCATTTCAAAGCATGTGTTCCCACAGTCACTGTCTGGATGTTGGTGATGCCATGAACCCAGGACACCTGTGACTGCTTCTACTTGATTCACCTGTCCCTTGACTGTGACACCCACTCACTAAGCCCCTCGTGCTATGACAAAGCTGATGCTCTCTCTCTTTTCAAAATAGTCTCTCTTGCTGTCTGTGAAAAGTGCCCACACCCGGTGCTTCCACTAAATGACAATAAAAATAAGCTTGACCCTGGGCCCAGGCACTACGGATCCTTACTGTCACCGCCAGGGACCCTTCTGTTGTCTTCACAGCCTTCTCTGCACTTACATCTTGTACGTTGTCTCCCTCTCGCCTGTGACTTCTGCAGCTCCCTACAGAACGTCAGTGTCCACGGATAATTAACTCCAAGCTATGTCCTCTCAGATCATGGTGGTCTTCTGAAGCCCAGAACAAGAGGGGTTTGGAATTGGCTGACACAACTCCAGTTCCTTCCTGCCTATGTGTTCCGGGTCTCCACCACCATTGTTTCCCCCCTGCTCATCATCTGTCAACTGCATGAGAAATAAGGGAAGGGGGGAAGGAAACAGGGAAAAGAGAGGGAAGGGAGGAAATGGAGGAGTTTCTGAGGTCTTAAATCAGGTTGGAGACCCAGGACAGGCTGGTGCTACAGTCTTGGTTGAGTCTTAAGGCTTAATGAAAACTCAGTCAGAATTCCTTTTTCCCAGGGGCCTTGAGTCTTTTCTCTGAAGGCCTTCAATTGCCTAGATGGTCCCCCAACAGTAGAAAGTCCTCTATTTTACAATAAGACTACTTGTTTAAATACTTAGCTCATGTATCCTATCACAGCAAACCCTATGCTGTGTTTGACACAGCAATCACAAGGAACAGAAAACGCATTATCTCAATCACAGTTTGTATGGTCCTTTTGTTCTGTCCAGCACCCTAAATTGTGTCTTCTTTAACTTTTTACCTCTTTCACTTGGAGAAAACAACTCCAAATGGACCCGGCTAGTCCCAGCCTGGCATTCCTGAGTGCTCAGAATCCTGGGATGGGCACCATATAGGTGGTAGTCAACAGACAAAATGGGCCAATGTGTTGACAGAGGTTTCTGTTCCACCCAGTCCCACAGCCTTTCAGTCCCAAAGAAACACACAGAGGTCTACATTAACTATAAACTGGTTGGCCTATTAGCTCAGGCTTCTTATTAACTCTTAAAACTTACATTAGCCCAAAATTTTGTCTGTGTTAGCCTTGTGGCTTGGTACCTTTTACCAGTGAGGCATTCTCATCTTGCTTCCTCTGCATCTGGATGACGACTGCAAACTGACTCTTTCCTTTTCCCAGAATTCTCCTGTTCTGGTTACCCTGCCTATACTTCCCCCCTGGCTACTGGTCAATCAGTGTTTTTATTAAAGCAATACAACCAACAAATCTTTAAAGGGTACAAGATCATTGTCCCACAGCACCAATGTGCTTCCAACCTTCCTGGCATTCAGTTTACCTGGGATCTAATCCCTGTTCTGTCACGGGCCCCATGATGACTGCAGCCTCTCTTGCCACCTGCTATACAGAGAAAGTCAGAGTTCCCCCATCCTGCCCTCTATTCTGGGCCCTTCTGTCTCCTTAGAAGGTGCCCACAGTCCAGTGAGCGTCTGAGAGGCCACCCTGTGTCATGCTTGTGTGTTTGTCTCATTGTTCTTCCAGACCTGCATTGTTCTGGAATTCCTACCTGTTTCTGTCTGATGGGCTCAAAGCCCATCTGGGCCATCCCATTTACCTCTTCTCCCACCTCAGGGTTCTAACCCACACACAGTTCATTCTCCCCCTCTCCCCACAAGCAGCTGGCTCCTATAGATACCACGCACAACCCAAACATCCACAATCAAGACCTTAGTAAAGAAACTGGCTTCACATAAGCCACATCCTGCGACTGGCCTCTTCTGGTTTTTGCCAGCCTTCTTTTCCCTTGTCTTTTATCCCCACATTGCATGGATTGCCTGATGCTTCTCTGGACAGCAAGAGTCTTTTTTCCCCAAGATCTCACTTTCCTTCTTGAAGACATCAAGATGTTTATATGGCCTGAGGCCCAGCCATGGGCTTGAAGTTTTGACTCTTTGAGTTTCCAGGGTCCTTGTCTATATTGCACATTTATCCACCATCCACTTGCTGGTGAGAACAGATGCTGCACACAAATCTCTATTGAGCATCGAGATTATCCTGATTTTCTTAAGACAAAGGAGGCTTTAGACAAAACACCATTCTGTGGAGCTCAGTGCCTGTACCACAGCAGAAAGGTGACGGCAAAAACCAGTGCAGGACTGAACCTCAAAGATAAAAACAAGGAACTGTGCCCTCAACATAAATATTCCAAGGGCTTCCAAGGTCAGAGAGTAGATTAAAGGAAGTCAGGACGTAGAAGGATGGACACAGCCTGGGGTCATCTATGCTCAGTAATTGCCCATGGACTCTGGTTAGTCAAACCTCAGGTACTGGAACTAGCACATTCTCCTCTCTCTCTCTCTCTCTCTCTCTCTCTCTCTCTCTCTCTCTCTCCTCCACTCTCTCCCCCTCTCTCCCTCTGTCTGTCTGTGTGTGTATGGGTGTGTGTGTGTGTGTGTGTGTGTGTGAGAGAGAGAGAGAGAGAGAGAGAGAGAGAAAGAGAGAGAGAGAGAAAGAGAGAGAGAGAGAGAGAGAGAGAGAGAGAGAGAGAGAACGAAAGAGACAGACAGAGAGAGAAGGAGGGAGGGAGAGAGAGTTAATGTTCTTCATTTCAGACATTTGAGAGGAACATGTGCTGCACTGATCGGTTTTGTGTCAGCTGATGCAAGCTAGAGTCATCAGAGAGGAAGAAGCCTCAATTGAGGAAATGCCTCTATAAGATTCAGCTTTAAGTCATTTTTTCATTCAGTAACCAATGTGGGAGGGCCCAGCCCATGGTGGTTGGTGCCATCCCTGGCCTGGTCATCCAGGGTTCTCTAAGAAAGCAGGCTAAGCAAGCCATGGGGAGCAAGCCAGTAAGCAACACCCTCCATGGCCTCTGTATCAGCTCCTGCCTCCAGGTTCCTACCCTGTTTGAGTCCCTGCCCTGACCTCCTTTGGTGATGAACAACAATATGGAGGTATAAACTGGATAAACCCCTATGTCCCCAACTTACTTTTAGGTCACTGTATTTTGTTGCAGCAATAGAAACTCTAAGACAAGTGTCCTTTGCTCAGAAGAAGTGATGGGCAAGGTCCTGGGTCTTTCTGGACTTAACCAGAGATGCCATCTTCACAGTCTCAAGACAGGAACAGGAATCAGAAATGTTCAAAGTGAGTCCCAAGGGGATGGCATGTATATACCAACTGGACTCGGCAAGCAAAGTTTCTCAGTCAGTAAATAATTCTTAAAATACTCATCCGATGCTTCACACTTATGTTAACCAAACATATGGATCAAATTTTCCTTAACAATTCCATGCTTTGAAAACCAAGCAGGAAAATGCCTGGAAGTACTATTAAGGCTATTTTTTCAGATGGTTTGGTTTTAATTATAAATATTTTCAGAAACCCCGAAAATCCATGGGACCCACCCATCTCAACCAAAGTAATAAAAGTTACTGGCATACAAACCTCATAGCAAGTGTGGTACAGCCCCCTTGTTCCCCAGATTCCACAGCTCTGGACTCAGATGTTAGCTCAGAGTACAGCTTCATTACTTTATCCTTTCTGTCATATTTTTTCTCTCAGCTTTCTTTAGCTATTGATTCTAAAGCGAGTGCCTCTCATGACATTTTAATATTTTCAACACAATGCAGAATTCTCACCTCAGAACAGGATAGCCCAGTGAGTTCTGGCAGCCAACATGTGCGCTTTGGGAAGCCATTTCTTTCCAGAAAATAAGTTTTTTTTTCTTTTTTATTGATTTTTATTGCAGAAAATAAATTTTTATTTTGAATTCAAGGACCATCAGGTTACAGTGAATGAAGAGCGTCTTACTTTATGCCCCCCTTTCTTAGTTGACTGTAGTGATATTCTTCCTATAGACTTACAGAGTATGTGCATATGTGTGCACTCTGTGTGTGTGTATGCGTGTGTGTGCGCACACGTGTGTGTGTGTGTGCCTACAGCATGCACACATGGTAGGCTGAGCCTCAGGTGCCTCCATGGCTCTGCACATATGGAACTGGGCCCTGAACACTGGGACCACAGTGCCTCTCCTCAAGGGCTTCCAGGTCATCTCTGAGCAGCCTTTTCCTGTGGCTCCTTCTTTTCTCTAGTGCCCTGTTCTTGGTTCATGAACGCGAGATCTTAAATCTCCAGGGAGAGCAGTGGTTCTTCTGCTACCGGCATACCTTTGGACCTTCTATTCTGCTTCCTTCTCTGTAGGGTTTTGTCTTCCACTGTAAGACGTCTCTTGGGTGCTCGCTCCATCCTGATTACCTAGTCATAATTAAAACCAAGATCACATTCCTGATGTTAGAAGATGCAGTCCTTGTGGGTTCTGAAATTGACTGGAAAGTAGGGTGCATGCTGTCTGCTCAGCTTCTCCTTCACAGGTTGGGTGCTTCAATCCCACTGAACACTGCTACCCAGGGCAGGACAACAGGCTGCATCCCATACTCTTAACATGCAGAGATAAGCAGATGAAAATTATCCGGACCTGGCAAGGCTGAGATCATTCACACCTAACAGACGGCTGCTAAAAATGACACAGCCTCTGACAGGAAGCAAGGGATGGAAAGAGGAACTCGATATCTGAGGACATTCCCGGATTCCTCCACCAGAGCCGATGGGTGGCCGGTGCTGCTCAGAGGTCAGGGGAATGAGCGCAGCTTGAGCTGGTCCCAGTTCTCCCCTGCTGCTTTCTCTCACCTGCGCTGCTCATCCTGGTGGGTGCGTGCCGGGAGGTGAAGTGTCTTCCTGCCTTCTTTAACCCAGGTGCTGCAAGTTTTCTTCCAAGGACAACTTTGCATACAGCTCTCAATACATCTGGAAGTGACTTTGGCACACTGGAGGGATGGTTTTCCAATTGCATCTGAACAGAACGTTCTCAAATACCACTCTTTCAATCATTCGTTCTCTGAAGTCAAAGCCATGGATCGTTGGGACTGGACATCAGACAAGTTGGGTTTCAGTCCCAGAATCTGCTCCTAATTAGTTCTGTAAGTTGGGGGATCTGCTCATCCTTGTATAGCCTTGGATCTTCCTGGGATATGCAGATACCAGTGTATACAATCCAAATGTCCCATGCCTTCCTGGTCAGAAACTTCCACATTAAAAGGGATCGAGTCCCAATGTCCAATACCTCCCTACCCTCAAACCTCTACATTATAGAGGATGTAGCCCCAACGTCCCATGTCTCCTGGACCTCAAATCCCCACTTAAAGAGGCAGCAATCCACTGTTGATGAGGAGGCTCAGGTCTGACCACAGGAGATGGGGGAACAGAGGACAGCAATGAAGGCAAAGGGAACCTGGGCTCCCTTACATAGTCTCTCTCTCTCTTCCACCCCAGGATCCTCTGAAACACAAAGAAAGAAATGACTTGCGCTTTCTCTTTGTACTTTTTTTCACGTTTGAGAAAGACAGGGAGCAGTGAGAGGGCCACACTTATTCCACCCCAGAATATGGAATTTAAGAAGTCTCAGTCATCAATATTGACACACGAGGCCAGGAAAACCTAGAGCAAACATCCCCCCCAGCAGCACCCACCCCCTTCACAGAGGAGAGCAGAGAAGAACAGCTCAGCCGGGCTCTGGGGTTTTCAAAATGAGAGCCAAAGCCATCTCCAGAAGTCATCGGTGACTGTCAGCCTCTGACTACCTTGGAACGTGTTCCAGGTAGGGTCACCGACACTAACACAGAAGAGATATGCACTGCAGTAAAGGGTGACAGTCAGTGCCTCCTCCCCAGGAAACTCGAAGCCTCTGTCTCTGTGCTGTGGCCCTGCTCACATTGCCACCCATCCCCCTCTGAAGATTAGGCTGACGGCATGGTCATTATCTGGTCTGTGCAGTGGACTGCATTCCCACCAGGGTCACCAGTTAGCTATGAACCTTGGTTCCAGACCCTCTGGGTTTCTCTGGTAGGTGTCCTTCAGTCAGACATCCCTGCCTCTTCTGCTCAGCCTACGTGTATTTGTTAGGGCTTCTATTGCTGTGACCAAACACCATGACCAAAATTCAACTTGGGCAGGAAAGGGTTTATTTAGCTTAGACTTCCATATTACTGTCGTGTTGGTCATCATTGAAGGAAGTCAGGACAGGAACTCAAACAGGGCAGAAACCTGGAGACGGGGCCTGACGAGGGATCATGGAGGGGTGCTACTTACTAGTTTGCTACTCATGGCTTGCTTATTCTATTTTCCTATAGAATCCAGGACTCTCAGCCCAGGGATGGCACCACCCACAATGGGCTGGGCCCTCCTCCATCAATCACTAATTAAGAAAATGCCTTACAACTGGAGTTTATGGAAGCGTTTCCTCAATTGAGATTCCCTCCTTTAAGATAGTTCTAGCTTGTGTCAAGTTGATATAAGACCAGCCACCATACCAAGTGGAGGAAGCACACTAGGTTGTGTTGGTGGGCACCTCCCATGTGTGACAAGCGGCCATCTCAGACATGAGAGCCAGGAGCCAGCTAAAAGTGACCATTGTACTGAGGCAACAGTGGTAACCGGTGGACTTTGGGATAACTCTGTTCTTGTCATTCTTTATTTATTACTTTTTCTTTATTCCAGGATATCAGATGACAAATAGGAACAATAACAGTCTAAAAACAGTCCGGCAGGCAAATTGTCACCCCAAATGCTTAAAGTAGCTATTTCAAAATATGCTATCTACTGGCAAAATGTGTTTTCCATTCTTGTTTTGGGCTCAGCCTGTATTGAGCAATCCAAGCTCCTGAGCAAAGGGTGTCCTGCTGGTACTGAGCAGCCCTCAAGAGATTGGTAGTGAGGGGTGGTCAGGAGGAGGCTGGAGCCTGGAAACCGACTTCCAGGGAAAAGAGCAACACTTGTGTAGATTCTACAGGCTGATTAGGACTTCGAGATTGTAGAAAGTTGGAATGTTAACAGATTCAGAGCCGAATCTATTAGTCTCAGGACCCACTGCCAACGTCTGTGTCTAACATCTTTTCAATTACTAGATTAAACCTTTGGAATAGATTAAATTAGCACACCACTGATTTCCACCAACCAAAAAGATAGAAACGTCATCAGGTAGCTTCTGGGGCCTATGGCAGACATCCCACTGCCTTCCCTAGCCTGTCTACTCGAGGTTCACACCAATGTATTTGAAAAATGCTTTCAGTCTTTCTTTCATTTTGTGGCTATAAAGATTCATGTGGTAGCTTCCATGTTGGAACAAGGGGCAACCTGAACTCATTTCCAGTCATAGTTACAGATATTTGGCTCAGAAAAAAAGCTCATGTCCTCTTCCCTCTGAAGAGAGAATTGCATTCTACAAGGACAGTTGACCTCCATCTGGGTGCTCAGCCATCTTCGTAGCCCAAGACAGTGGTTATGTTTAGATCCCAAACCTACAATGGCTTTCGCTGACATCTGAGATCTCAAACTTAGCAAAGTGGAAGAACCAGTGGTTTCTCTCCTGTGAAGTAGAGCATCTAGGAACTTTTACATGGCCTCAGAAACCAAGATGGAGCCCTGGATAGCAGATTTCATGCCACAGCTGGAGCCCTGAAGCTCTGTGTGGCTGGTACAAGTATGAGGTCACACGAAAACACAGGACAGGCAGAGAGGAAGATGTCAGGTCCCTATAAAGTTAAGTCAGAAAGGAAGGCCTGCTATGGAAAAGACCATTTCCCAGGGATGAAACGGCTCAGATCTGCAGGGGTGTGAACAGCCCTAAGAAGAATCTGGCGCAGTACAGCCCTCTCCATTTTGACATTCTAACCTCCTTAGAAGGCTTACCTGGGGCTGTGGTGGGTTTCATAATATAACAGGAAGCCATCAAAGGCCATCCCTAAACTAGGGCATGGAACTGGCCCCATCAGAGATGCTGAGAAACCCCACTTTCCTCATGGTTATTGGCAGTTTGGTTTCCTTCTCTGTATCGTTGACACCTGCATCTCCACGTCCCCACTGGCCTATAAATTCCTTGGCGGCAGGACTTAGCTGTTTTCATCATTGTGATGCTTTCCTTAGCATACAGCCTGGTGAGCGGCTGGCTGGGGGTTTGAACTCATAATTTCTTATCCACTGGGCTTTGCTCAAGTCACACCCAGCTTCAGGCTGTCAGACAGTAAGTGTTGCCCTCTGGAGCGATTTATTGTGCTTAATCGTATCATCATGTCCACTTGGGTACACTCACCAAAGGAAAAGGAAAATTAGCGCCCCATCCACAGAGGAGACACAGACCCCAGAATCTGCCCCGTCCACAGGTGAGACACTGACCCCAGAGCCAGACCACAGCCACAGGTGGGACAATGATATAATCTCTTTCAAAGCAGAAAAGAAGATTTTCTACCCACAAGGTTAAGCTAGGATAACTGACCTTTTTTGAAAAGATTTTTGTTTAATTTTGACAGATACAAAAGAACTTATTTAACAAGTACCATGTGAGGTCTGCATGCAAGCATACGTCATGTGGTGTTTACATTAGGTTCAACGCAGTGTTTCCTCCAGCCCTCGTCGTGTGTCATGCTACAAACATTAAGATATTTTTTCCTGCGGCTTCTCTAAGCGAGGGCTGTATTCATTTCTTTTGTTGTTGTTGTTGCAACAAAATACCTGACAAAAACCACTTACAGATGGTAGAATTTATTTTATTTTGGTTCACAGATCAAAGATACAGTCCATCTTTTGGCATGGAACTGATGGCCACAGGAATGTGCAGTGGCTGGTTACACTGCATCTACCATCAGGAAGCAGAGAGTGATGAGAGCTGATACTTTGATTTCTCCTTTTTATTCCGTCAAGGACCCCAACCCATGAAGAGGGGCCATCTACATTTAGGGTGAGTCTTCCTACATTAAACCCATCTTTCCTACCTTGGTTAATCTAGTCTAGATAAGCCCTCAGATGATGGGGGAGAGTCTTCTGTTTTGTGTTAATTTCATTGGTTAAATAAAGCGACTGCCTTGGCCCTGATAGGACAGAAAATTAAGTAGGCGGAGTAGACAGAACAGAATTCTGGGAGAAAGAAGCCAAGTCAGGCAGTCGCCATGATTCTCCCACTCCAGACAGACGCAGGTTAAGATCTTTCCTGGTAAGCCACCTTGTGGTGCTACACAGAATATTAGAAATAGGTTAGATTAATATGTAAGAGCTAGCCAATAAGAGGTTAAAACTAATGGGCCAAGCAGTGTTTAAAAGAATACCGTTTTCGTGTAATTATTTCGGGTAAAGCTAGCCAGGTGGCGGGACACAGTCTGCAGCTCTTACTACACTCAGAGAAATGCCCTAAGGCTTACCCCTTCAGTGTTTCTAGGTCCTGCCAAGGATCAGCATTTACTATCATAGAGAATCAGCAGGTGTCCACAGACACTGAGCAGGTGCCCGCAGACACTGTGCAGGTGACCACAGACACACATGTGCAGGTGCCCACAGACACACACGTGCAGGTGCCCACAGAGACTGTGCAGGTGCCCACAGACACTGAGCAGGTGCCCACAGACACACACGTGCAGGTGCCCACAGACACACACGTGCAGGTGCCCACAGACACACACGTGCAGGTGCCCACAGACACACATGTGCAGGTGCCCACAGACACTGAGCAGGTGCCCACAGACACACACGTGCAGGTGCCCACAGACACACACGTGCAGGTGCCCACACACACGTGCAGGTTCCCACAGACACTGAGCAGGTACCCACAGACACTGTGCAGGTGTCCACAGACACTGAGCAGGTGCCCACAGACACACACGTGCAGGTGCCCACAGAGACTGTGCAAGTGCCCACACTTGCCTTTCATGAAGTAGTACACCAGAGGCTTTTGACTTCTGTCTGTCATTGATCAGATACCCAACCAGGCACTGTGAGGTTGCTGCCTTGTACAATAGGTAGCCAGACACTTCATCCAGCTGTCTGTGGCTGCTCAGGGGTAACTTAGAAACAGATCATGGTTAGAACCACACTGGTTGGAGTCTGTGTGCCAGAGATCCCAGAGGGGCTCAGCTGGCCAAGTTGACCTGGGGTAGAGGATCCACATTCCAGACCCTAGCTCTGCAGGTGCTTGGGCAAGGACAAAGGAACAGAAAGACCCAGGCCAACCAAGAAGTAACTGCTGCCCCTCAGAGTTCAGACAAATATCCAGATGGGAGAAAAGACTAGGCTGTTTCTTGGTATGGAGTCAGTTGCTGATGGCTTCTGGGAGGAGTTCAGCTAGAACCCTGCCCATAATCTTGCCTTCCATCTCCCATGGGCTCTCCCCCCCCCAGCCTTCTCTCCCAGAAGTCCCTGGGTTCAAACTCAGCTCAGTATTGCTTCTTTTCTTCTGAGTCACAGTACCCACACAGGCACAAGGAAAGGCTCTGACCACACCCCTCAGATCCAGACCTGACAAGCGACTATGGTCTTCACAGAAGCTGGTCCTACCAGGTAGGTTTTCTGACTGAGGTCTGATATTATACCTGGCCCTGCTGTGGATCACATAAAAATATACCCAAAGTCTACATCCCTATCTCTGTAGTCCACAAAAATAATTTCTTACACCTGAGGAGAGTAAAGTTGAATGTGGAATTAAGGGTACAGCAGTGGCTTGAAAGAAAATGGCCCCATAGGGAGTGGCACTATTAGGGGGTGTGGCCCCCATAGGGAGTGGCACTATTAGGGGGTGTGGCCTTGCTAAAGAAAGTGTATCACTTTGGGAGTAGGGTGTGAGGTCTCCCATGCTCAAGCTACACCCAGTAAAACAGTTCACTTCCTGTTGCCTGCAGATAAAGATGTAGAACACTCAGCTCCTTCTCCAGTGCCACATCTTCCTGCCACCATGTCCTGCCATGATGATAATGGACTAAACCTCTGAAACTCTTAGACACCCCTAATTAAAGATTTTCCTTTGTAAGAG
This sequence comes from Microtus oregoni, assembly GCF_018167655.1. Classification (NCBI taxonomy): domain Eukaryota; kingdom Metazoa; phylum Chordata; class Mammalia; order Rodentia; family Cricetidae; genus Microtus; species Microtus oregoni. Next base: position 24,344,396 of record NW_024543092.1, read on the forward strand.
TTGCCATGGTCTTGGTGTCTCTTCAAAGCAATAGAAACCCTAACTAAGACAGAAATTGGTACCAGGGATTGGGGTATTCCTGTGATAAGCCTGGAGGAATCTGGACTTTGGAAGTTTGGATTAGATCAGGAGAATACTTTAAAGACTGCTTCATGAGCCATACTGGTAGGGGCATGGAAGAAAATGATGCTGAGGGTGATTTGACCTGTGGGGGCCTGGCTCAAGAGGTTTCAGAGAAAAATTTTAGTATGTTGCCTAGAGATCATTCTTATGATATTTTGGTGAAGAATGTTGCTGCTTTTTGCCCTTGTCCAAAGAGTCTTCCAGAGGCTAAAGTGAAGAGATTTGGATTAATTCCACTGGAAGAAGGAAATCTCAAAACAGACTAGTACAGATTCTGTCCTGTGGTTATTACTGATAACTCTAATGATGATTTATAACTGAAAAGGAGCAACCTGAGGAAACAAAATAAAATGAAATGTACATTTTGAGGAAAGAAGGACTAGGAAGTAGAATGGAATGAAGTCCTGTATTTTTATTTTATTTTGTTTTTTGGCAGTCAACTTTATAGCTTTATTGTGCAGGACAGAGGGCCACACTTCTGCATGCCCACCTCCAAACTTTTACATTGCTATTTCTCTGAGATCCTGGTGACCCCTTTCATGATCACCACTGGAGTTTAAAGAGAGTATAACCGAGAAAGCTCAAAGCTTCCTTCCTTAAACACAGGCAGTATATTATATTACAGTTTGTCTTTACATTGAAGATGAAAACCACCCTGGAATTCATCATTAGGCTAAATTTATTTTTCCTTCTTAAATGTCCTTGCTACATACTTTTAGCTATTCTTGTGACTTCTTGTCCTTAACTTTGTGGTGCATACAACGTCTTCATCCTTTTTTGGAACTTTTGCATCTTTCTTGGCACCCCGAGTTACTTTTGGGTTAGGTTCACTGTCCAAAGTGGCTCCAGTTTTTCTGGATCTCAAAGACCTGGCATCTAAATCTCCAGAGACCCCTTTCTGTTTCTGAGTCTTCGAGATTTCTGCACCAGCCTCAACTTGTCTTCTCTGCTGCATGAGGCTGGAGAACTCACTCTGTCCTCCAGACCCTAAGCTCATTCTTTTCCCACTGGCTTTGCCCCAGATGTAGACCTTTTGGCTCCGTCATCTGTGTTCCGCAGCTCTGTCTCCTGGGAGCTCTTCATGGTCTTCTCGTTTGCCTTCATCCCGTCCTTCTCTGCAGATGCACCAACCTTGGGTCTTGGATGTTTTTCAATCACTTTCTTTCAGTACCTGGAGTGAGAGGTGTTTTCTGATCTAGAGGGGTTGAGTTTTCTACTTAAACAGATTAAGAAATGGAATAAAGGGAATGGTGGCTTCAGAAAAAAGATCCCATCCAGCTAAGTTTCCAAGTTGGGAAAAGGAATTAAGTTTAGAGCTGGGTGTGGTGGTTCAAGCCTTTCCTCCCAGCACTCCAGAGGCAGAGGTACACAGCTTTCTGAGTTTGAGGCCAGCTGATCTTCAGAGCAAGTTCCAGAACAGCCAAGCTTAAGTAGTGAAGGAAACCATCAAAACCAAAAATACTGGTAAAGATGTAATTGAAAGATCTCTGAGTTCAAGGACATCCTGGTCTACAGAACTAGCCTCAGAGCTGCTGTGATATTTTGTTTGTGCTCTGAAAATAAATCTTGCATGGAGGTCAGAGGGCAGTGTTAACCCCTAGTTAGCAATAGAGGCCAAATAGTGGAGGCAGATCTTTAATCCCAGCACCTAGGAGGCTCAAGCCTTTGATCCCAGCGCATGGGAAGCACACACCTTTAATCCCAGCTAGGAAGGTAGAGACAGCGATGTAAGGTGAGTGGAGACAGGATTTGAATCCATTCAGTCTGAGTATTTGACCTCCCCTTCAGTCTGAAGATTTCTAGACAGAATCTCCCCCTTTCAGTCTGAGAATTCATAGAGACAGGATCACCCACCATTTGGTCTGAGGTTTCATGGTGGCTGCTCTGTTTCTCTAATCTTTCAGCTTTACCCTAATATGTAATTCTGTATTTTTATTGATTAAGACTAATTAGATTAACACTTTACAGGACAGCCAAGCTAACGCAGTGAAGGGCAGAAAGCTGGACAGAAGATGTCATTGAACAAGGGGACCCTGTTCCAGCCCTAGTAAACAGCAGAACTTGGCAGCTCCAACTACATGGTTCTGGGTTTGGAACCAAGGATAGATCAAAAGAAACATGGAATATTCATGAGGACAGCTGCTGAAGCCAGGCTTGTGTCAGGGGTGTCCCTGAATGGTGGCCTGTTGCGGGAGGTCCTCCCGTTCCTCCAGCCTATAGCTGCTAAGATACCAGCCCATTGGGGGGCGTGGTCTCTCTCTCTTTAAAAAAGCGGCCACTTCCCTCTCCTCTCTCTCTCTTTTTTTTTAAATTTATTTATTTATTAAGGATTTCTGCCTTCTCCCCGCAACCGCTTCCCATTTCCCTCACCCTCTCCTGATCAAGTCCCCCTCCCTCATCTGCTCGAAGAGCAATCAGGGTTCCCTGACCTGTGGGAAGCCCGCCGGCAACTAGACTCCCTTCCTGGTTGCGCAGAGGGCTGACGGTGATCTGTAAGTTTTTTTCCCCTTTACTGACGGTGATCTGTAAGTTTTTTTCCCCTTTAAATAAATACCACCCTATTAATCATAATCCCAAACTGGTGTGGCATTGTTTATGACTTACGCCTTCAGTGGCCCAGAGATGCCATTGCATGAAGCCGTGAAGGTGAAGCCTGGATAGCCTTGGAGATCCCAAGATGTTGGAGATGCTAGAGCCATGGGAGACCTGCTGAGGACAGCTGCTAACAGGAAGTGGAACAGATCAAGAGAATCATGCTGCAATCGACAAAGCTGAAAGGAGTTGGAGCTCTGAAGAGCTCTTTGACATCACACATGGAGGTGCGGAGTCTGGAATTTACCCAGTTGTTCTTAGGTCTTGCTTTGGTCCAATGTTTTCTTGCTACACCCTTCTTTCCCACATTTTGGAATGGTATATCCTGTGCCATTATATATTGGAAGTCTGATCTTTTTTATTTTTTTAGTTTACAGGGGATTACAGTTAAGAGACTGTCTGAATCTCAGAAGATACTTTGAATTTTAGACCTTTAAATAAGTTTGAGACTGTTATAAACTATGGGGACTTTTGAAGTTGGACTGAATGCAGTTTTGCTTGTGAAATAGCTATAAGCTTATGAGGGCCAGGGAGTGGAAAGTGTTGGTCTAAAAGAAAATAGCTCCCACAGGTGTAGCAGCTTTGTGGAATAGGTGTGGCCTTGTTGAAGGAAGTGTGTCCCTACAGGGGTGGGCTTTGAGGCCTCCTATGCTCAAACTGCACCCAGAGAAACAGTTCACTTCCTGTTGCCTGCAGATCAAGATATTAAAATCTCAGCTCCTTCTCCAGCACCATTTCTGCCTGCTCGCCACCGTGTGTAGCCATGATGATAATGGACTATAAACCTCTGAAGATGTAAACCACTCCAATTAAATGGTTTCCCTTATAAGAGTTGCCATGGTCATGGTGTCTCTTCACAGCAACAGAAACCCTAACTAAGGCAGGTACTGATCAGTTTAGTGGAAGAGGCAGGCAGATCCAGGAGGTCACATGAGCTGAGAAGGACAGAGACTGACAAGCACAGGGAAGACCTGGCCACCTTGCTAGCTGTGCAGCTGGAATCCAGTATTGGTTATCAGTGCTGGGCTGGCTCTTATCTTATAGCCAATGGGACACATCAGTACCTCTTGTTCCATACCTCATGGGAGAGCTGAATGAAGGGAGATGGCAGCACCTCTCAGCCTGGGTTAGTTCTAAAGGACCAGGGTTCCAGGCATCTAGCACTGTTAGATCAAGGATGCCTCTGGTGTAAGCCACTGCACATGAAAGAACTTGTTATAACCACAAGGACAAACCAGGACAGCAGTTAGCATTCATTTCTCACACATTCCGAAACCTAATGTAAAGGTTGGCAGACAAACATTCACATATAACCAGGAAGGATTTTCCAGCTGATGGTGGAGAATAACACATCTCACTGGCAACATGGTCAACCTTGCTTCCCCTCCATTGACATGGAATCATCCAGATACCCCAGTCAGTTCCTGTCAGCTCCTCAGAGTGTTTCTAGACTTCTTTTCCATTCCTGTATCCTCTCTGTGTGGCTGTTTAAGAAGGTCCCTTGTGTCTGGTGACTTGACAGGCCCCAATTCCTGCATCCTCCCTGTGTGGCTGTTTAAGTAGGTCCCTTGTTGTGTCTGGTGACTTGACAGGCCCCAATTCCTGCATCCTCCCTGTGTGGCTGTTTAAGTAGGTCCCTTGTTGTGTCTGGTGACTTGACAGGCCCCAGTTCCTGCATCCTCCCTGTGTGGCTGTTTAAGTAGGTCCCTTGTTGTGTCTGGTGACTTGACAGGCCCCAATTCCTGCATCCTCCCTGTGTGGCTGTTTAAGTAGGTCCCTTGTTGTGTCTGGTGACTTGACAGGCCCCAGTTCCTGCATCCTCCCTGTGTGGCTGTTTAAGTAGGTCCCTTGTTGTGTCTGGTGACTTGACAGGCCCCAGTTCCTGCATCCTCCCTGTGTGGCTGTTTAAGTAGGTCCCTTGTTGTGTCTGGTGACTTGACAGGCCCGGTTCTTCTACTTCAGGTTGGTTTTCAGTGCGAGTTTTATTGCCCCACAGATCACCTTCCATTCATAGGAAGCCACCTGGACCTTCACTTGAAGCATATGAGAAAGCTGTGGTTCCTCTGGAGAGCAGGGCATCCTGGCAGCACAGGGCTGTTTCCATCATCCAAAACTTCTCAACGCAGCATGCACGACATTATATGTATAACAGACTTTATCTTTCCTGCTGCAGTTATCTGTGGAGTATGAGCAATGACGTAGGTGTGTGTGTGTGTTGTGCTGTTACAAGTATGTGAAAGTCTCCCTGGTCTCATGCAAAGGTTCCAACTGTATCTGAATAAGTAGCCGTTCCTCAAGAAGTGTCTTTTTAAAGTGCTGGCTGCCTTGGTTTCCTTATTCTCTTCAGTCATGGGCTCAAGTGGCCTTTAGCTCAGCGTGTGTCTCCAGATTCTCAGGAGTGACCCTGGACTGGAGTCAGAGGAACGTTCCCTGCCAAGATGGAAATCTGTCTCCACTCTGACGCGCTAAGACCGTATTATTTGCTAACATTTCCTCAGCCACTGTCAAGGTGACCGCAGCTATGGTAAGCTGTTGTCCTGGACTTGCTGATGCCGAATGCCCTCACCCATGGTGTGGCAATGCACGGCCACCCTCTTCAGCACGTCGTTCCGTAGTCTTTGCTGGCGTTCGCTCTTACCAGAATTTAAATGACTCACACCTGCTTCAAAAAGCTGGTCACTGTGTTCTCCCACATTCCCGAGGCCCCAGACATGCATGAATTTATAACTATTTCCTATTTTTAAAAACCATTTTCGTCTAGACCCACAAAGCCATCTGAGTCCAGTGTCATTTTTGTGGGATGTCTAGACCCACAAAGCTGTCTGGGTCCAGTGTCATTTTTGTGGGATACTCTATTGCTACAGTTGTAGCTTTTATTACCTTTATTTTTGGAAGCTCAAGTTTTTCAAGATATTTCTTACTGATAGTGAATTGTGAGAGTCCATGTTAATAACTCATATGTCTTGCTTTATAGTGATTTACAAAATGAAAAAAAAAAGCAAAACTGGTACTTTCCAATATGGACAAAAACAAAACCTCACACGCATTATGCTTTTTGCTGGTCAGCTTGATGGTTTTGTGCTGACTGTTGGGAGCCCTTCTATTCTGTATCAGGGGACTGACAGTTCTCTAAAACTATCTGCCAGCACAAAACCTTACTGATGTCATGTGTCTAGACACTCTCATTCAGCGGTGGACAGACTGACACTTTGCCTCTGTGTCAGAAGGGCGCAAGCAGCCTTCTCAAGTCCCTATTCCTGGGCATCCCAGCTGACCAGTGGGGGAAGCTGAGCATCCCGGCTAGACAGTGAGGGAGCTGGGTATCCCAACTGGGCAGTGGGGGGGGGGGGTAGCTGAACATCCCAGCTGGGTCACTGGGGGCAACTGGGCATCCCAACTGGGCAGTGCGGGCAGTTGAGCATCCCGCTGGCCGATGAGGGCAGTTGAGCATCCCGGTTGGGCCAGTTGGGGCAGCTCTGATATCAGGCTGTTCTTCTCAGCCCTGTTGCTCCTTTAATGTCAGGATTTATTAGAGCACTGAGGGAGACAGAGGGATTTTTATAGTAGATCTGTTTTTAATTATGTTTGTTTTGGTCAGAATGTTGAAAATATTTTCTTCTTTTTTATATAATTTTTGATAGAATATATTTTCTCTAAGTGTTCTCTTAATAATTTTATCCATGAAGTTCCCTCTGGATCTAAGACCTCAAATACACATGGCTGCGAATACACACACAGACCACGCACACGCACACACACACACGCACACGCACACACCAGGTCTTCTCTATGGTACTGTGGGTTAGCTCAACAGTCACCATCCGCCCTGTCTCCCACCAGTCTGTCAAAGCCTTGCTACGTTGCCTTTCCGATTATAGAGACCCATCTGCATGTGCCCTCCATGTTACCAGTCAGCATGCTAGACTCAGTCTGGTGTGTACCATGTTCTCACGGTCAACATCTGTTTTACTCTAATCCATCATTTTATCATTTACCGCCGTTTCCCTTTCAGGAAATAATTTCCCGCAGATTGGAGAACACCTGCCTTCTCCTCTGCACTCACACATTTTAGTCGTGTTTTACATTAATTTAAACTTTTTATAATAGACCTTAAATAATGCTACTTTGCCTTTCTTTGCACTTATCACATTTATGTTCTGGTATTGGTGGTGGCAGTTTTTTATTTTATTTTATGGTTTGATTTTTAGATGTGGTCTTATGCATAGTGGACTGGCCTCAAACATTGATCCTTCTGCCTCTCCCCACCCCCATCCGTCTGCTAGGATTATAAGCATGTGCCACCACGCCCAGTTCAGGTGGTCCTGAAGATCAAACCCGGGGTATGGTGCCTTCTAGGCTCCTCTACACACATTCATCAAAAGATCACTTTATCAGAAGTCATGCTGTCCTTGAATTCTCAGTATTCCTCATTGTCCGCTATGTTCAGCAAGAACAATTGCAGTGGGTTTTTGATCCTACTGCACGTACTGGCTTTGTGGGAGCCTAGGCAGTTTGAATGCTCACCTTACGAGATCTCGATAGAGGTGGGCAGTCCTTGGGCTTCCCACAGGTCAGGGAACCCTGATTGCTCTTCGAGCAGATGAGGGGGGGGGACTTGATCAGGGGAGGGGGAGGGAAATGGGAAGCGGTTGTGGGGACGAGGCAGAAATCCTTAATAAATAAATAAATTTAAAAAAAAAAGAAGTCATGCTGTCAGTGAAAGACTATGGGGTTTTCTCTTAGAAGCTACTTTCCCCCCTAGGGTGGTAGTTAGAATATCTTCTGACCATGACAGGAGAAAACTGAGACCCATAATCTGAACACGACCCAGGCCTGGGACCTTGCTCCCCAATACTAATAGGGATGTATCATTGAAGAAAAGAGAAATTGTCATCCACCCTTCGGAAATCTCCGTCACTGCAGCTTCAGAGAAACTCAGTATGTGCGTGACTACTGACTGTTGTGTGATCAAACTTAGCTTAAAATCAGAGAGGTTGTCAAGGTTTATGGCAAAGAAAGCATGAGTGTTCTCTGCTGAGCCTGTGGCTCAGGTGTTAAGCTTCATGCTTTGGTTGCGGTCTCTCTTGACGCTGAACCAAAAACGGAAGTACTGTAAGCTCACTGAAGGGACTTTGGACTGGAGGCTCCAGTCACCCAGATTATTGGGATGAGAGCTTCCTTTCCTTAGGGACTGAGTTGCTGCTCAGGACTCTCTGGCTACCAGAGTGAGGACTGCAGACCCAAGGAGCTACTGGACTAAAGCCTTCAATTCCCTGTGGTTCATTGGCTGAGTGCCTCTGTCCACTGAGTATTGAGGTGGAGGTCTTTAGACCCCTATGACTGCTGGACTAAGGTCTTCAATTCCCTATGGTTTGTTAGGGTGAGGGCTCCATTCCTGTGTGTTCTGCTGGTGTGGGGGCTGAGAACCCCGTTCCTGTGTGAGCTGTCAGTATGGGGACTGAGGCCCCATTCCCGTGTGGGCTGTCAGTGTGGGGACTTCAGTCACATCTGTGCTGTGTGACTCTTCCCTCAGCAGTGCTATTATGATCTGAACCTGAAATGCCCACCAGCAAACTCTTGTTTCAGGTGCCTACCTCAACCAGAAGCACTATTTTTAGAAGTTTTAGAGACTTTAGGAGATGGAATCTAGCTAGCATAGTTAACTTGCTGTGGGTGATAACTAAAACTCCCTGGGTCTTTCCATTGTGCTCTGTTTCCTGGCTGCCATGATGTGAACAGCTGCCTGCTGCCACATACCGCTGCTGCCAGGAGTCTAGGGATGAACACATATGGACTGAACCCTGTGAACATGTAATCCTAAATAGAGAATTCTTCCCTTAACTTGGTTCTGCCATGTATTTTGGCCATAGCAATGCACAAGCAACTGTTACTGACAACAGTGGCAAAGACTTCTGACTAAACCTGTCTCGTTGTTATGCCTTCAGACTGTTTATAAAAGGAAATCGGAGGAGGGTGGAGACATGAGATAGAGACGTCCTGAAGGCTCACGGGGATATCTTAACATGTGCTCAGAGGACCAGGGTGTGGATGCAAAGGTCAATAAAGAACTAAGGTCCTGAAGCTTCAGACAGAACCAAGGACTGCGTTGGGAACTGTCCTAGAGACTGGTCACATCACATTCTGGCAAAGAACTTGTCTACGTTTTACTCACAGACAGCAAATTTTGTGATGCTTAATTCAAAAGTCATGGGTTAATCAATTTGACACAGGAAATTCCACAATAGTGTTTAGCATTCAGGCTGTGACATGGTTATTACTGGTTGCTTTAAGGCAAGTTTGACCGTGAGAAACAGGAGCAAAAAGCAAAGAAGCGAAATGTGTAAAGCAAGCAGTTTGACCAAAACAGAGAACAGGAGCACTTTAAAAGTTGTGAACAAATAATTGTTAAAGACATTAGTGCCTGGGGCTGGAGAGATGGCTTAGAGGTTAAGAGCACTGACTGCTCTTCTGGAGGACCTGAGTTCAATTCCCAGCACCCACATGGCAGCTCATAACTGCCTGTAACTCCAGTTTCAGGGGATTCAACACTTTTACACAGACATACATGAAGGCAAAACATGAATGTAGATGAAATAAAAATAAAGAAATTATTTAAAAAGAGAGAGAGATTAGTATGTAGCACCCTGAGTTTGATCCACGGGGACATGAAACAAGAGAGCTGACAAACAGGAGAGAGGGCAAACTGTCCTCTGATTGGCATCTCCCCAAGCAAAAATGAAATTGTAACCTTAAACACATGTAAATTAAAGAGAGAGAAGCACATTGCACTAGGGTAACAAAGAGGTCGACTGAGGGTGTTTTAGGAATTGGTGAGGCGTCATCACATACATCACACTCCCCACTGTGTAAAACGGCAAACTCATTCGACAAATTTCCCTTTAAGAAATCCATGATACCAGGCTCACACGGCGTTGTTTAAGGAAGTCATCACAGATTCAAAACCAAGTGATACTAAGATGCCCATTGCCACAAATGCCACCATTCATACCCAACACTGCTTGAGCGGGCAGAGCTTGGTGTCACTCACATGGCATCTGGTTTAAAGGCATGCAGAACGCAAGAACCTCAGCAGCATGCAAGTTTCCCCCAGACGCTAAAGGAAGGTCTGTGCGGATGGCTGTGGATGGCAGGTTCAGATTCCCCAGGGGGAGTCCCTGAAAAAGCAATGTGTGTGCTGTGTAGATGAACCCTAAGCTGTTCTAGAGATCCAAGCATGCTGTAAACACCAGAAACACAGAGAGCTGTAGGTACTGAGTGGAGCAGCCAAGAAGAGAGACACCATGAGACTCTCACAGCAAAGGCATGGTGACAGGGCTGCCCAAATATGTTGGAACTCGTTGGTTCCACACATCCCTCAGATGGCAAACATGAAGCTATGGGATGACTGTTTGGCCTCCTTGGTTTTGGTCTTGGCTTTGGGTGACTCTTTCCCTGACATCATTCCATTTGTCCCCATTTGGAATGGAAGTATTTCCTCTGTGACCTTTTATATTGGAAATATTAACTTCCCTGTTGATTTTATAGCTCATCTCAATCCTCAGAAGAGAAACTTTGAGTTTGGAGTTGTAGGTAATGTTGGAACTGTTATTATTATGTAGTCTCAAAACTGGGCTAAATGCATTTTGCATTGTGAGAAGGCTATAGACTTTGGGGGACCAGGGATGAAACTATGGCTTGACTATCAAATGTCCCTCACAAGTTCATGTTTTGAATACTTGATTTCCAGGTATGGGCACTACTTGGGGGAAATTCTAGAAACGTTGGTAAATAAGACCTAGCTGGGGATAGGTCCTTAAGAAAATATTGTCCCTGTCACTGTCTGCTTCCTGGTCCACCATGGTACAAATTACTGTTCTTGGTCACAAGCTCCCACCTCTGTGATACTATTCTCAAGCATGTAATCAGAAGTGAGGCAAAATAAGTAATTCTTCACTTATATTGTCTCTGCCGGGCATTTTGGTCACCAAGAATCAGAATTATTAACATCATGATCACAATGTCATAATTTGCTGATAAAACCTTGAAAGTCTGGAGAGCAAGAAAGAGCGAGAGACAGCAAAGAAGACCCGAAGGTGGAAATCTTCCTGTCACAGGTCTGTGTGTGAAGTCAGACATGTGGAGCTGCAATCTACTGGCTGGTCAGTTCCGACTCAAGAAAGAGACCAGGTCCTTTCACGATCAAAGCCAGAGCCTGGTTTCACTTTTCTTCATGGCCATGCATGTCTATACCTGAAAGTTTGGGTTATTAGAGTGTTTACTAGTTTGACTTTCTAATGTTGGGAATTTCTCTGGCCTCATTTGCTCACCACAGAGTAGTGCTACCACCTACAGGGTGACGCTATAACCCACAGGGTGTTGTTATCACCCATGGGGTGGCGCTACCACCCACAGAGTGACCCTATCACCCACAGGGGGCGCTATCACCCACATACCAGTGCCGACTTGTATGCACAGAGCAATACTGACTCCCACCCACACTGTGGCACTGTCTTATACCCACCTACCAATGCTGACTGGGAGACACACAATGATGACTGGTTTCCATATAGCTCCACTCACACATGGTGACATTGGTACTCACAGTAAGTTGCTGACTGGTACCCGCTAGAGATGCGGACAGTCCTGTTTGGGGTTTTATAAACTTGACACAAGTTAGAGTTGTCTGTGAAGAAGAAGATGCCTCCATCCATATTGCCTATAGGAAAGTCTGTATGGCATTTTCCTGATGGATGTGGAAGGGTTTGACCCACCATGGGAGGTGCCATCCCTAGGAAGGTGACCCTAGGGCATACAGAGCAAGCTGAACAAATCAGGCTGAGCAACCCAGTAAGCAGCATCCTTCCATGGTCTCTGCTTAAGTTCCTACCTCCAGATTGCTCCCTTGAGTTCCTGCCATGACTTCCCTCAGTGATAGACTGTGACCTGAGAGGTTTATGAAAAAATAAACCCCTCTCTCCACAGGACGCCTTTGGACATGATGTTTTACTCCAGGAATAGAAACTAAGATGCTGACCAATATAATATTAAAGGTAAGTATTCATTCACTTATCCGCATAGAATCTCAGATGTGGGGGGGGGGATCCCAAATGTTACCGATACCTATTTTATTTTACTCTGAGGTCAAATATGATAATTTATGAACTCTCAAACATTTGCTATGATTAAAATATCAAACAGGTTTGTTCAAACTTTTTTTCTTAGCTGGAATAAAAACTATAGTAGATAGGAATGTAAAAAAAAATATCCAAGACTCTTACAGAATAGGGCAAACCCCATTTGAATTAGTAATGACTCCAAGAAACAAGAGCCTTCAACACAACCTATCAGAGCCATACATAGCAACAAGTATCTTGTAAATGGTTGAGTTCCTGGTCCAGAAGTTCCCCCTAGCAGAGCAGGGAAAGATGGAAGCGTAGAGTCAGAAAGAAGTGGAGAGGTTGTGTAGGCATGGCCCAGCTAGAAGCCTGTGGTGCTCAGATCAGATTCCAGGATTCCTCGGGAACCTATGCTCCTAGGTCATTATAATGTATGTGGCTGGGTCAGCATTGTGACTTAGTCAACAAGTCCACAGATATTTGAATGAACACAGAAACAAGATGTCTAATCAAAACTTGAACCAATAAGTGGATCAATCACCCCTTCCCTTCCCAAAATTCTGGTCCACACAAATGTGGCCTGAAGAGAAAGGTGTTTTTTCTTACTTTTCTCACCAACCCAAAACATTCACGTAGCAGCTTAAGGGGGAACGGGAAAGACATACCATGCTGTAAATGGGTCTCTGTACAGAGAAGACCGCTTCCCTCATCCCTGTGCAGCTTCAGGGGTTTGGCAGGCTGTAAGATGGCCAGTCACTCCTGAGACTGCTGAGGTTAGCAGCCAGCGTCCAGAGCCCAGCGCCCGCTGAGTTACTTCTGGAAAAATCTGGTCTCCGGATGCGTTTTCCATGTGGTGAGCAGAGCCTCTCTGTTCCAGCGGAGCAGCCAGCACTTCTCCCCTAGCGGCCTTAAATATTTTACAAAGTGGAAAATATTTTGCTTCCTTGGACTATGCAGGCTGCAGAAAATGGAAGGCTCTGTCCTGTGTTTGGGCTGTACACTCATTTTTCCACATCTGGTGATCTCTTAAGTCCGAGTGAACTGAAAGGGTTTCGGATTTGCAGTCGAACCTTGCAAACCAGAAATGTGTATTGTTAGCACTGTAAGTAGAATCTCTCCATGTTGTTGTAATACTTTGAATAGCATCTCTTTCCTTATCTCCTGGAAGTTGCGTTCATTTATTTGCAGTAGAAGAGGAAAGCATTTAGATTAATGTTTATCCCTACTGAGAACAGTGGGATGGAAGTTTGGAGGCTAAGACAGAGGGTATCTGCCATTTGCAGTTCTTGGGTGCAGTGTGAGGCACACAGAATACTTGACCACAGCCCACACCGAAACCAAACCTTACCAGCCATGCCCTCTGCACATCAATTTTTCAATCATTGTCTCAAGAAGTTAAAAAGCATACATTATAAGTTCTTAACAAAATGTTGGGTTACATACTCCTGAATAATGACCGACTAAAAACCTTAAGATTGAAATGGGATTCTTATCATTTTACTACAATTGTCTTTAAAGACTCCATTTTAGCATTTTAGATTTTGTTTTCTTTAAAAGTGTAACCTATCTTCCCAGGCGCTACTCTCACACTGGCTAAGCCCATCTGTCATGGAAGAACACAGTGATATATCCAGATGCTAAGCAGAATGAAGACAGGCTATATTAACTCGGGCTTTGATTTACTTTTATTGGGACAAGTCAGCTTTGACTAGGGCACTAATTTTTCAAAAAACCCAATTTGAGAAATGGTTCTCTGCAAGTGCTTTGCCAGATGACAGGAGGCTGCCAGAGCTGGAGTAGACGAAGGTAAGAAGAGAAACTGTACAAAACACAATCCTTCAGGAGACAAGCCTCAGATGTAGAATTTCTTCTCTAAGAAGTTTTGAGCTAGGTTGAATAATGAGTAACAAAAAACTTAGAAACTTACATTTCCATCCACCCAACTTTATGACATTTTTCGTAAGGATTATTTCTCAAAATACCTTCTGGTAAGAGCATTTGTACCCAGATCTTTATAACCAGAAGAATTAATAATTACCTTTTTATGAGAGGCGGGCAAATAACATTGGGGACAACGCAGCCCTAAAATTGAGGGCCTGGGCCTGAACTTGCCAACTTCACCTCTGTTTCCCACACCTGCTAATTAAGTCATTAGTGCCTTTGGACTCAAAAAGCTGAGATTTCATTTGGGCTAACAAATGGGAACTGGGCCTTTAATAATTTGCTACTGAGTAAGATTCAGAAAAGATATTTGCATTTTTACTTTTTAAATTACATTAATTCTGAAAGTTAAAGTGAAATACATGTATCACATAAAGTTCTTAATTATAACCCTTAAGCCTATTACCACAACTCATGCCTGTCATCCTAGCCCTGGGGAAGCAGAGGTACAGAAAGCACTCCAAATTCAAGGCCACCGTGGGCTACAGAGCGACACTCTGTCTCAATGCATCCGTGCATATGAACATCAGACAGTCCGCCATAGAGCAGAGTTCATAAGGCAGAATGTGTGATTGCTACCTAGGATGGGGACTTTTTTCACTCCCACAAAGGAAACTCCATGTCCTGTATCTTAGCAACAATCCCCTCCCTGTAAGCCCTAACCTGAAATCCCCTGTCCCCGGATCTGCTTCTGAACATTCTCTACAAATCAAATGAGGCCGTATGTGTGCGTGTGTGTGTTTAATGTGGTATCTGGTTTCTTTTATAGCCTTGTTGAGACTCTTAAATACTGTAGCGTTTCTGTAATTTTTTCCATTTTTATTATGATTAAAATAACTAATAAAATTTAATCCTTAAGTCCACAGTTCAGTGGTTTTAAATATACTTGTACAATGTGCAGCTACCGTTATTACACCTCAGGTTCCCTCCCCAAGCACGCGCTCCCTGTTCCTCTTCATCCCTGGCTCCAGGCTGCTCGGGGGACCTTGAGTAGTGGTGTCTCTCAACACTAATACACTTCAGGGAATAGGTTGAAACCACATCAGGCCCCTTTTTGCCCATCTATTTATCATTATGGGTACAGTTTACTGTGTATCAGTTTTGTCTAAAACTTCAGTTATTGAAAAACTGGTCACATCTTCTTGGTTGTTCCTGCTGGGGAGAAACACACAGGTGCGCTAGCTGCTAGCCACATGCTCAGATGAGGAAAGAGTCAAGTGGAGGCCCCGCCCCGCCCCGCCCTACTCCAGCCTCCACTCTGCAGGAGTGAGCAGCTCTCTGTCTTTCAAGGAATTGTGTGCTGGGCTAAAGTGAAGGAGTTTCTAGCTCTTTCCTCCTGGACATCCAATCCTCCTCTTTCTCCTTTTCAGTATCAGTGGTATTAGACAAAGCCGGCTCACCAAAGTGCAACAGACTCCACAGGATCCGCTCCAGTTCGGTGCTCTCATGAGGAGTTTGGCTTCTGATGGTCCGTGACTCCCAATTCCAGCTTATTTTTACAGTGTGACATATTTAAAGGAACAAGCATGGCATATACCAGTTCGTGGACCATTTTCCTGTCATAATCTATTTTGAAAGGAAGGTAACATCTTGCCTTCCTGTAGGGCACCATCACCTCAACAGATGACTTTTCTTGTTCCAACAGGAAGGCCCAGGGCTAATAGCTACCCTTGTACCCCAGAAATGTAATGTTAAACAAGCCCCCAAATATTTAAGATCTGATTTTAATGATTGACTATGGGCTTCAGAGAACTTTCAAGTGTTTGTAGGACTCAGCTGTTCACTAGTGGCACAGGAGGAAGACCGGGTTTACATTTAAGTAAATGAATCAGTTATTTTAAAAGACATTAATTAGAACCCTAGGTGATAGCTATCTATATATATATAGAGAGAGAGATAGAGATAGATATGGATATCTATATAGGTATAAAGAGATATAGATAGAGAGAGAAAGAAAGAGGTCAGTCTCGTATATATCAACATAGTATGTCCGTATAAAGTTGGCTATGATTACTCTTTTCTTTAGTCCTAACTTATAAACTATTTTAGGAAAAGGAAAAAAATGCAGGGTCTGGGGTCCTGACTCCCCCTACCACCATGGAAGTTTCTACAGATGCCTTTGAGCTCCTTCCGTCCCAACGGGAAGTACTGGCTCAGCTTCAGCCACTGTAATAACCACACGCGGGTCTCTGGTTATTTAACACGCAGCCCTTGCCACAGCTTTTGCTGAGACCCCTTCCTCCTTCCTATGCTCACCAATGCTAAGAAGGAAGAAGAGGGCTAGGGAGAAGGGGTGTGGAAGGGGCACAGATGTGCCTGAACCGGGATGAACAGTTATTGGCATGTGCGGGATGATGGGGAGTGTCCATGGTGTCCCTGCGAAACAGCGGAGGAGAAGGAGGACTTCTTCCTGACCTGTCCATCAGAGGCAGTATTTCTGGAACCTGTAGCCCTTGTCTTGATGGACGAATTCCACCCTCTCTCACATCTGGTACACACACTTCCCCAACAAGTCTCGAATGGCAGTTCCTGTCTGGAATACCTCTTGACCCAGACCTGGGTCTTACGGGATAGACGTTTAGAAAAGCAACACTTAAAATATGCGTTATGACTGCAAAATATTCACAAACACCGCACAAGAGGAACACGCGGAATTAACCGGCCTCGTCCCCTTTGAATTTCTGATTTCACGAGTTTTAGGATTTAAATGCCTGGCAGACACACTGACATGTGGAATCCACATTCTTTCAGGCACACATGCTTTGAGTCATTGGGAAGAAGGCTAGACAGAGGTCCCAAGGATGGTTAACATGCCAGGGCACCCTGACCCTCGTGCAACAGTGCAAGAGTCATATGGAGGGTGCAGGTCATGGCTCCCTGACTTCTCTCCTGCTCCTCTGGATGACGGAGGGATCCTCTCACTCCAGGGTTGCTTGCACGCTCCCTCAGCGGGCTTGGCAAGCTATGATGGCTCCATGACACAGCTATCCTACTTCTGACCCAGAGCTGGTTTTGAAAGAGCAGGAAGCAAAAAAGTGAGTTCTCACAGCCACGTATTCTTGTGTGCACATGGTCTCCTGACATGTGCTGTGGGTACCTACCTGCACACATATGCGTGTAACCTCACCATGTTCTTGAGTTTCTTGTCACGTGTGCTCACATGTATGTGTGCGAGGAGGAGGCAAGCCATTGGTGAAACCAAGTTAGCAGAAAGCTGGAGGGGGGGGGGGGGGACTCCACAGGCCATGAGGAGGTCTGTAGACCAGATCTGAAGCCAGCACTCTCTCTCCTTTGCAGTCTGTGCAGCAATAGCGTTTATACCCTGTCCATTCAGCTGAGATTTCTCCATCCAAACCCAGCCGGCTGACCGTGGGAAGCAGACCTAAACTCGCTTTTGGTGATCAGCACAATTGAATCTCCTGACAGCACGCCCTTATGAGCGCAGAAACAATGGTTGTCAATCAGCAACAATGCAACACTATCAATGCAATGAGAGAAAGCCAAAGGGGCGCCCTGGGTGCCCCATGCCACCCACCTATGGGAGCTTTTGTGATACTGCCTTGGGTTTCTTTTTATAAACAAACAAACAAAAAAAAAAACAAAGATTAAAGGCATACTCCCAATTCTCTCACCTTCCAAGGGGGATCTGAGTGAGGTCCCCATTGTGAAGGCTGTGAACGCACACACACACACACACACACACACACACACACACACACACTAGTCACAGAGGCACCTCTGTCAAAAGCCTGGAGAGGGACCTGAATCCCAAGGAAAGAACAGCTAAAATATGTAGATGTGAGACTGAGAGAGGTGAACAGGAAGAGACAGGTGGATCTGCCTGGCACTGCGTTTAGAAAATAATTATTTTGTTCCCTCTGTTGCCAACTCCAATAAATGTTCCCAGCTTGCAGCTTTAAATCACTAACACGTCATTTTACCATCATCTGTAAAACATGTACAGAAGAGTTGGTAAAGTCGATTACAAGGCATGCTTCTTGATATGATAGCCCGGATTATGATGGATCAAAATGCCATTCTGTCCCAGAAGAACTCTGCTGGGACTGGAGCAGGTGCTACCTGAAGAAGGAATGTCACCTCATCATACATAAAATGTCCTTCCTGTGCACAATTTCTGTGGAGGAGACCAAAAGTCAGCTATCATGAAACACAAACTGAAAACAGCAAATCAAGTGTAGTGTTGTTGCCAGCCAGGTCTTTAGCAGGAAGTTGAACATGCCTTAGAAGCAGGGCTGTGTCCGAAGTCTGGGAGAACATGACGATCAGAGATCACAGGTGCGTCAAACCATCAAGTATGGTTGGATAGAACATGAAAAGGTCTCTGGACTGACCGCATGTGTGCAAGGGTCCACAGAATCTTCAGAAGTTCAGAGACCACATGGAGCTCCTGTGGCTCCAAGTATTACTGAGCTTGGGATGTGTACCATACGCCAAGGACAGAGTTGATGTGGATGGTTGGACCTGGCCCCAGGCCAAAGGGGTGGTGGCATTGGAGACAAATGCATGTTAAGATAATGTACAACATAAGCATATTTATTATATATTTGATTCTAATTCAAATGGAGAATTTTAACAAAGCAAAATCCAAACTTACTTCTGCACCTACATCATCAATTAAAGCAAAAGATCCTCCCAGTTCTTTAGGACATTTGACAGGAATGAATAACAGGGTCTCCCATGGAGCTTCTATTGCTGTGATAAATCACCATGGCCATAAGCAACTTGGAGAGAGAAGGGTTTGTATTGCTTCCACTTCCTCTCCCATTATGGAAGGAATTCAGGGCAGGAACTGATGCAGAGGCCATGCAGTGGATGGAGAGTGAAAATGACTGAATGGACCCCGTCCTGGCTTACTCAGTTGTTTTGTTATAGCCCCTAGGACTGCCAGCCTGGGGGTGGTACTGCCGACAGCCATCTGAGCCCTCCAACATCAATTGTCAATCACAGGCTAATCTGGTGGGGTGTTTCCTCAACTGAGGCTTCTCCTTCCCAGATGACCCCAACTTGTGTCGAGTTGACATCAAACTAACCAGCATAGTGTCTGAAGCAACAATCAAGTGAGAATTGGATGTGGTTGAGAAGAGTGGGACACTAAAATTCATACACGAGAGTGTGGCTCTGTATGACTCTTTTCAGAAATCTTGTTCTTTTCCCTCCTTCTTCTGTATTTATCTCCCTCCCCCTCCACAGTTAGGACCTCCTCTTTTGCCATTTCCTCCATCAAATCATGTACACCCTGATATCCCCCCTTTTTCTTGCTCCTCTCGCATAATGAGCTAAACCTCGGAAACTGTAAGTCATCACCTTAATTAAAGGTTTTCTTGTATAAGAGTTGCTGTGGTCATGGGGACTCTTCACAGCAACAGAAACCTGCTATGGAATATTAGTTTAAGATATGTTGTTGACAGAGGTTTCTGTCCTGCCCAGTCCCGTAGCCCTTCAGTCCCAAAGAAACACACAGAGGTCTACATTAATCATAAACTTGTTGACCTATTAGCTCAGGCTTCATATTAACTCTTATACCTGAAATTAGCACATAATTCTTGTCTGTGTCAGCCACATGGCTTGGTACCTTTTATCAGCGAGGCATTCTCATCTTGCTTCCTCTGTGTCTGGCTTTCTCTGTGATGACTGCAGACTTAGCCTTTCCTCTTCCCAGAACTCTCTTATTCTGGTTGCCCTGCCTATACTTCCTGCCTGGTCACCCCACCTATTCTTCTTGCCTGGTTACTGGCCAATCAGCATTTTATTAAAGAAATACAACTGACAAATCTTTACACAGTGCAAGACTATTGTCCCATGGCACTTCCCCCCTTTTTTATTCAAAACAAGAACTCTGAATCGAATCTCCCTTGTTTAGTTTCCTTCCTGACCATCCATAACAACTTGTAGCCAACACTCTAAACAAAGAAAAAATCCATAGTCCATTTTTTGGGAATGTAGGCATAGTTTTCTAGGCTACTTCCTGCTGATTGGGGGAGCTGATAATCTTATGGGGACCTAAAGAAAATTGAGAATTATTGTCAAGTCCTAACTGGAATATTTTGTGAGTCTTGATCATCTTAGTCAGCAGTCTTGAGGCTGTTCTTGATATAGAACTCAGACATCTGGGTCATCCCTCCTATTGGAGATTTCTCAGGGGTCTTCCTTGATCAACCCTGATTTTTTCTTAGCCCAGAATGAATCCACAGTCTCTCATGTCCTGTGGAAACAAAAGCGAAACCTCTTCTCCAAAGTAACATATTTTTTGACTTAAATTTTGAAGTCAAAGTATTTTCAAAATATGTATGTTGGATTAATCCAGCAGCATTTATAATCAAATGTCTTTTGCTAGCTGTTGTTACTTCCTTAGCTATCAAACTATTCAAAGACAACACAATAATATACAATATCCAGACTCCCTGTGTATTTTCCATCTATACGTGGCTCTATTTTAAACTCTGTTTCTTTTCTTCTTACTTTTAATTTTTGATTTTTTTGAGACAGGGTTTCTCTGTGTATCTTTGGCTGTCCTGGAACTCACAGAGATCCGCCTGCCTCTGCCTCACTTGTTTCCCAAGTGCTGGGATTGAAGGTGTGTGCCACCACACCCAACTGCTCTCTTTTTTTTCTCTTTTAAAACAGACTTCATGCTTTTTTCTTTTCTCTCCCAAGCCTACAAGTATTTTTAAACACACTGTAAACTGTTTAGAGGTTTTCTTCATCTGAATCTATCTTTACTGCATATCTCTTTTTTTCTGACCACATGTGATGGAGGAAGGTCATTGGTTAAAAAATAAAGAAACTGCCTTGGCCCATTTTATTGGTTAGAACATAGGTGGGTGGAGTAAACAGAACAGAATGCTGGGAGGAAGAGGAAGTGAGCTGAGAGACGCATTGCTCCCCTCTCTCCGGCAGACGCGATAGCTCTGCTCTCTGAGGCACAAGCAATGAAGCTCCGACCCAGGATGGACATAGGCTAGAATCTTCCCGGTAAGACCAGTGCTACACAGTTTATTAGAGATGGGTTGATCGGGATATCAGAATTAGCCAGTAAGGGGTAGAGCTAATAGGCCAAGCAGTGTTTAAAAGAATACAGTTTCCGTGTAATTATTTCTGGGCATAAGCTAGCAGGCGGCAGGAGTGCTGGGGACGCAGCCCCACCGCTCCTAATACTACACACATGAATCTTTAATTTGCTAAGTGATATGCCTAGGATTAAAACTTTGGATTTGACGGCTGGATCCACCCCATTCCTTACCTTTCTGAGAATCTAGAAATAAGCATGGGAGCCATGCTTATTGGCACAACACTGTAGAGTTTCAAGGTCCCTGCCACCACCAAGAAGCATGCTGTTGGTTGTTCACAAACACCATTTAAGTGTTTTGTGGCAGAGCCTCTTAAATGAGCCACAAGGCTTTTGCAGCTAAAGCTGTGTCAGGAAGCCTCTCTTAAATGACATGCACTTGTCTCTAGCAAACAGAGCCCACCTGAGAAAATGCTGCTACCAAAAAGCCATGCTTAACCACGTTCTTTTGTGTCTAGAATTCCTTCCCAAGCTCTCTCCCATTTTATGTGGATATTGTTGACTACGTTGGAATATTTGTTTAATGATGCAAAGATGTGTTGCATTCTTTTATTTTGCATTTGTTTAACTCTGTGAAGCTGTGTTACTTTGCCCATCTAAAACACCCAATTGTCTAATAAAGAGCTAAATGGCCAATAGCTAGGCAGGAGGGAGAAATAGGAGGGGCTGCCAGGTAGAGAGAAGAAATAGGAGGAGAAATCTAGGCACTAGGCTTGAGATAACAGCAGCAAAAGGAAAAGGAGACTTGAGAAAAGGAGGAGAGGAGGATGCCAGGGGCCAGTCAAACAGCCACACAGCCACACAGCCAGCCACGGAGTAATACATAAAGAAATATATATATTATATATATAATATATATATTTATAATATATTAATATATATATTATAAAGAATGATAAAAAGCCTCCATGTATTTATTCAGAAACTGGGGTGGCAGCCCCCACCCAGAGGAAAAAAACTACAGAAATACAGAAGACCTAACTAAGACAGTAACCATCAGCTCTCTAATTCAACTAATGACCTAATCAACAAGAGAAAAGCCATGCCTGGTACTGGAAACCTAGTTAACTACCTGGGACTAGTGAATTCATAGATCTTGGAGGAGAGCCTATGACTGCCGTTTTACTAAACCATGGTGGTGGTGGTGGTAAGACTTTGAAAGCCAGAAGATTGGGGAATTTACTGTGAGATTGTGTCTCCTAATAATGTCAAAAGTACACCCATAAAAATCTCACCAACATGACTCCCTAAACATGAGCTGGAGAAGAACAGCAACAGACATGCTCACACAGACAGATGAAACCCATGAGGTCTCAGTCCTACAAACAAGTAAGGAATACTGAGAGAGAAGAAGACAATCTTCCTCAGGGAAGAGCATACCAACTAGTTATCCAATACCAAAGTCAGTCCTGAAAACATACATGCAAATAACATTATACAGACCAAGCAGGCTATACATATGTTGTGTGTGTGTGTGTGTGTGTGTGTGTGTGTGTGTGTGTGTGTGTAAAAGAGGCCATGGATATGAAGGAAAACAAGGAGGAATATATGGGAGAAATTGAAGGAAGAAAGGGAATGGAAAAATGATGTAACTATATTATACTCCCCAAAAATAATTTAAAAATAAGGGGAAATATGATAAGTTAAAAATGACAATTGTTTAGTTTTTATTCCTGCAAATGTGTAAACTAGCCTGCTTTTCTGCTCGGTTTATCTTAAAATAAAACTCCCTCCTCAGAGAAAGAAGGAAGAAGCTCTTCCTCTTTCATAACGAACACAGATTTTTCTGGGAAAATACAAAGGAGAAGATAAGTGTTGACCTTATTTCCCATTCTGTTCTGGTGACTGAGGCGAAAAGGCTGTTGTGAACTTCCCACACCACCATCCTCACACAAACAGAGACTTCTCAATGTCTCAGGCCCTGCATGGCTGTGACTATTGAAGCGTGGTTCCACCATTCCCCAAGAGTCTCAGCCGGCAGGTATTGAAGAGTGTGATCCGGTACAGAATCACCCCCATCCCCTCCAACATCCATGTTTACAGAGTCCCACTGAGAAGCCCATGTGCTACTTTCTGTCACAAGAATACGACCATTGCTCTGGTAGCTGGACCTCCTCTGGCAGATGACAGCAACGCACCCTCACTCAAGGGCTGCCTGATGGTGACCCTCTGGAATGAAAGGGGACTCTGCAGATGCTACACAGCTGACACCAAGTTCCTAGGAAACATCACAGAGCCTGGCTGTGTCCAGCTGCGAGTCAGGGATGAGGGCTGGCTGCCTGGAACAACAGAGCCCTGAGATGACTCCAGCCAGGATTTGAATGGCAGATTGAGTCCAAGAAGTGATTGACTGACACCATCCAGAGAGGAGGGGTAGGGGTCCAAGATTCGCTGAAGAAGACCCAGACTCAAACAGTATGTAAGCACAAACAGCATTTATTCTGCAGGAGTAGTCAGCATGCATGGGTCCATCGTCCACACAAAATGGCAATGGCGACCCTGGAAAAAGGTGCCCAGGCCCCTTTAACAAGGAACTTGGGGAATTCTTAGCATGAAGAGCTAATCTTTGTTCTAATTGGTCAATCAATGAGCTGTTACAGGGAGCACATGTTGATTGACCAGGACTAGTAACAGCTTTACCCATTGCAGGCTTTTTAGTCATATATGGTTAGTAGCAGCCATATTCTGTAACTTTGGGTCCCACACACACACCTAGCTTTATAAGGTCAGGTTTGAAAATGTTTAGCTGATTGATTAAACTTGGCTGGGGGACTTGCTGGACCCAGGCTTAGGTCGTTTTCTACAATGGAGCTGCTCTGTTAAGATGGAGTCACATTCAGGCCTCTTCAGAGCCTAGAGACAGTGCATTTATTAACCTGGAATCCCGCTGAACATGCTTCCAAGTCTCTCTTGAGTGCACATCATAAACTACACAGTGGGGTTCTTGTGAGTACCCTCTCCCTGCACTGTACCTGAGAACCACTGTACTCCTACACACACACACATGCCCATGCACACGTGTACGCATGCACACACATGCACATGTGCATGTCCATACATGCACATATTTACACACATGCACACGCATGCATACATGCGCACATGTGCGCGCGCGCACACACACACACACACACACACACACACACACACTGGTTCTGGCGACCTTCTGCATAGACGATCCAGCAGACACACTCTCTTCCACATTATTGCCATCTCCCAGCTGTATTACACATGAATGGGCCATCGATACTTGGGTCCTATGCCTGCCCCAGGCTGGATGACGACAGTTCAAACGCCTCCTTATGTATATACTCATCTGCTTTCCCTCTTGGGTTTCTCCTACATATCTTTACACCAATCTGTTTCCAATCCCTGTGACAGAAAAAAAAATGACACCTGAAGAAATCAACTTAAAAGAGGAAAGGGAAACCTGGCTCATGTTTTCAGAGGTTTTGGTCCATGGTTCATGGACTCCAGTGATTGGGGGCCTGAGGTAAAGTGGAAATCACGGTGGGGAGTGTGAAACACTCAACCTTGTAGAGGCCAGGAAATAACAATGAGACACGGGGAAGACATCTGAGGATGGGGCTGGATTTTGACCATTTTGGTCACCTCTGAGGCTAATCCCTCTTAAATATCACAACCCTTTTCTGCTGCACTTGCCACAAGCTACATGCACGGCTGTCAGCAGACACTCACATACAACTTCATGCCAAAAGTTTCTTAACATTATTCATCATGGTGAGCTTGCTGTGGGACAATGGTTTTACCCTGTAAAGATTTGTTTCTTGTACTTGTTTAATAAAATACAGATTGGCCAGTAGCCAGGCAGGAAGCAGAGGTGGGGCGATGACAACAGGAGGATTCTGGGAAGGGGAAAGACTCAGTCTGCAGCCATCACCCAGACACAGAGGCAGCAAGATGTGACTGCCTCGCTGAGAAAGGTACCAAGCCACATGGGCTAACACAGACAAGAATTGTGGGCTAATATAAGTTATAAAAGTTAATAAGAAGCCTGAGCTAATAGGCCAATCAGTTTATAATTAATGTAGGCCTTTGTGTGTTTATTTGGGACTGAAAGGATGTGGGACCTGGTGGGCCAGAAATCTCAGCCAACAGTGAGCTGGTATATTATCCCAACTGATGTGATACACTTTCAGAATAATAGTTATAATAGTAATGATTCCCCCTGGTATTTAAGAGTATAGCTGTGCTCCTGAGCCTCTGGCCCTCAGACTTCAGGAGAGCTGGGTACTCTCCCCACCATCCAGCAGGTGCACAATGAATCGGAACATAACAAACATCCCAAGGACATGCACCAGAAGGCAAGCCCTGTAGCCTCAATGCTTCAAAACAGAGAGGCAGCCGCCCCCACAGAAACCTCCATGATGGCCCAGAATTTGTCCTTGGAGATACAGAGGGAGGTATGTTGTAGAACATTATGTTAAGATATGTTACATTTGTTTATGCTATGAAAATGTGTTTAATGATGCAAAGATGTGTTGCATTCTTTTATGTTGCATTTGTTTAACTCTGTGAAGCTGTGTTACTGTGCCGGTCTAAAACACCTGATTTATCTAATAAAGAGCAGAATGGCCAATAGCAAAGCAGGAGAAAGAATAGGCAGGACTGGCAGGCAGAGAGAATAAATAGGAGGAGAAATCTGGGGCAAAGATAGAGCGAGAAACAGGAGAGGAGACCAGGACTCCAGGGGCCAGCCACCCAGCTACACAGCAAGTCACAGAGAAAGAAGTCCAGAAAAGTATATAGAAATAGAGAAAGATAAAAGTCCAGGTGCAAAAGGCAGACAGGATAATTTAAAGTTAAAAAATAAAAAAGCTGGCTAGAAATAAGCCATGCTAAGGTCAGGCATTCGTAACTAAGAATACGGCTCCATGTGTATTTATTTGGTAACTGGGTGGTGGACCCCCAAGAGAGCCAAGAAAATCAAGAGTATATAACAACCAACAGCACAGGTGTCCTCAGAGTCTTCTGGCATTGTAATGTCATATACGAGGTTACACAGGACTCCTGAGGCCTAGCTTCATTACCAGTAGGGATTGGTGATTGTGTGGAATGGGGATTCCTGCCATGGCCATATCCAGACGGGTGCACAGCAATGTGTGCACACACTGCCCACCACTGGCCCTCCCTGGCTTCTGCCGGAGTTGGGAGGCTCACAATGAAATGAATGTGTTGAGCAAATGTCTAACTGTACAACAAACCTCATAGGCTGCCTTCCTGCTGCCACCTCAGCCTCAGGCATCGATTAATAAGATCTGTGGAAGTTTGAATAAGGATGGTCCCCATAGGCTCATAGATTTGAGTGCTTTGTCACCAGAGAATGTCAGTATTTGAAAGGATTAGAAGGATTAGGAGGTAAGCCCTTGTTGGAGGAGATGTGTCACTAGGAGTAAACTTTGAGGGTTTCAAAGGCTCACACCAGGCCCAGTGTGTCTATCTGTCTGTCTATCTGTGTGTGGGTGTATCAGGAATTAACATACTTAGCTACTGCTCCATCAAGCTTGCCAAAGGGGGTATTTGATAGTTTGAGTTTGGGGAGAACCTAATGGTAGCAAGTATGCAATGGCAGGCGTCACACTCAATATGAATCCTGGAAGCTGCTGTCACTACAAATGAGAAACTAAACACAAGAACAGTCAATGCCGTGGGACACTCCCACAGGCCTCGTCTAGAACTCCAGGGTGACACAGAATTGCGAAATGTGTGGAGGGGCTTTGTGTCAGTGGGAGTACCTGCCCATTTCTGGGTGTCTCCTCTGGCAGCTGCACCTGGAATCTGGCAGCTGGAGATGATGGCTAGAACCCAGATGACTAGAGCACCTTTGGGTGAAAGTGAGGGAGTACGCGACAGGTGAGCAGGAACCCAGCTTCACAGTGAGAAGGGACTGCCTAGGGAACTGGCTCTTACTAACCGGATCAAATAGTCAAGAGCTCTGGCCTTTCCCTGTGCAAGCAGAAGCACTGTGGGAAGGAAGTTCAGCATGAGTTCCAGCCCAGAAGGGAGCTAGGGACACAGGGAGTCATGGCCTTGACACCTTTCCAGAGTTCACAGGCTGGTGGGAAGCTGGGAAAACCCAGTCACAGACCGACAGGAACCTGCTGCATGCTGTGGTGGACAGTAGGGCAGCCTTTGCAGGTGTGTGTGGGGGTTGGGGTCCTTCTAGGAAGTGTAAGAAGATGAGCTATCAAGCTACAGAAGGGCCTGGGTGTCCAGGGAGTAGAAAGAAGTCCTGTCATTTAGGATTACGGGCAGGCACTAGGGAGAATCCCATGACTGAAAAATCCTGAGCAGGAGGGAGAGGATCCTGCAGTTCAGCATCAGTTCTCCTGGGGACAGTGGTGCTTTGTAGGGGGACTGGGTCAAGGCTTGGGTTCTCACAGATGCATCTATATATCACCAGAGAATTGGGGCTGTCCGTAGGTGTTGTGTTCTATAATTGTGGAAGAAAGTAAACACAAAGCATTGGGAAGATCTCAACATGCTAAACAAGGGTCTAAGCATTGGGAAGATCTCAATATGCTAAACAAGGGTCTTTTTTTTATTGAAAAAAAATTTCTGCCTCCTCCCAGCCTCCCATTCCCCTCCCCCTCCTCCCACTTCTCTCTCCCTCCCCCCACTTCTCTCCCCCTCCCTCTCCACTCTGAAGAGCAGTCAGGGTTCCCTGCCCTGTGGAAAGTCCAAAGTCCTCCCCCCTCCATCCTGGTCTAGGAAGGTGAACATCCAAACTGGCTAGGCTCCCACAAAGCCAGAACATTAAGTAGGATCAAAACCCCGTGCCATTGTCCTTAGCTTCTCAGCAGCCCTCACTGTTTGCCATGTTCAGAGAGTCCGGTTTTATCCCATGCTTATTCAGTCACAGTCCTTTTTTGGTTTTTACAGGAAGCTTTTAGCCTGTCCATGCAGATGAAATTATTTGACCATGTGCTTCAGACATAATACGCTGCCAAAATTTCTTAACTATATATTTTTAGCAGAACCACTGCTTACCAGCACTAATTACATACCGTTCTCTGCCTGAGAAATTACTATAGACTGCAGAGGAGTTGCTAGGCTAACCTCCAATGTCCTGGTGCCATGTCCTACCAATAAAAACAACACTGCAGAAATGATATCCTTAAAAGAAGGGGAGGGATGCAGACCAAGGAACCCAACTTCTTTCCTGTCATGGATATAGACAGTTAATATTTCTAAAATGGTGCAAAAAGATCTTTATTAGAATTGAACTATGGAAAATCTGTACTTCAAAACAACAGAGAAACTCCCAGAAGAACAACTCAGATGGTCCTTTGCCCTTTTTTTCACTAGGATTTGACTCACAGCACAAACTCTGCATGCACAGGAAACCAAATGAGTGTTGTTGGAGGCCACTTGTTCGTTCCCCAGCCACCCAGACTCCCGAAATAACCACACAGAAACTATATTATTTAAATCACTGCTTAAACTACAATAATGGCTAGCTCTTACATTCTAAACTAGCCCATCTCCATTCATCTGTGTATCACCACGTGTCTGTGGCTTAACAGATAATGTTCCGTCCCCAGCATCTGTCTCTGGCAGGGCTACATGGTGTTTCCTGACTCCACCTTCTTTCTCCCAGCATTCAGTTTAGTTTTCCCCACCTAGCTCTACTCTGCCCTATCACTGGCCAAGGCAGATTCTTTATTCGTTAACCAATAAAAGCAACACATATACAGAAGAACCTCCCACACCACATGAACTTTTCTGGAGTTGCAATTTACTTAAATTTACTTAAATTTGCTTCATATTTACATGTTTGTCTTTACAAGTTAACATGTTTGAAGTGTGCACAATTTGGTCCTTGTCATAGCTTGTTTCTCTGTTGCCATGATAAAATACTGACCAAAAGCGACAGGGAGGAAAGAGCTTATTCGCATCATACGTTCTGACACAGTTCATTATTTAGCAGGCATCATGGAGGAACTAATAACTCGCTTGCTGCTCAAGGCTTGCTCAGCTTTCTTTCTTGCTCAGCCCACCTGCCCAGGAGTAGCCCTGACCACAGTGGTCCCTCCCACATCAATCATTCACGAAAACGTTCCTCAGACTTGCCCACATGACAATCTGAGAGAGGTATTCCTCAGTGGAGGTCCCCTTTCTAGGTTTCTGTTGACAAAAACTAATAAGCACAACCCTTAAATACATCAGGAAAATGGTATTTCTTGCTGGAGTGTGTTCACTGCTCAGCCTGCTGGATTGGAGGTGTCTTCTGTCACAGACTGGACAGTCTGCGTGGATGGTGGCATCCTCTGTCACAGACTTAACACTTTGAGGGCTAGATGTGTCTTGTTCTGTATGTGCATCTTTCACATGTCACACAAAGGACATGTTCTATCCTAACCCAAACACAGAAGTGAGCTCACAAATGTGCGAGGCCTCATAGCTTTGGCTATGAAATGCGTAACCTCAGGACTGGCATCTTAAATTCATTTGTTAATTCTGTAATCTCCAGGGCGAGCTAGTGTGGTGCATACAGTAGAAAAACACCACAGAGACCCTATTTTCAAAAAAGTATAAGGTAAGGACTGACACTCAAGGTTTTCATCTGATATTCACACTCACTGTGGCACCAACACACCCAGGTTCAAACACACAAATGCACACACACACACACACACACACACACACACTTATATAGCCATAAGCAAATTCTGATAAACTAGTTTTGATTATATAAGTTACTATAATACTTTTTAAACAAAATGCTTTATCTTTTTGTCTTCAGATATAAATATTGCTTTAAATATCTTCAAAGACAATAACAGTTCAATATAAAATTCCACTAAAATTAGACAAGTGGCTAATTAAAGAGGCCAAGAAAAGAAGTGGAGAAGGGTAGATGGAAATATCACAGGGAAACTCTACTTTGGAGTACCTGATACAATAATCAATATTAAATAAAGCCTTTGCTACTATGTTTCATAGTAAAAATTACAAAATATTAATTAAAATATTAGTTACTTTTATATATTCACACTAAACAATATTTTCTGAATATGGAATCATGGCTGAAGATTTTACCTGGCAGACAGCTCAGTGGGAAGAAGCAAGAGTGTCCAGGGACTGGTTTGATGGTAATGAACAATCAACTCTGGTGTTCAGGTCATATACAGACAGCACCATTCAGATAGTATCGGTCATAATTATAACATGAAAGATTAGGAGTGGTTTTCAAAATTAAAAATGTTACTGTTATAAATATTTGCAGGCATTAAAACCTTACAGCACACCATAACCTCCTGAGTCACTGCAATGAAACTGTCGCGTGGGCTTACGGCAGAGACTGGGTGGCATGTGCTACTGTGGGGACTGTGCTCTTAAAATGTGAGCCAGCGGGGCAGTGCTGGCACACACCTTTAATCCCAGCACTCCGGAGGTAGAGGCAGGCAGACCTCTGTGAGCTTGAGGCCAGCCTGGTCTATAGAGTGAGTTCCAGGAAAGCCAGGGCTGTTAGACAGAGAAGCCCTGTCTTGAAAACCAAATAAATAAATAAATACGCACACACACACAGACATACTTGTGAGCCAATTCATATGAAATGGTTTAGGTGACAGACTGGGAATCCCGTAGAGGGTGACACAGACTAAAACTAGGGCTGTTCACCTCAGGAAGGCAAGGAGGAACCGTGCCAAGTGCCCTGGAGGTTCTGCGGCACAGCTTTGGTTGGGACAGGTGATGCACCTAGCATAGAGTATTCACCTGAACTGTCACAAGAGTCTGGCACTGGGACGCTGATGAACAGCCAGGAAAGAGGGGATGAGCACCAATGTTGGCCTTACTGGCACAGTGTCCTTGAGGGCATTCCTGGGTGCCTGTTACAAACAGCCCCACAGATTGTACTGTAGTCACTGGGGGGAGAGCACTGTAAGCCTGGGCCAACATAGAAGCTCAGCTGGGCTCACAGCTTGCAAGGTAGTAGGAGAGAAACCAGAACATAACTAGACATGAAAGATTTCCCCAGAAGCAATCCATGGGGAGCTTATCCAGAGTGGGCCAGGGTATAAGGCCCTCTTTCAGAGGGAATAGAACAATAAACGATCAGGTAAGCTCATGTCCATTCCCCCAAACATCTACTGTTCCTATTATCATACGGTTTTATAGCCCACCTCAGCTTCAGAGGGCAGGAGTGAAGGCATAGGCTGTAGACTTTTGGTCGACCGGTAGAGTCGTTTGCCTTTAAAGCTTGTATCGTTTCAAAGGCTTCACCTTGTAAGATAGTTGGTTACACGGCAGTTTGTGCTAAGTGTTTGGCACCAGCAACCCCCATACAGAGCCACGGACACAAAAGACATGTCCTGCACAGACCGGACAGATGGCGACCGGCTTCTACAGTTTACGAAACTGAAGTTCACTCATTCGTTCTAGAAAAGCCTCTTGTTTTCTCTCCTGTTTCCAGTCAGACTTGTTGCCTCACACGAAGGATAATGTATACAAAGGTTCTGGACACGCTCCAGGGAATTCCCGAGAAAGCTCACATTTGAGATTGCTGAGGCAAAAGAAAAAGGCTACAAAAAGCACTATTTTCTGAAATGCAGCCCAGTGAGTGGACATGCCTCCCAAATAGTGCTTACACCTGGGAACAAGTATTCAAAACATTTATCTTGTGGGGCTACTTCAGATTCAAACCACAAGATCATCTCATAAAACTACAATGATATTTGAACAAAGTAGAGTGAGAAACAGGTGGCCATTACCTAATTCAAAGGTGAAATGGTGTCTGCGTATCTGGGGTAGAAACTAACGCAGTCTTTTAAATCTGCATTTGCATCAATGTTTTCATTGACACCTTTCTTCCAGACTTCACACTCACCAGCATCTCCTCTTCTGTACTCTTGGAGAAAAACCAGAGCAGTAGTCCTTGACATCAGCCTGAGTGGTGGTCCCCCAGGAAACCCAGTCCTCACAAAGGCTGTGGAGGGCACAGTCTTAGGCACAGTGCTCTGTTGGAGGCGTGAAGTCCCAGTTGCTGCGGTGCTAGCACATGGCACCTCAACCTGAAGTTCCTCTTGTAAACAGCTTCTGTTGTAATTCAAAGGGCAACAGCCCTTGTGACTTCAGTGGTCCAGATGCTGTAGGTACCAAGGCCGCTCACTGTGGGACACTACAGTCCCACGTGGAGACTCTTCGGTTGTGACTTGTCATCTTTGACCCCACCCGACAGGCCAGGCAAAGGACAGAAGAGCTGCTTGCCCTCTTCAGGAAGATGTTTTCTGCCCCAGCCCTCT
This sequence comes from Microtus oregoni, assembly GCF_018167655.1. NCBI lineage: Eukaryota > Metazoa > Chordata > Mammalia > Rodentia > Cricetidae > Microtus > Microtus oregoni. The sequence goes on from NW_024543092.1 coordinate 24,376,522, forward strand.
ATAAACTGTGCACTAACTGGTGCCTACCTGGGTGGGACTGTCTAGGGGGCTCCACAGCTCCAGCACAGGGAATGTCAGACTCCCGCAGTTCATGTTTAGAAAGAGATAAGTTGATCCTCTTTTCCAAGATTCACAGAGAGAATATAACATTTCTATGAATGTAACTGTTATATAAATCAGTGTCAAGAGTCATAAAATAATCAGTGCAGATGCCCCCCCCCAGACTCCCTGGTCGAGGCCCAGGTACAGCCGTCCTGTCCTTGTCTTCATCGTCATTTTGCTTTGCTTGTCCCCATGTGAGTGACCATCCTTTCTGCCCATGTTCAGTTTCCTGATCACTCCAAACACTGCAGACACCCCCTTCAGCAGTTAGACAAATTTGTATCACTTCTCTTCCGAGCTACCTGTGCTATGTCTATTCAGCTCTTGTCTTTCTGGAATCTATGATGTCATAATGAAAGGAGAAAGGGGCACTCAACTCTCAATTTTTTAAAACACACTGTTTATGAGTTCAAGTGCATGCAGTAAGTAGATTAGTAAGACTCAGGCATCAGTAAGTGGGAGATGACTTGAGGCCTCAGGCGCCAAGGGACTAAGAGCCCCAACAGCTACCATAAATGGTCACCTACTCATCTGGGAAAATTTTTTACCAAAAAGAAAATTCCCCATGTATGTGGAGTGTTCTCAACCTCTTCGGTGCCAGCAAATGTCATGAACTCAGCGTGCAAGGCACCATGGAGCTATGCCCCAGCAAACTCAGGGATAACAGGGGAACTTACACAGAAGAAACAAATCAAAGTTGATCCTAATTAGAATATGGGCAAACTTTGATAGGCAATAAAAACGGGAATAAAAGACATGAGAGAGAAAAGAACAAGGCAGTGAAGACATAGTTTTACGCTCACTCCTTTAAGCGAGAAATTTCTGTGGTTAAAATGTGGTCAGGCAACCAACACGCCAACAGTTCGGTTTTGCTGTAATACTGACAGTGAGCTTCTGAGGGGCTGTCGCCTGTGGCCTGCATGCCCCTGAGACCCACAGACACCTGTACCTGTACGTACACTTCGTCTTTTCCCCACTAGCCACCTGGTGTATGCACAGCACAGAGAACCTTCACGCTAGACAGGAAAGGCCAGCTTCCTCCCAGACAGGCCTGGAATGCAGAGCAGTCTCTTTAAGCTGGAGGCAAGAATGGGGCCCACATCTGCAAAGAAAGCCTTGCAAGGGAATGGGGAAAATGAACAGAAGGTTTGGGCCAGATCCCTCTGTGGCCAGGCTTGGGACCACGACCACGTTCTTGCTTTGATGTCTTCAAACACATGGATGTGCCAGTGTTGAGCAAACCATGACATATTCCCCAGAACATGAATCATTTTATCTTTCAAATACCAAAGGGAATCATAAGAACCTCCCGTTAGAGATTGAGAAGACCAAACTGAGTATGGTGTCCATCTTCTGTGCCCTGGGCCTTGTTCATCCTGAAGAAACCACAGAGGGACATCAAGGAGGACAGTATCAGGCCATGACTCCCTTGTCAGCTTGCACCCTCCAGTGCAGCTGCCCCGGCAGGATGCATGAAGTGAGAAATGGCAGAGTGCAGAATAAGATGACCCGGCTTCTGCAGAGTCCAGTGCTGCTTCAGGCTCCCCCACCCTTCCTTCTCTCAAAGGTACCAACAGGAAACAGACACCGACTCATCTTTATTGAAGAATAACCGCACAGATGGGCTATGGTTTCAGAGGAGGGTGAGTCCTGCAGAAGGGGAATCCAGCAAGGGCCCCCTACAAAAACTGCCCCATCTGCCTCCATGGCAAGTCACGAAGGCTTTCATTTCATCCTGCACTCTTATCGTCAGGCCAGCAGTCACTCAGCCACAAAGAGCTGAAGTTTCCCATCCAAGGCGGCAGTGGCGAGCTGTAACACAAAGGGGAGCCCTACGTTACCACCAAACATTTTCCATTCGCTGAGTAGCCAGGGATAAAAGTGGCCACAAAGTTTACACATTAGTTGTAATGTTTCAGATCAAAGAGCAAAACTCATTAAATTAGTAAAATCTGTTGCAGTAGTGTGATACTTATACTTCATTAGTCCAAGACACATTCCACTGATGCTTTAGAATCTGAAATGCTTTGACCTTAGAATTCTGAGTTTCAGAACAGCCCGGGTGATAAGATCTTATTTCCACAAAAAGTTAAAATAAAAATGGAGACCACAGGATGCATGGGGCTTTGTCAAGCAGACCAACATGTGCCTGGAGAACTCTCAGGACAAGAAGAGAATCAGGGAGAATATTTAAAGAAATATGACAAAAAAAAGAGATTCTAAAATTGATAAAAGATATATAAACATCTGTGCTCAATAGGCTCCCGAGATGAGCTAAAATAGCCTCACGCATCCATGATGCAGTAAATATCAAAAGCCAAAACCATGTTGAATCCCAGAGGCAGCAGAAAAAAAGTGGCTCACGACCCAGGATACTCTCAGTGGCTGACAGACTAAAGAGATTAAAAGAAAGGGTCTCTCTCTGTCAACAGAGAATCCTGCGTCTAGTAAACACACTTGAGTCGTGATGGGGAAATTGAGGCTTCCCAGATAGGCCAAGGGTCATTACCTCTAGTCCTGTCCTCTAAGGAACGCTAGAGGGAGCCCACTTTCCAGTGACATGAAGGACTGTGAATATGGACTTAAAGTCACGTGAGGATAAAGGTCTTAATAAAGGCAAATGTATGAGCAATTACACCAATAGAACTCCATAATTTTTGAGACTTTATGTATATGGGTGTTTTCCCTGCATGCATGTCTGTGTACCACATGCACGCAGTGCCATGGGGCCAGAGGAGAGTGTCAGATTCCTGGGGACTGGAGTTATGGAGAGTTGTGCACCATCATATAGGCGCTGGGAGTTGAATCTAAGTCCTCTGGAAGAGCCGTTTCTCCAGGCCCTCAGTAACTAATTTTAAGAGGCAAATACATTATTAAAAAATTGTTAGTGTCAAAGAATTAATGTTGTAACTTGGATTTGCAACTCTACATTTTCTTTTTTTTTTACATTTTCATACATAATTTAAGAAGCAAGTGAATTTTAAAATTATTATTGGCTTATACTTTGATGAACACACTATATTCATAAAATTGTACTTTTCAATTTTAATAACTGAAAAAAGGTTAGTGGGCTGCCCAAGCTTGACAACCTGAGTTCAATCTCAGGGACCCACGGAAAGGTGGGAGGAGGGAACAAATTCCACAAAGCTGTCCTCGGATCTCCACGTGTCCACTGTGGCATGGATATTCTTCCTCAAAATAATAAAAATTTAAGCTGAAAAAGGCAGGGGTAGCAGTGATAGAAAAAGCAGAGTTTTGTGTGTTATTGAAGTTAATCTAGTATAAATAAAATTCAAGTGTTTCAACTTTAAAAGGTTAAATGTAATCTCTACAAAGACAGTATCTATAAAATATACACAAAAGGAAAAGGAAATACTTTGAACCATTTTATTACAAGAATTGACTAACGACAATGGAAGAACATATGCAAGAAAGGAGGGAAAAATCTAAACCACACGTGGGGAAAGTACAGAAGTAAGCTCCTTCTTACCTATAATTACTTTAAATGTAAGCAGACTGGCTCTGCAACAGCAAAAAGGTAAAGGTTGGAAGGATGTATTAAAACAAATTGTCCACCTATATGCTGTCTACAAGAAACTCATTTTAGATACAGAACCACAAATAAATTGAAATGAAAAGAAGATATTCCATGCAAATAACAACCCAAAGTGAGTGGGGATGGCTCAGAAAACTAGACTTTAAATAAAAGGTTATGAGAAATGAGATGTTTTTATTGGTAAACATGTCAATGGCCCAAGACACAATGATACAAACATTCACATAGATCATAGAGACCACTGAAACACATGAAACAGAAATAGGAAAAATTAAGAGTAAGATTTTTGACAATAACAGGTTTCAGTGCTCTCCTGTCTTCTGTCAAACCCATCGAAGGCCTGAAAAGGGAGATAATATTACTTGAGCAGGCAGGAAGTACAATCATGTAGCGTCCAAGGCGAGCAATATATGACAGAGACAATTAGCTACCTGAGCAATCACCCAAAGTCTCATTTTGCAATGTTGAAGCAACCAACTTTGGCTATGGCCTAGCATAATTTACAGACCATTTTCAGAGGCAGGAAATTTTTCAAAACCTGTCTTGGCAAGATTTGACAGTCTTTTTTTCTTGTATCCTGCTTGTTCTGTCTGGACATCATGCATTTTGTCAGTGGTCAATGCATGGGCAGTTCCTTGCCCAAAGGCCAATTTTGCCAAGAAGAAAACAAGCTCCAAGTGGAGTGTCTTTGGTGCTCAACATTCTCTCAGGAATAGATTAGTGCTGTCAGGAGCAATCACGTCTCATGTCAACAGAACCCTAAGTTATTTAAATGCCGTGTTCCACAGATCCTTGAAGTGGTTTGAAGATTACCTATCTAGACAGAATACAATCTCTATAGTGGTGAGGAACAATTGTCTATATCCTGTCAACTATGTTTTAAATAAATGTGACTGGCCAGTAGCCAGACAGGAAGTATAGATGGGACAACCAGACAGGAAGTAGAGGCGGGTCAATGAGAACAGGAGAATTCTGGGAAGAGGGAATCTCCCTCTGCAGTCCTGTCCAGACAGTGAAGAAGCAAGATGTGACTATGCCACTGAAAAAGGTACCAAGCCATGTAGCTAACATAGATAAGAATAATGAGTTAATATAAGTTATAAGAGTTAATAAGAAGCCTGAGCTAATGGTCCAGTCAGTTTATCATTAATACAGACCTCTGTGTGATTTCTTTGGGACTAAATGGCTGTGGGACTTGGTGGGAGGACAAAAGCCTGGTAGAACAAGGACTTGGTAGGACAGGAAACTTTGACAACATGCATTCTTGGTTAAGTTCATTTCTTAGAAGCTTTCTTTTCTTTGAGGCTACTGTGAATGGAATTGTGTCCATAATCTCTTTCTCTGTATGTTTGTTGGTGGTGTGTAGAAAAGCTATTGATTTGTACAAGTTGATTCTGTATCCTGCCACATTGCTGGATTTGTTTATTGCTTCTAGATGCTTTCTGGTACAATGTTTAGAATCTCTACTGTATAGTAACTTGCCATCTTCTTTCCCTATTTCTATCCTTTGAATTTTTTCTTGCCTTGTTGCCTCAACTATCACTTGAGCAAAAGATTGAAAATGAGTGGGGATGCTGAAAATCCTTGTCTTATTCCTGAATTCAGTGGGATTGCATCAAGCTGTTTTTAGGATGGTGATGGCTGAGGGTTTCTCATATATAGCTTTTCTTATGTTGAGGTATGTTTCCTCCAGACCTACTCTGTCTAGAACTTTTATCATGAAGGCATCTTGGATTTTTATCAAAGGTATTTTTTTGAGATGATCATGTGATTTTTATCTTTAAGTCCATTTATGTGATATATTACCATTTATTTACTTATGTTTGCTGAATCATCCCTACATATAAGTACACAACCAACCTGTTCATGGCACATAATCTTTTTGATATATATGTATATTCTGTTTGTAAATATTTTTTTTTTTATTTTCGAGACAGGGTTTCTCTGTAGCTTTTGGTTCCTGTCCTGGAACTAGCTCTTCTAGACCAGGCTGGCCTCGAACTCACAGAGATCCTCCTGCCTCTGCCTCCCAAGTGCTGGGATTAAAGGCGTGCACCACCACCGCCCGGCTGTTTGTAAATATTTTATTGAACATTTTGAATCTATGTTCATCAGGAATATTGCTCTGTAGTTTTCTTTTCTATTGTTGTGTCTTTACCTGATTTGGGTATTACTATGATACTGGCTACGTAAAAGGAGTGTGGGAGAGTCCTTTTGTTTCTAACTTTTTAAAAATGAATTTAAAATGACTGACTGTAGATCTTTGAATGTCTGGTACAATTCTTTTGTGAATCCTCTGACCCTACCTTCTTTTTTTCTTAGCTGTAAAGCTTTTTTTTTAATTTTCCTTTAAATTTCTTTTTTTAAAGATTTTATTTATTTATTGTGTGTACAAGAGGGTACCAGATCTCATTACAGATGGTTGTGAGCCACCATGTGGTTGCTGGGAATTGAACTCAGGACCTCTGGAAGAACAGTCAGTGTTCTTAATCTCTGAGCCATCTCTCCAGCCCCCAGCTGTAAAGCTTTTTATGACTGTTTCAGTCTCCTCATTTGTTATGGGTCTGTTTAGGTTCTTTATTTTTCTTGATTAAATTTTGGTGGTTTGACTGAATCTAGAAATTCATTCATTCCTTTGCGGTTTTCCAGCTTAACAGAATACAGGTTTTTAAGGTACTATCTTACTATATTCTGAATTTCTTTAGTGTCTGCTGTAAAGTTTCCCTATAAGTTTCTGGGTCTCTTAATTTGGACCCTTTTCTTTCTTTTGGATAGTTGCACAAACAGTCTGTTAATCTTGCTTGTCTTCTCAAAGAGCTAGCACTGGACCCATTGGTTTTATGCACTGCTTTCTTTGTTTCTATCTCATTGATTTCTGCTCTGACTTTTATTATTTCTTCCCATTGACTGGATTTGTTCTTATTTTTCCAACTTTTTGAACTGCATTATTTGTGCTCTTTATGATTTAGAGCCATAAACTCCCCTCATAGGACTGCTTTCTACATGTCCCAGAGGTTTTGTTGTGTTATATTTTTATTTTCATTTAGTTCCAAGAGGTTATTTCTTTTTTTTGATTTTTTTTCTCTGACTCATTCATTATTCAGTAATGAATTGTTTAATCTCCATGAGTTTTGCATTTACTAGAGATTTGTTTGCTGTCAGTTTTATGTTTTATTACCTTGTGGTCAGATAGGATACAAGGAATTATTTAAATATTTTTTAATTTATAAATATTTGGTTTTGCCCCAGTATGTGGCCTATTTTAGAAGAGCTTCCACATGCTGATGAGTATAATGTGTATTCTTTGTTATTTAGCTGGAATATTCTGTAGATAACTGTTAAGTCCATTTGATGTGTGATATCAATTAATTCTGATATTTCTTTATTCTTGTTCATATGATCTGTCTATTGAAGTAAGTGGGGTAATGGGCTAGCACACTATTAATTGATTGTTAATCTGTGTCTTTCAGTAGTAGATATTTTTTTTTTATGAATTTGGGTGCCCAGAGTTTGGTGCAAGTATTTTTAGGATAGTATTATCTTCTTAATTGACTATTCCCTTGAGTAGAATTAAGCATCCTTCTTTTTCTCTTCTGACTGGCTTTATTTTGAAGTCCATTTGCTAGATGTTAGAACAGTGACAATGGCTTGCTTCCTGGTCCCATATGGCTGGAGTATTTTCGTCCATCCTTTTACTCTAAAACCGTACCTGTGTGGAAAGATAAGATGTGTTCCTTACAGACAACAGATAGGTGTATTCTATTCAGTTAGTCTACCTTTGATTGGAGAATTGAGGCCATTGATATTTAAAGTTATTATTGAAATATGTGTGTTAATTGTAGCCACCGTGTGGCTAACTTTTGGCATTGTTGTATTCTCAGTGTATTTGTCTTTTAATAATTATAACATCATACTTCTTTTCACGGGCTCTCTGGTATGCTCATACCTCTCTTCAACCTGAAATAATATTCCTGTATTTTCCTTAGGTTTGGTGCATTGGAGATATATTTTTTAGGCTTTTTATGTTGTGAATTTTTCTCCTTTAATCATGGCAGATAGCTTTTCTGGGTATACTATTTTAGGTCTTTCAGGACTTGGAATGCATTGCTTCATGTTCTGTTATTCAGAGTTTTATTGAGAAATCAGCCATTATTCTGATGTGGTTTTCTTTATTTGTAACTTGGATTTTTCTCTTATGACTTTCAAAATGCTTTCTTTGTTACATATACTTAGTGTTTTAACTATGATATGGATTTTCTTTTCCAGTCTTGTCAGTTCTGCATGCTTCTTGTGTCTGTACGGATGTGTCTTTCCTTGCTTGGGGAGTTTTCTGCTATGATCTTGTTGAAGACCTAGTCTATGTCATTGATTAAGGTATCTTCTCCCTCCTGTATGTCTATATTTCATAGTTTGGGTTTTTTCATAGTGTCCCACATTTATCATATTCCTTTCCTGCATTTTTAAAGATTGTTCATACTCCTTGCTTATTTGATCTGGATCCTTTATTTTACCTTGATATATTTTAGTCTTGATATTCTATCTTCTGCTTGATTCATTCTTCTTGTAAGGCTTTTCCTTTGAGTTTTATAGTTGAGCTACAGAGTTTTCACTTCAGTTTGAGTACTCTTCAATATTTCTATCTCTTGATTGAGCTCCAATCTCAAGACTGTCTTTGTCATTTACATCTCTTACATTTGTGTTTTCTTAGGCATCACTCAGACATTTCTTCTTCTTAAAGTCTTTCTCCTTAATTTCATCAAGCCATTTCTTTGTGTTTTCTTTAAAGTCTTGGATTCCTTGATGACATTTACTATTTTTTAAATTCTGTATCCTGAGTTTATCTATGTAATTTCTATGGGACTGGTAGATTTGGAAGTTGAATACTGACTTGATCTTTCATACTGTTTCTATCTTTGTGATGAGATCTGAGCATGTGGACTCACTTTGTTAGCTCTAAGTGTGATATGGATGGAGCAGATTGGGGCAGAAAAGAGGATGTGTGGGCAGATTGGGCCTGGAGGCTGGAAATGGCTTCGGTAGAATCAAGTCAGGTGGACAGAGGAGATGAGGCAGTAAAATATGTTTCCTGGTCCAAGCCTATAGTGTCAGGATAGATCTGGCTGAATGGAAAGGTTGCATATGGCCTGTGAGGAACCTGTAGACTCTGGGTAGATAGGGCGGGCCCTGGCAGACACCTAGAGGTTGGTTGTGGTATAGGTTAAGGGTGGCCAGACAAAGCTAGGGCATTGGATGTGGGGTCCGAGCTAGCTATGGCAGGTTGGAGAAAGGATAGGTGTGGAGAGACAGGAAGACGCATGGGACTAGAGCCTGGGTTAGGATGTGGGAGGCCTGGCTGGGTGGAGCGTTAACCAATCTTCATCATCAGTCTATAAGTAGCTTTCTGGGTTGACAATCTTTCAGACTGACATAAATGAATGATTACTTTCTTAAGTGAATAACTAGTATCAGTGAAATTGTAGCAAGCCTGACCACCCTCTACAAGTGTCCAGGAGAATCAAAGGGAAACACAACAGAACTAGCAATGGAAGGAACTTTGCACGCTTATTAATGAGAGGCAAGGTAAGAAAATATCATTAGGCTTACCTACCTGCAGGTTCAGCTTGAAAAGACAATTTTAAAACAGAAGGATCAGTTAAGACCTGTGGATAATACTTCAAGAGTTTCAAACTATATCCAATAGACTTCAGAAGACAAAAAATAAAGGTGATGCTTAGGAAGCAATTTTTAAAGAACAGAAAATTACACAGCTTAGATGCCAAATTGATGAGTTTTTCAAAGTGTTGTTAGTAAGTTTATAGCGATGGAAATTTTACAACAAACCAAACTTCTATTTCATGGGAAGAAAAAAAACAGACATTATCGGATAAAATATGGAACTTCAAAATATCAAATGTAGCTACAAAATATCACTGAAAAATCAAATAATGTATTACAAGAAAAGGAAAAAGTGACATAGAAAAAGTAGTGACCACCGAAACTGGTGAGAATTTAGCCTCTTTCTAGCAACAGCAAACATATAGAGAGCACACCTATTGCAAACCTATAGGGAGAAAACCTATAGCAAACCCATAGAAAGCACACTTACAATAAACCTACAGAGAATACATCTACAGCAAACCTATAGAGAGTGCACCTATAGTAAACCTAGAGAGAGCACAGCTATAGTAAACCTATAGGGGAAAACCTATAGCAAACTTATAGAGAGCACAGCTATAGTAAACCTATAGAGAGCACAACTATAGCAAACCTATAGGGAGAAAAGCTATAGCAAACTTATAGAGAGCACACCCATAGTAAACCTATAGGGAGAAAACTATAGTAAACCCATAGAAAGCACACCTACAGTAAGCCTACAGAGAGTACATCTACAGCAAACCTACAGAGAATACATCTACAGCAAACCTACAGAGAGTACATCTACAGCAAACCTATGGAGAGCACACCTATAGCAAACCTATAGGGAGAAAACCTATAGCAAAACCATAGAGAGCACACTTACAGTAAACCTATAGAGAGCACACCTATAGCAAACCTATAGGGAGCACACCTATAGTAAACCTATAGGGAACACAGCTATAGCAAACCTATAGGGAGCGCACCTATAGCAAACCTATAGGGAGCACACCTATAGCAAACCTATAGGGGAAAAACCTATAGAAAAACCATAGAGAGCACACTTACAGTAAAGCTATAGAGAGCACACCTATAGCAAACCTATAGAGAGCACACCTATAGCAAACCTATAGGGAGAAAACCTATAGCAAACCCATAGAGAGCATGGACATGTTTGTTAGGACCTTATACTTGTCCAGGAAAAAAACACATTTATCACAACTTCTGAATTTTTCAGTTGAATATTAAGTTATTAAATTCCAATTAAATTTAATTTTCAATAAATCAAAACATAAGGATAACGGTTAAAGAAAAAAGAACTATTTTATCTTCCAGTCAATAATATAAACTATATTAACTATAAGATATAAGATTATATAAAAAGCTAAATCAAACGTGAAGTAGGTGTGACCTCACTGCAGTTGTGACAGCATGTACAAAGACCTGCACAAGCTCAAACCAGACAAAATACCAGCATGGAGAGGGAAGGGAGGCACGAAGCACCAGTCCTAGCTAGGGAGCTATCGGCAACTGATAGCGAGTGAGAATTGGAGAGTCAGTTTCCTTTCTGCTTGTAGCTCCTGGTAGGTCAGCAATGCTTTAGTGGATGGACACACATCCAAGAATATGTGGACAGCAAAAACTGAACTTGAGGGTTGTTTTTAAAAAAGAAAGGAAGGAAGGGAGAGAGGGAAGAAGGGAGGGAGGAAGGGAGGGAGAGAGGGAGGAAGGGAGGGAGGAAGGGAGGGAGAGAGGGAGGAAGAGAGTGAGAGAGATAAATTGGATGGGCATAGAAGCAGAAGTACACCTGAAAGGAGTTGGGAAAGAAGAATAAATGTAATCAAAGTGCATTATACAACATTCTCAAAGAGCTAATAATGTGCAGAAGAAAGAGATAACGAAGGGAATAAGGCCTCCCAACTTCAGACATGAGGGCTGGTTTCCTGCAATGAGCTGATGAGAGCCTAGGAACCACTTCCTAAGCTTCATCAACACCACTCACTCATTGCTAACCGTGCTCTGAAAATATTAGTGTTAGGTTAGACTGCACAGGGATCATGTTGTTGGGAATATGTTTCTTGGAATTGAAAATTAACAATAAAATTATCTTTGAGTCATTGCTCCACGGGCATCTTGGGCAAGTTTGCCCACTTTCCGAATCCCTGGCTTGGTTCAGCTCTGGCTATTGTCCCTTTTCTACAGCATTACAGGAGCAGAAAAGAGTGTGATTGTGCTGGTAAGTGTGAGCTCAAAGTGACTGCCCTGCTGGCTGAAAAGGAATAAAATAGCAGCAGGGGTCAACTCAACAGGGAGCAGCACAGACAGGTAGGGCTAGCAACACACATAAAATGTGTGCAGTCTCCAAGACTGCCCTTCACTGTGTCTGAGTTTTTCACCGAGGGAACATGAAATAAACAAGTGGAACTCACTGCCTGCCTTAGGTGTCCGGGGAGAGAGATGAACACAGCCCAACATTTGAAGATGACATCATGATACAATGTAAAATGATGGACATCCTTGAAGGACCACGCACAATGACCAAGCCGTGCTTACCAGGAGTGTAAAGCTGGTGGAGCATCACACTAGCTACTCCCCTGCTGCTATAGTGAAGTGTGAAGCTGGTGGAGCATCACACTAGCTACTCCCCTGCTGCTGTAGTGAAGTGTGAAGCTGGTGGAGAATCACACTAGCTACTCCCCTGCTGCTGTAGTGAAGCTGGTGGAGAATCACACTAGCTACTCCCCTGCTGCTGTAGTGAAGTGTGAAGCTGGTGGAGCATCACACTATCTACTCCCCTGCTGCTGTAGTGAAGTGTGAAGCTGGTGGAGAATCACACTAGCTACTCCCCTGCTGCTGTAGTGAAGTGTGAAGCTGGTGGAGAATCACACTAGCTACTCCCCTGCTGCTGTAGTGAAGCTGGTGGAGAATCACACTAGCTACTCCCCTGCTGCTGTAGTGAAGTGTGAAGCTGGTGGAGCATCACACTATCTACTCCCCTGCTGCTGTAGTGAAGTGTGAAGCTGGTGGAGAATCACACTAGCTACTCCCCTGCTGCTGTAGTGAAGCTGGTGGAGAATCACACTAGCTACTCCCCTGCTGCTGTAGTGAAGCTGGTAGAGAATCACACTAGCTACTCCCCTGCTGATGTAGTGAAGCTGGTGGAGAATCACACTAGCTACTCCCCTGCTGATGTAGTGAAGCTGGTGGAGAATCACACTAGCTACTCCCCTGCTGATGTAGTGAAGTGTGAAACTGGTGGAGCATCACACTAGCTACTCCCCTGCTGCTGTAGTGAAGTGTGAAGCTGGTGGAGAATCACACTAGCTACTCCCCTGCTGCTGTAGTGAAGCTGGTGGAGAATCACACTAGCTACTCCCCTGCTGATGTAGTGAAGCTGGTGGAGCATCACACTAGCTACTCCCCTGCTGCTGTAGTGAAGTGTGAAGCTGGTGGAGAATCACACTAGCTACTCCCCTGCTGATGTAGTGAAGCTGGTAGAGAATCACACTAGCTACTCCCCTGCTGCTGTAGTGAAGTGTGAAGCTGGTGGAGAATCACACTAGCTACTCCCCTGCTGATGTAGTGAAGCTGGTGGAGAATCACACTAGCTACTCCCCTGCTGCTGTAGTGAAGTGTGAAGCTGGTGGAGAATCACACTAGCTACTCTCCTGCTGCTGTAGTGAAGCACCATGGCCAACGAACTCACAAAAGAAAATGTTTAATTAGTATTCCGTTTTCAGAGGGTTCAAGTCCATGATGGGGGAACAAAGGCATAGATGAGAACTCTTTTCTCAAACTTCAAAGCAGGAGGCAGAGAAAATCACAATGGGAATGGCATCACTCTCTTGAAACCTCAAAGCGTGCTAGAGATGTGACACCTCCTCTAGCAAGCCTAGGAGTCTTTCCCAAACAGCTCCACCCACTGGAGACCAAGTATTCAAACACACATGGGAGTTGTTCTCCAATCAACACAAATTAGAAAGGAAGGAAAAAAAGAAAGAAGGAAGGAAGGAAGAAAAAAAAGGAAGAAAGAAAAGAAATTCATCTGATGTGCTATAATAAATTGAGTAAAGCCTGGACCATATGATCATCTCAACAGACAAAAATATTACACAGAAATTAAACACCAAACAGACTAGCAATAAAGGGGGCTTCCTGCATGCTACTGCGCCAGGCATGCAAAGCCCACAACTTAATGGCAAAGTCCTGGAAACGTCCACTACAATTGGGAACACAACAAACAATCAGAGATCAGGAAAAAGAAACGCAACTCATCTGGAGTGGGAAGGCCTGAAACTGACTTTTTGGGTGATAGAATCATATGTACACAAAGTAAGAAACGATCAAAAACTGTCACATACAATAAACAAGTCCAGCCAGATCACAAAGATCAATATATAAAAATTAACTTCACTTTTATATGGTTATACCCCATGCCTATTCTAAAATTAAATTTAAAGATATTGGGTGGAAAGCGAGAGTAATAAATGGTACTGGCAGTTGGATCTCATTTTCTCTCCTGTGGACATGTGTATGTATAAACACATACACACCTACGCATACTCAGGAAGAAATACCTGAGAGCGTCCACAGTGGCCCCAGGGGGAAGGCTCAGGGCCTCAGAGATGTCACGGATTTTCCTCGTGTTCGCTCGCCCTCTCCCTCTCCCCTTTCTCTCCTGCCTGTCTGTCTCTCTGTGCACACCCCTCCCCCTTCCCTTTCTCTCCTGCCTGTCTGTCTGTCTCTCTGTGCACAACCCCTCCCCTTCCCTTTCTCTCCTGTCTGTCTCTCTGTGCACACCCCTCCCCCTTCCCTTTCTCTCCTGTCTGTCTGTCTGTCTCTCTGTGCACAACCCTCCCCCTTCCCTTTCTCTCCTGCCTGTCTGTCTGTCTCTCTGTGCACAACCCTCCCCCTTCCCTTTCTCTCCTGCCTGTCTGTCTGTCTCTCTGTGCACAACCCCTCCCCTTCCCTTTCTCTCCTGTCTGTCTGTCTCTCTGTGCACACCCTTCCCCCTTCCCTTTCTCTCCTGTCTGTCTGTCTCTTTGTGCACACCCCTCCCCCTTCCCTTTCTCTCCTGCCTGTCTGTCTCTCTGTGCACACCCCATGTATTTCTTTCACTGTGATGGGAGTTGAACTCAGACCTTTTCTGCCTCTGAGATACAGTCCTCGCTGTCTGAAACTTGCTAACTTGAACTGCCTTCAGTTCCTGCCTCAGCCACCGAGCAGCTGGAATCGTGGACTTAATGGCCACACCTGTCATGCTTACTCTGTTTCCCAAAATAACATGTACTATTTCTTCTTAAAAGCTGGAAAAAAATGAAAAAAAAATTCCAGTAATAGATGTCTCTAGAGCTATAAAAATAGTAACCCCACTAATTTTTTTGTACTTCAGGTTATATTTCCATAAAATACTGAATAATGTGTAATTTCTATTAAAAATAGATTGTTTCATCACAGCCAAACTGTATGGATTAAGTTCCAGCTCGGATCCTTTTTTTAACCCGTCCTTGACCACAGTCAGCACAAAGGTACCAACACTTGCACAAGTCTGTGGGACACGGTTTCTGCATCTTCTCCCTTCAGAGTCTATTGCTCTCTTGAATCTGCTTGCCCTTGAGTAAAACATACTTGCCATTCTTATAATTCACAAAATTCATTAGCACAGCTCGATAACAGAACTCGATGTGTAACTGGAATCCTATGTGCTGAGAGTAACAAAAACGCTGCGACTCACATGAGATAAATTGTTAAGCTGGGTTTATAAATCACTTACAAAGAAATTGAGCAGAACTAGAATCCTGGCCCCGCTGTCACATTCCTACAGTGTGACCACAGTGTGCTCAGGGCCGGAGGCCACAGCAATGAGTGTTTGCAGACCTGGAAGCTGTGCCAGGCCATCAGGGACAAATATCCTCGCCAGCCAGATATTAGATCAACAACCATTAAACATAATCTGAACCATCTTAAGTGGCCAGGGCTCAAGAGCTGAAAACCAAACAGTCGCCCTGCCGCTGACTGTCCGTGCGCTGCACAGGCCCCTAGAGACCCCAGGGAGAACCCCAGGGCCATGCAGAGGACAGCAGCAGAGCCCAGACCTGCCTGGCATTTATCCCTCTTTCCCATGTAACTTGCAAAGCTGTTTGTTCAGGAGGCACCTCTCCGGGGTCCCCTACTGCTCTGCACTCACATGCGCCACGCGGTGCGGGTTTGCAGAGGACCGCGCAGGACCTCGGCTGCGCGCAGATCTGACTCATGGATCCCTGGATCGCTCACACTGCATAGTTGGCTCCATCGTGTGCAAAAACTGCTAGGGTTTGCTGCTCATCCAGCAGCGCTGCTCTAAGATGGGAGATCAGAGTCCTGGGAACTGTGATTGTTCCCTCCCTCCCTCCTTCCCTTTCTCCCTCCCAAGATGTTCCATCTCTCTGCTCTGTGGATCAAAAGAAGCAAATTCAAGAGAAGAAACGCTTCTGTCACCAAATTTTCCATGTCATAGGAGTGAATTCTATGATTTAAAAATTACATCCCTAAACAGTATTACAGGTTTCCTTGAGCACCACACCCTCTCTCTCTCTCTCTCTCTCTCTCTCTCTCTCTCTCTCTCTCTCTCTCTCTCTCTCTCTCCCCCTCTCTCTCCTCTCTCTCTCTCTCTCTCTCTCTCTCTCTCTCTCTCTCTCTCTCTCTCACACACACACACACACATGCTTGTGCGCGCAGACACACACCCCGCATTGCTGAGGTCAGCAGTGTCTTTGTACCCACAGAATCTGCATGCGCTTATAGCTCCCGCCCCCCACACAGCAGTCTCCTCTGCACAGCACTCAACAGGCCCCTCCTGACTGTTTCTGCTCACATGTCCATGGCTTGTTTCACACTAAGCCCCAGGGAAGCACAGATCCTCCTGTCTTGTTAGTTCCAATTCTCTGCACAGCTAAATGAGCCCTCTCCACTTTGCACCTTAAGTGGCTTTCTTGTTCGTGACCTTCCATCTCCTGTTCGGTTGTGGACTTCCTGTTTTCTTGGCTTGCTCCCACTCTTAGACTGCACTTTTGCATGTACGTAAAAGCTGGGTAGCAATACAGCTCTGTGGAATACAGCTCTGTGGAATACAGCTCTGTGGGGTACAGCTCTGTGGGATACAGCTCTGTGGGGATACAGCTCTGTGGAATACAGCTCTGTGGGATACAGCTCTGTGGGATACAGCTCTGTGGGGTACAGCTCTGTGGGGTACAGCTCTGTGGGGTACAGCTCTGTGGGGTACAGCTCTGTGGGGATACAGCTCTGTGGGGATACAGCTCTGTGGAATACAGCTCTGTGGAATACAGCTCTGTGGGGTACAGCTCTGTGGGGTACAGCTCTGTGGGGTACAGCTCTGTGGGGTACAGCTCTGTGGGGTACAGCTCTGTGGGGTACAGCTCTGTGGGATACAGCTCTGTGGGATACAGCTCTGTGGGATACAGCTCTGTGGGGTACACCTCTGTGGGATACAGCTCTGTGGAATACAGCTCTGTGGAATACAGCTCTGTGGGATACAGCTCTGTGGGATACAGCTCTGTGGAATACAGCTCTGTGGGGTACAGCTCTGTGGGGTACAGCTCTGTACAGCTCTGTGGGGATACAGCTCTGTGGGGATACAGCTCTGTGGAATACAGCTCTGTGGGATACAGCTCTGTGGGGTACAGCTCTGTGGGGTACAGCTCTGTGGGGTACAGCTCTGTGGAATACAGCTCTGTGGGGTACAGCTCTGTGGGATACAGCTCTGTGGGATACAGCTCTGTGGGATACAGCTCTGTGGGGTACAGCTCTGTGGGGTACAGCTCTGTGGGATACAGCCCTGTGGGATACAGCTCTGTGGGATACAGCTCTGTGGGGTACAGCTCTGTGGGGTACAGCTCTGTGGGGATACAGCTCTGTGGGGTACAGCTCTGTGGGGTACAGCTCTGTGGGGTACAGCTCTGTGGGATACAGCTCTGTGGAATACAGCTCTGTGGGATACAGCTCTGTGGGATACAGCTCTGTGGGATACAGCTCTGTGGAATACAGCTCTGTGGGGTACAGCTCTGTGGGGTACAGCTCTGTGGGGATACAGCTCTGTGGGGATACAGCTCTGTGGGATACAGCTCTGTGGGGTACAGCTCTGTGGGGTACAGCTCTGTGGGGTACAGCTCTGTGGAATACAGCTCTGTGGGGTACAGCTCTGTGGGGTACAGCTCTGTGGGGTACAGCTCTGTGGGGTACAGCTCTGTGGGATACAGCTCTGTGGGGTACAGCTCTGTGGGATACAGCTCTGTGGGATACAGCTCTGTGGGATACAGCTCTGTGGGGTACAGCTCTGTGGGGTACACCTCTGTGGGATACAGCTCTGTGGAATACAGCTCTGTGGGGTACAGCTCTGTGGAATACAGCTCTGTGGGGTACAGCTCTGTGGGGTACAGCTCTGTGGGGTACAGCTCTGTGGGGTACAGCTCTGTGGAATACAGCTCTGTGGGGTACAGCTCTGTGGGGTACAGCTCTGTGGGGTACAGCTCTGTGGGATACAGCTCTGTGGGGTACAGCTCTGTGGGGTACAGCTCTGTGGAATACAGCTCTGTGGGGTACAGCTCTGTGGGGTACAGCTCTGTGGGGTACAGCTCTGTGGGATACACCTCTGTGGGATACAGCCCTGTGAGGTACAGCTCTGTGGGGTACAGCTCTGTGGGGTACAGCTCTGTGGGGTACAGCTCTGTGGGTACAGCTCTGTGGAGTACAGCTCTGTGGAATACAGCTCTGTGGGGTACAGCTCTGTGGAATACAGCTCTGTGGGTACAGCTCTGTGGGGTACAGCTCTGTGGGGTACAGCTCTGTGGAATACAGCTCTGTGGGATACAGCTCTGTGGGGTACAGCTCTGTGGGGTACAGCTCTGTGGGATACAGCTCTGTGGAATACAGCAAGAGCAACATTCAAGCTTTGTCTTTTTCCTCCTGGAGTTCACCCATAATGGTTCTTTCTCTACACCTTGTCTTGAACTAAACGTCCCTGTGGTGTGCACCTGATGTGAAACAGTTACCAAGCATGCCCTTCCAGAGGCCAGGAACTCGCGGACTGGAGAGCAATGCTCACACACTGGGTTTTGCTCTTCTGCTATGGTCTAGAGTTGACATCAAATGAGCTGACAGAAAATCACAACAGGTCCACGTGACATCAGGGACTGTTTTGCACATCACTATCAGTTATGTCTCTCTGTGCAGCTGTGTGTCTGGACAGAGCACACATGACCTGGGAAGACTGATCTTAACATTGGTATGCAGACCCTAGACACTGGATTGCAAATGCTTTCTCTTTCCTATGAAAATATTTAATAAGATGTCTTTAGTCTTAAGAAAACTAAACCATGCCATCTTTATTCAAAGTCAGAACACAATGAATCAAGTAGAAATTATATGCTTTTACTGTTAATGAAAGTGAAATTTTCTAAATAAATGTTTAAAGCATCTAAACTTCATTTTTAAATAATCTGAAATTTTGTTTTGATAAAAAAATATTTTCTGTATTTTTCTGTTTTATATAATTATCCTTTATCTGTTAGGGCTTTGGGTAACAGAGAACAAAGATACGCTGTGCAGGGGGCCCTGGGAGTGCACAGCAGTGACCACTAGTGTCTAACAAGTCAGCCACCAGATACATGATTCCCTGAGGGGGACCCCACCAGTGGAACCGGGGGTCACCGGCTGTGGGAACCAGCTGCTCCTGTCTGCAATGTCTTCCGAGAACAGCTTTGGGTGCATTCCCACTGCTTGTGTGTTTTATGTCGTGAAATAGTCCATCTACTGGGCACACGTACAGCTATGCACGGTCAGGAGGCAGATTTCTACCATCTGTATAATTCTGATGAATAGAAAGAACACTAAGATATTTTACATTTCTCAGATTGTTACACAGACAGCTACTTTGGAGTCCAGAGCAAATTCAAAGCAAGCCAGTTCCCCATGAGACAAATATCTGGCTGTCCCTAGAGACAAATACATGAGGTCATTTTTTTCAGGTGTTGTTTTACTGACTCAAGGCTGGAGCCTGAAGTGACTTTAGCAATAAGTCCCTGCAGCAAACCTTTCTGCATGTACTCCCCAGCCTCAAGGTTCAGCCAATTGTTTTCTGTCTGGAAACCCTCCTCAAATTAGAGCTATGTACATGGGTCAGTTGACATTCCTAGCCTAGGAGAAACTACGTGACTTGTCTGGAGTTTGCTGTGAGAGGGGGCAAAGCTGGAGAACAGAGGGCAGCAGCAGTAGGGGTGGAGCATAAAGGGTGGAGGCAGCAGTAGGGGTGGAGCGTGAAGGGCGAAGGCAGCAGAGCAGCAGCAGGGGTGGAGCGTGAGGGAGCAGATGAAAGGGCAGCAGTAGGGGTGGAGCGTGAAGGGTGGAGGCAGCAGGGGTGGAGCGTGAGGGAGCAGATGAAAGGGCAGCAGTAGGGGTGGAGCGTGAAGGGTGGAGGCAGCAGGGGTGGAGCGTGAAGGGTGGAGGCAGCAGGGCAGCAGTAGGGGTGGAGCGTGAAGGGTGGAGGCAGCAGGGCAGCAGTAGGGGTGGAGCGTGAAGGGTGGAGGCAGCAGGGCAGCAGTAGGGGTGGAGCGTGAAGGGTGGAGGCAGCAGGGCAGCAGTAGGGTTGGAGCGTGAAGGGTGGAGGCAGCAGGGCAGCAGTAGGGGTGGAGCGTGAAGGGTGGAGGCAGCAGGGCAGCAGCAGGGGTGGAGCGTGAAAGGTGGAAGCAGCAGCAGGGGTGGAGTGTGAAGGGTGGAGGCAGCAGGGCAGCAGTAGGGTTGGAGCGTGAAGGGTGGAGGCAGCAGGGCAGCAGTAGGGGTGGGGCGTGAAGGGTGGAGGCAGCAGGGCAGCAGTAGGGGTGGAGCGTGAAGGGTGGAGGCAGCAGGGCAGCAGTAGGGGTGGAGCGTGAGGGAGCAGATGAAAGGGCAGCAGCCATGGGGCAAAGAGGAGGGAAAGCAAGAGAGATTTTAGAGAGTACTTTTTTTAAGATGAAGGAAAGAAAAAGTTAGCATCAGAAAGTGTCTGTGCTTCTTTTTCCCCTCAGATAGAAAAAGTATAACCTTTAGACAGGTAAGAACTTTTCCTAGTTATCACCTCATTGGTGGATTTTCTTCTTTACCCTGGTTCTGACAGGGAGCTGGCACTTCTAGGTCAGCAACAAAGACAAAACCTGACGGGGAGAAAAACCCACGAAAAATGGGTTATGTGGACTCCACAGGGACACACACTGACCCAGGAAGCAGCACACACAGGAGCTCTACCCCAGACCACGTGGACACAGCTTTACCAGGGCCGCCATGTGGCCTCCTTCCTAAGTTCACTGCCACACAGGACGTGATGTTAGAGCTCTGAGTGGACAGAAGATGCCTGTGTCACACACAGCTCTCTAGAGGAGACTTGCTGAAGAGTCAGTCCATCCACACACCCCACACACGACAGTCACACTGAAGAGTCAGTCAGTCCATCCACACACGACAGTCACACTGAAGAGTCAGTCCATCCACACACGACAGTCACACTGAAGAGTCAGTCCATCCACACACGACAGTCACACTGAAGAGTCAGTCCATCCACACACGACAGTCACACTGAAGAGTCAGTCCATCCACACACCCCACACACGACAGTCACACTGAAGAGTCAGTCCATCCACACACCCCACATATGACAGTCACACTGAAGAGTCAGTCCATCCACACACCCCACACACGACAGTCACACTGAAGAGTCAGTCAGTCCATCCACACACGACAGTCACACTGAAGAGTCAGTCAGTCCATCCACACACGACAGTCACACTGAAGAGTCAGTCCATCCACACACCCCACATATGACAGTCACACTGAAGAGTCAGTCCATCCACACACCCCACACACGACAGTCACACTGAAGAGTCAGTCAGTCCATCCACACACGACAGTCACACTGAAGAGTCAGTCCATCCACACACCCCACATATGACAGTCACACCATTGGGATATGTTCGCTCACATCAGATAAAGCTCAACTGTGTTGTTTTTCTCTATACAGGTGCCTTCAGTATGTTTTCTGATTCAGGTGTATTTAGTGAGATTGGCAGTTAAGCATCTTCTTTCATAACATGTTAGTTGGTGGGAGAGTTCCAGTCCTTACTTTGACGAGACCTCAGACTTGGCCACCAATGGTAGACAGACACACCACAGAGCTGCAGAGGGGTCTGCACAGGAGGGGTGCAGGATTCTGACAGAACTTCTCAGCTAAGGTCTACATCACATGACACCTAGACCCGGGAAGTTTGGAGGAGACAGGAGGAAAACAAGTGTATAAAGAAGCTCATCCAGACACACTACAACACTGTCAAGAAGATGGACCCTGCCTGGAGGATGACATGGACATGGGAACTGAAGACCTGGGGAGTCATCACAGGCTGGGAGACCACACCAGAAGAGAAAGTATAGGACACGGAGAGGAACACAGGCACGGCCAAGCAGGTCACTTGTCATAAGATCTGGAGTAAGGCATTTTCTTACTTAGTGATTGATGATGGAGGGCCCAGCCCATTGTAGATGATGCCATCCCTGGGCTGGTGGTCCTGGGCTCTATAAGAAAGCAGGACTAAGAAAGCCATGGGGAGGAAGCCAGTAAGTAGCACCCCTCTGTGGCCAGTGCATCAGGTCCTGCCTCCAGGCTCCTGCCCCATTTGAGTTCCTGTCCTCACTTTCATTGACAGTAAACTACAATCTGGAAGTGTAACCCAAAATCCTATCCCCCCTCAACTTGCTTTTTGGTCATGGTGTTTCGTTGCAGCAATAGAATAGGCTCATCTACCATAAATTCTCCTTCCTCTTCTTCTTTTATGATCTATTATAATCATGGAAAACAAAAGAGAAATTAAAAAGCAATAAAGAATGTGCAGTAGTTCACTTTGTCCAGGGAAATGAGGCTGCACCGCTGCCCAGAAGGACTTGACAAGGCTCAGCCCTAAAGTTCAGTTCAACGACTCTAGCATGTGCTATTGCTGGGTTCATGACCACCCACATTTCAGAACTGTCCGGCATCCTCTCAAGTGAGCCTCTTACAAAGCCTGGAAGGTCTGGGAAGAGCCCCAGGGGAGAACAAAGGTAGCTTTGGAAGGGTCTGCGCCAATACACAGATTTATGTGGGCTGTTTGTAAAGCATGAAAGCAAATATCTGGTACACCGCTGTGGGAAATGCCAGTACTGAGCCACTGCCCCAGATCTTGTCCCCATCAAGCCCAAGTAAGCCCTTCCCACATTCTTTAATTTAGAGGAATTAAGACCAGTAACTACACACACGACTAGGGGATCACTTTACAGCAGCATATCCAGGAACTGCAGCGTGCCTGTCAGATTCCAACCCTGGAAAATGTTCTCTGTGCCAATACAAAAACAATCCTCAAAGGGAGTGAAACTTGACAGTCTGAGATAATCGCTCACATAAAGGGAAACCTTTTGTGGTTTCTAAGTATAAAACTTGCTTTTTGAGCAAGGGGGATTTTTAGGAAGGCTGCAGATACAGCCTTGCAGTATCTCCCATGCAAACTGCACAACACCACTGAGTTTAGAAAACCACTTTTCTTGCCATTTAAATTCCTCTTGGTCCAGATTTCCATTTTCACTCTAAGGGCTGGAAAGTATCAGTCATTAAATATCTGCAAGAATATGTTTTCCAAACTACGTCAATTGTTTTTTATAAATTGATTCTAACTGTGGCCACAAAAAATCTATTTGAACATATCTGATGTCTCTGTAGACACATGAGAAATGAATAATGAAACTGGCCTTGTTCTGAAACAACTACTTAAAACATGAATATGCTAGGAAACATGGACCTCACGACCCTCCCATAAAGACCAAGCACATTCACGCAGAACGTATACACTGGAGTCTTTCTAAGGTGAGCAATGTTCCAGGCTCTGAGAGTTTGCAGTTGGCCCATCAAGAGTGGTCATGGGCAAATCAAGCACAATCTGAAGTTCCACTGAAAATCAAGGACAAAGCAATACAGATTCTTTATTTCCTTTTATAGCTTTGGATAAATGAAGCCAGTGTACATGGCTTTATTTACATACTAGGTACCTTAGGTCATGAAACATCCCCACTGAATATGTTATATGGACACACAACAATGATTTATTTCAATAGACTTGTGACTTGTAGATTCATAAAATATAAACTCATTCACCATGTAATCCTAGTCCAGAGACATAATGCTAAACCTAACATATAGATAAGAATTCTTGTCACAGAAAACTCCAGATGCTGGGTAGGAAACAAAGGGGAAGGAAAGCAACAGGGAGAACAGGCAGAGGAATGCCAAGTAGCCCAGAGAATGGCCAACTTGGGTAATGGTGACCTAGAAAGGGTATCAGGAATCTGGACTAGGTACTAACACTAAGCCTGGAGTATATAAACTATTTCTCAGTAAAGGTACTGTAACATGGGCCCTCATCTTCTGTCAGCTGTCAATGTTGCTCAATTATTTATAAACAGAATGATATAATCAGTATTTTCTTCAAAATATGTAGGGTTTGTAGTTAGAGAAAGATAAACATAAAGCAAGATATGAATTGACACAGTTGAATGCAGGTATGGTCTCAGGATGCTGAGACAGACAAACTCTATGTCAAACCATCAGATTCATGTTCACAATGTCTCCCAGTAACCGTTCAGTGGTCACACAAAGGAAGAGATTTCTGGCGACAGATTGCACTTCTCTCAATTCACTTCCATCATAGAAAGTCCACACTCCAATCCACAACCCAGAACTTGTTCAGCATCAAGCTTGGCCACACTCCCTCTACATTTTAAAACTCAGAATCACCAGGCTTGGATTGTGCTAACTTATTTTGCAGGAAGAGCATATATTTATTTGATATTTCTACTACTTTCTTTCTCTTTTTTATTAATTAAATTTTTTCTTTGACAATTTCAGACTTGTATAAGATGGATACAGCTCTCCCTTCGCCCTCTCAATTCTGCCCATCCCTTTCCTACAAATCTCTTTTACATATTCTTGCCTGTTTTGTTTCATTTTGTGGCCCACACCTTTAACCCCAGCACTCAGGAGGCAAAGGCTGGTGAATCTCTGAGTCAGTGTCAGCCTGGTCTACAGAGGGAGTGCCAGGACAACCAAGGCTACATTCTACCTTGAAAAACAAAAAAGACAACGGTCTCAAAAATAGTAATTATTAATATGTTCAAGGACCTTAAAGAGGATATGAATAAACTACTTAATGAGGTCTGTGTAGACATAAAGAGTGGGATGAAAAATGGAAACAGTTTAATGCATGGAAGCAGGAATAGAATCACTAAAGGAAAGGCAAACTGAGAAAAAATGGAAATGAAGATTTTAAGAAGTCAAGCAGAAACCTTAGAGGTGATCCTCTCCAAGAGATA
Source organism: Microtus oregoni (assembly GCF_018167655.1). Taxonomy (NCBI): domain Eukaryota; kingdom Metazoa; phylum Chordata; class Mammalia; order Rodentia; family Cricetidae; genus Microtus; species Microtus oregoni. The sequence continues at coordinate 24,401,225 of NW_024543092.1, forward strand.
GACATGAAAGAGAGAGTCTCAGGTATTAAAAACAAGGTAGGTGTAATGAACATCTCAAAGAAAATGTTAAATCAAAGAAAGAAAGAAGGAAGGAAGGAAGAGGCACAAAACATCCAAGAAATCTTTGACACTAGGAAAAGACTAAATCTATGAATAACAGGAAAAGAAAAAGAAGAAACCCAGGTCAAAGGCAGAGAAAATAAATATTTTTAACAAAATTATGTAAGAACATTTCCCCAGCCTAAAGGAAGGAGTAGTCTATCAACGTAATTAGAAACATACAGAATACCAAGCATACAGGAACATAAAAGAAATTCCCCACAACACATAATAATAAAAACACTAAATATACAAACAAAGAAAGAATATTAAATGCTGCGAAGGAAAAAGACCAAGTAACGTTAAGGGCAGGTCATTTCGAATAATACTTGTCTTCTCAGTGAAGACTCCGGAAGCCAGAAGGGCTTGGCTGGATGTTCTACAAACTCTGAGAGACCACAGATGCAAGGCTAAACTATTATACCCAGCAAAACTATCAATACAATAGTTGTATAAAGAAAAAGATTCCATTATAAAACTGGAATTAAGAAATATCTACCAACCAATCCAACTCTATAGAAGGTACAAGAAGGAAAACTTCAGTCTGAAGAGGTTAAATACACCAAAAAAGACACAAACCTGAGAATAGCAAATCAAAAGAAGGAGGGGCACTCATACCTTAACAACAAAATAACAGGATGCTTATTGATAACACTTGATATTAATGATCCAAAAATAGTGATCCTGCCTCCAGGAAACCTCAGAATGAAACTGGGAGTGAGAGCTGTCTGCTCCTGTTTTATAATCCTCTCTAGCATTGGGATTAAAGGTGTGCACCACTACCACCTGGTTTCTATGTTTGGGGTTTCCATGGTTTCCTTTCAGCTAGTGACTCAACTAAATGTGATCCATTCCTGGCACCGAATGTTTCTAATGAGGAAAGACACCCATCTGCAGCTCCGTCTTCCCCATTACTAGGTGACTCCATGTAGAGTTCTTTCATAATGTATATATTTTAGGATGCTCATTGAGTTATACATATATACAAAACATCACACTATCTTATTAAATATCAAATACCACAGCCAGTAACATCAACAAGGAAAAAATTATATCTATCAATTGATGCAGAAAGAGCATTTAGCAAAAACCAAGGAGTATTTGTGATTAACAGTTCCAGTCATTTCAGAAGAATAAACAGTTACTTCAACTTTAGAAAAAGCTTCAATAAAATATTCACACATAGTATCACGCTGGCTGGTATAAGTTCTAGAGAGAAATAAACAAATGTTTATTTCATTTCATAAGAAGTGTAACAGATTAGAAAGGAAAGATAGCAGACCTACATGGAAATGATTATATGAGAATCCCCAAGAAGGCTTAAGGAACTAAGGCGAGAAGGGGGAAAAGCTTATAAGTCTAATAAATAAGCCATCAAGTCTGAAACTGTCACCATCACAGGAGGGTCACTCTTGCTTCTGAGCACTAGCAAGGACTCTGCGGTCACTCTTGAGGAAAGAATAGACTCAGTTACAACTTTTCAAACCATAGAAGCAGATGGCTCACCTGGCAGACATCTCTTCCTGCACTCTCAGATCACTAAGGAAGAGGGCTGAAATATCGATCCTTCACCTAGACTAGGGCCACAGCCCTTTAATACAGTTCCTCATGCTGTGGTGACCCTCAACCGTTCAATTATTTTGCTGCTACTTCATACTGTAATTTTGCTACTGCTATGAACTGTAATGTAAATATCTGATATGCACGATATCTGATATGCAACCCTAAAAGAGGCTGCAACCCACAGGCTGAGAATCGCTGATCTAGACACATCTAAATGAGAGTTTCACATCAAGCACGGGAAGCAAGGCATATCTTTCCCTGCACTCAGACCCTTGATCTTATTAAGAAGGTTCCATACCAAAAGTAAAGCTTATCATGTATCCAACAGGAATCTAAAAAAGAAATTCTGGTAAAACTCTCCATCTCTCTTGCCACGTGTCCAATAACAACTGTAGAACCACCAAGCAAGATATGTGCTTTGCTAAATAGGCCTCTGGATCTTCTGAGGTTGTGAAAGGAATCACTGGTTCCCTCAGTGCAAACACTTTGCATAGCTCCAATGACTGACAGCAGCCCTGACCTGAGCCTCAGTCCACAGTGGGCTCCTCAGTCACTTTGCTGGATTGTGTTTGGATTCTGCACAGAGAAAAAGCTACAGCAGGGCGGAGACCATGTTTTCACTGGGATGAAGGTCTGGGTGCCAGTTATCCCTGATTACATGCTGGCTTCAATACCAAGGCCACCGTCTACAGAGGGACCTTCTCAAGGTACAGGGCATTTAGCGAATACCAGACACACAGAGTCCTAGTCTGTGATACAGGCCTACAGGGGTTGGCTAGAAGGCAGGCTCGGGGGCTGTGATTCACTGAAACAATCGGTTCCAAAAGAAGAAGACAGAGGACCCTTCCCTGCAGATATTTTCCTAGAGCTGGAGAAAGCAGACCTCACTGTGGTGTGTGCAGCACTCGTCCTCAACTCCTGCACACTTCCAGGATCCCACCCAAAGTCAACAGAGTTAAACACCAATTGGAAAATAGAAGCTAAGTTACCAAAAAGGAAAAGAGAAAAAAGAATGAGCAGATAGTTGCTCCAAGGTTCAAAAGCCCCCTATTTACATTCGGGGCCACAGAGCTGCCTGCATGGAGCTCTCTAAAGCAACTGTGCATATGAAGAAATTAACGTGTCATTTCCTTCCAGGCGCTATAAAAACAGCGGCCTGGGGGGAGGGGGGCCTGGCTCCACACCGTCTGTCCCCAGCCTGTTTTCCTTACTATCTCCACAAAGCTGCCCCTAGCCAAGATCTCTGGAAACCACGGACCAGAGCCCCCTATCCAACGGACTCTGTTCCAAGACCTCTAGGGGCTGCCTAAAGCCACAGCTAGCACAAAGCCCTGTAATTCGGGGCACTTTCCATCTTAACTAAGCTTTTGGCCACGAGTTCTACAGTCTGAGGTACAGCAACAAAACCAGTACAAATTTCTTTTTCCTTCTTCCCAGTCTGATGGAGAGAAAATCTGTTCTTATATAGATTTTAGCAATGTCAGCAGAAGCTTCGCCTTTGTCCTGTTAAGGACTCACACCACCTTCTCATGGAAAGGGAAATCTCCTCTCTGGTCAGCTGAACTCCCACCATCAGTACTCTGGTACTTTGGGGCCACTGTGAAGTCAAACAAGGGTCACTTGAAGACAAGCATATATAACAGAAGTATCCCGTGAGTGGGCAGTGAATACACTGTGGAACCTCCACAGACTATATAACTGCAATCTCCCGTGAGTGGGCGGTGAACACACTGTGGAACCTCCACAGACTATATAACTGCAGTCTCCCGTGAGTGGGCGGTGAACACACTGTGGAACCTCCACAGACTATATAACTGCAGTCTCCCGTGAGTGGGCGGTGAAAACACTGTGGAACCTCCACAGACTAGATAACTGAAGTATCCCGTGAGTGGGTGGTGAACACAGTGGGATCCCTGGACAAAGGCTAATGTCCCAGGTAAAACAGAGTAAGATGACACAGACTGCTCAAAACGACAAAGAATTTAAACCTTGTAAATTGTTCACTTCTGTAGTTTCTATCTAATATTTTTGGCTCATCAATGGGTAATTGAAGCTATAAACAATGACACTATGGGTATATGGGAGCTACTGTGCTCATCTTGTGATAACTGACTTATCAGAACAGGACCACACGTTATCTACACAGCAGGGACTGTGTGTGAACTCCGTGATAAATGCCAAGCCCACAGCACATGAGAGCATGCCTCCTGACTTGCTAGGCTCGGAACCTTTCTGAAGCCTGCAGACGCCACATGCTGAGGTGCCCAGGTCTTTAGACACAGCAGGGACACCAGTGTCAAGGTGAAGATTAAATACAAAAAGGGCTGTCTTCATCATCTAATAAATCAAAACGAAATCAGAGTTTTGGTGTGTGTCTCCTGGATAATGACCGATTTCTGCACTCTCCTCTCTGAGGTACTCCAATATTAATGGCTAACAAAGAAGGTAAGGGGAAGATACAGACTTAAAAAAATAAAATGACAGATGGTGGGCTTGTACACACGGGGAATTGCTGGAGATGGTGGGCGTGGTTGGGAGAGGGGCTTGGTATGCTATGACATGTGTCCCAGAACCTGAAGCAGGAGAGTTTGTGTCTGACAGGAGAGAGTGGATCTGGAGCATAGGTATCTGAAGACCACAGTGAGAAGGCAGGACAGCAGTGCCAGGAAGCCAAGAGGGCCTCCCAGGGAAGACTTGGAAACAGTGTCTGCTACTGCAGGAAGCTTTACTGTGAGACAGAAGGGACACATCTCGTGGAGCTGGCAGGCAGAGGAATCCCAGTGACTTCACCTGTTCTTTAACCATGCATCTCCCCGTATGATGCTCTGTCATGAACCTCAGAGCCAAATTGTACAGCTTTCTTGATTTCTCTTAAGTACCAAGAGAGCAACAGCCTTGTAGTAATAGGAACGGTGGGGCTGCCTTCCCAGCACCCCGGCCGCCTGCTTGGCTAGCTTATGCCCGAAATAACAACACACAAACTGTATTCATTTAAACACTGCTTGGCCCATTTCTACCTAGCCTCTTCTTGGCTAACTCTCGCACCTGGACTAGCCCATTTCTTATCATCTGTGTAGCGCCCCTAGGTGCGCTTACCGGGAAGATTCTAGCCTACGTCCATCCTGGGTCGGAGCTTCATCGCGTGCATCTTCCCTTGAGCAGGGAGCATGCTGTCTCTCTGAGGCATCTGCTCCCGAGAGGAAAGCTGTGGAGTCTGAGCTCACTTCCTCTTCCTCCCAGCGTTCTGTTCTGTTTACTCCTCCCACCTATCTTCTAACCAATGAGGGCCAAGCAGTTTCTTTTTATTTAACCAATGACCTTCCTCCATCATTTCCCCTTTTTCTGTTTAAACAAAAAAAAAGGCTTTAACTTTAACATAGCAAAATTACATATAACAAAACAGTTATCAAGTAAAAGTTACAATAATCTTTATCATAACTAAGAAAACTATAACTATAACTAACTATTCTTAACTCCATCAAAGACTCCAGAAAGATACAATACTACCTAAGCAAACAAGAAAAAAGCACCTTTTAAAACTCTAGAAATGACAGAGACATCTGCTGCCTGGACAGTCACCCAAAGTTCCTCTGTACCATTGGGGCATCCATCTTCAGCCTTCAGGCCCATGGTATCCAGCAGACATTTCCATAAAGCAGGAAAATTCAAAGTCAGTTCAGTCACTATCTGTTGTGTCCTACAGAATATCTCTCAGACTCTTTCATGAATCAGGAACGCCAAAAGATCATCTCACCTTAGGCAAGTTCAGCAGTCCTCTCTCTGTGGGTTCTCTGTGTCCAGTTTATGCAATAGTCCAGGCAAGAGCAATTTCTTGCCCAAATGGCTATCAAACTCCATAACGAGCCTCTTCAATGCCCATCTTCCTCTTGAAGTAGATTGGTGCTGCCAGGAGCAGAGTGTCTCATTGTCATGAAAAGTCCTAAGTTATTAAAACATTTAAAATGCCATATTCTATAATCTTTGAAAAGTATGAAGAATGCCTATCTAAAATATATCTATACACATCTAGAAAATATTAACTAACATGACTACAAACTTGACTATTATTTATGATTATCCATTAACAACCTATATTTCTTAATTATACAGTACATATTTAAATGAACTACACAATAACAATATCTTAATCAATAGCAGAAATATGCATATACATATAACAAAATTAACCTTAAATCTCTATCAATAAAGCAAAATCTATACTAATGCAAATTATTCATACCTATATCATATCCCCCTTTAAATGTAAAAGAACATTTATAAACATTTTTTGGGAATATGGGCGCAGTTATTTCTCTCCAAACTGCTTCCTGCTGAATGGGGGCGTCGTTAATTAGGTCTTTCATGGTATAACCTGTGTGCTAGTTTCATCTCAGTTGGCAGTTGAGTGAAGCAATTTTCTGAAGGTGTTCACACCAACCCTTCAGGAGGGCGTGGTCCATCATACCAAATCGGAATAGAAGAAATGAACAGCGTCTCATCCTCTGTGAAAACAAAATAAGAAACTCCTTTCCAAAGCATCATGTCCTTAAATCCAAATTTCAAAGTCAAGGCATCAAAATATCTATGTTGGATTAGTTCAGCAGCATTTATAAATAAATATCTTTAGCATCTGTTGCTCCTTCCTCAGCATTTAAATAATTTAAAGAGAGCATAATAGCATACAGTATCAAAGTTCACTGTGTATTTTCCATCTTTGTGCAGCTTTGTTTTAACCTCTATTTTGTTTATTTTTACTTTTAACTCTTTGCTTTTTGAGACAGGTTCTCTGTATCTTTGACCTGAAGTAACTCTGTAGACCAGGCTGTCCTTGAACTCTCAGAGATCCACCTGTCTCTGCCTCCCAGGCATTGGGATTAAAGGTGTACACTACAACACCTTGAACTCACAGAGAACTGTTTGTCTCTGCCTTCTAGGCACTGGGATTAAAGGCATATGCTACCACACCTTGAAGTCACAGAGGTCAATCTCCCTCTGCCTTTCAAGTGTTGGGATTAAAGGTGTGTACTACCACACATAACAACTCTCTTCCTTTTTTTTTTGTTTTTTACTTTAAGAATTTTAACTTTTAGTCTGCATATATTTTTAACACGCTGTAAATCATTTAAAAATTTTCTTTGTCTTTGACGCTCTCTTTACTGTATCTCTCTCTGTTTTTCTGACCACATGAGTCTTTAATTTACCAAGCAATCTCATTAGGACTAAAGCCGTGGCTTTGCTGGCTAGATTTAGCCCATTCCTTAGCTTTCCAGCCTCATGGCTGAGGTACTGGCTGTAGCCATGTTTATAGCTACAACTCTATGGTGTTTCAAGGTCCCTGCCAGCCAGCGAGCTACAACAGACAACACTCAAGTCCTCTCTCTGTAGCCGGCCCTCCTGCCTCAAACAGTCAGAGTTTGCCCTGGCAGGATGGCCCAGAAAGCCGGCATTTTAAAACAACACAGGTTTTTTCCTGCTGTTGAGTCGGGATAATTACAAAATGGAGGACGTACCATTTTGTGCTAGCTCTGGGGCCGCCAGGTAGGAGCGGCACTCAGCACTTTAATTCTGAGACTGAGCGTGCAGCACAGAAATTCTTTTCATCCAAGTTACATCCAAATCTGACACGCAAAACACTGCGCAGTCTGAAAACACGTCTCCCTCAGGAATCCGCCATGCTCTTCCGCCTGCCTAAGCCTGATTCGGCCATCTGCCCAGGTGCAGGCGGGAAGCACTGAGCCGTCGGCAAGTCTCAGAGCACTCTCCTTCCGATCCCAAGTGGGAACACAAACATCCAGTCCCATAAAATCCATTGAAATGCTTTAAAGCCAGAGTTCACACTGGCAGCACAGCCCCAAGAAGCTGCACTTTAAAATGACACAGCGTTTTTTCTGCTGCTGTTGCCGAATCAGGAAATCTCTCTACAGCACGCCACCAACAAACAGCAAAAATCTGTGTTAAACTCTCTCTCCCTTTTTTTTAAGCCTTCTCATGTTTTTTAAATGGGTTTAGCCCATCACGTTGGGTGCCATTTGTAGTAATAGGAACGGTGGGGCTGCCTTCCCAGCACCCCGGCCACCTGCTTGGCTAGCTTATGCCCAAAAAAACAACACACAAACTGTATTCATTCAAACACTGCTTGGCCCATTTCTATCTAGCCTCTTCTAGGCTAACTCTCGCACCTGGACTAGCCCATTTCTTATCATCTGTGTAGCACCGGTCTTACCGGGAAGATTCTAGCCTACGTCCATCCTGGGTCGGAGCTTCATCGCGTGCATCTTCCCGGGAGCGGGGAGCATGGTGTCTCTCTCTGAGGTGTCTGCTCCTGAGAGGAGAGCTGTGGAGTCTGAGCTCACTTCCTCTTCCTCCCAGCATTCTGTTCTGTTCTGTTTACTCCTCCCACCTATCTTCTAACCAATGAGGGCCAAGCAGTTTCTTTTTATTTAACCAATGAACTTCCTCCATCACAGCCTTGTCTAGCTTCCCACTAAAGCAGATCCTATTCTTCAACCTCTTTGGGGAAGGACTGTATAATAGGCTCCCTCAGTTCATATGACCCCCGAGTTCAAACTCAACCTCTTAAGATAAGAAAGACTTATTATGAACTTGAGGTCTCTTCTGCTCCCTCCCCATCCTAATGGTCCCCAGAGCCATAACAACTGGCATGCTGCATTGGAACTCGCGACACTTGCCATGACTCTGTGTGGAGCCAAGTTATCTATACTGACAATCTGGGAAATGTGTCCAAGACTGCATCTCAGGAAAAAAGTTTTGCCTCCCTTCTTGCTGGAGTGAACCTCTAAATATTAGCAATACTTGGATCAGGAGGACTAGGAGCATTTTCTAAAACCAGGGAGGGAATGGTTTTTCATCAGGTTGGCAGCTTTCTGAGCAGAGATGTATAGAGATGTATAACAGAGACATTATAGAGATGTATCTATAACAATGCACCTTAGACTTAGGGCTTCTGGGAACCCCCAATCTCATTCTAGAAGTAGGAATGTGGGAGTTCTACTCTGTCCTAATAAACAGCTGAACAGACTCAACCCTGGTCCCTTTCTGTGCTCCCAGAGAGAAGACCCAGGGCAAAGCAGTGACCCTGCTAGAGAAAGGAGGAAAGCAAGGAACCCCCGCCGCCCAGATAGAGTGACTAAAACCAGTACCTTCAAGGACACGGGCACTGCCCTTCACAAAGGCCAAACAGGACAAGTCAGAGATTCAAACCTCCAGGGGAGAAGCCCCACTGTGAGAACCTCCATCTCCATGGGAACCACTGGGTGTTCCTAAAACACCTAGGAGCATTTGTCCTCCTCAGGCCTGCTGTCAGGGAACCAACCAACCACAGCCCCCCTCCTGCTGGGGGCTGCTAGAGCTTAAATAACCCGGAAAGGAAAAATTGTAACTTCAGTTAGCTAGCCTGTCCCATCTACATGTACAGTGTGAGAAGGCTGAGCCCAGGGACCAGGTTCATAAGATAAAAACCTCATCACAGTGCTAGAGGAGCTTTCAGTGCTTCCTTCAACTTAAACATTATACACCTAAATTTTACAAAAAAATTACAAATCATACAAAAGTCCAAAAGGAATTTCAACAAATGTATCAACACCAGAAGCATATTCTACATGGTAGAGATATTAAAATGGAAACAAATTGAATTTCAAAAACAAAGATTAACTTGCTAAGGGAGAGCCCAAGGAGTAAAGCAGCCAGCATGCCAGAATGCGTGAGCTTCGAGGAATAAGGCAGCCAGCATGCCAGAATGCGTGTGCAGTTCAAGTAGGGCAACAGAATCAAAGAATATGCATAAATAAATTCTGGAAAGCAGGACACTTAGAACAGAAGATCCAAAGAGTGTGGGAAAACATGAGCTGTGTGAATCCAAATGTGTCGTAGGAATACCCAGAAACGAGAGCGAATGGAGTAAAAGGTGTAATTTGGATGAACTGAATTTCCCTAAAGCAATGTCAGGAAGCTGAGAGAACTCATGCAGGATAAACACCAACAAAACTACAGCTAGGAACAGCATTTACAAAATGAAGAAAAGTCAGAAAAAGAAAAATTCTCCAAAGAAACCGGAAAGAAACGAACCTGCAAAGAAAAGAGTAAGAATTCGAGCCAGTTCTCAGAAACTTTGCAAACACGGAGACAGTGACGTAGAGAACAGGTACTGAAAGGGGAGAGGGAATCTCTCATTTAGTACCTTGGGAAATTCTCTTAAAAAAAAAAAAGTAAAACATCCTCGGCCCCCTAAAAAGAGAGAAAGAGGAGGATTTTGTTCCCAACAAAGCTTCCTCTCTAAAGCCTTCCCTGAAATCCGTTCTTTCAGCAGAAAGACAATGGTTTGTAAATTCAGATTCATGTCAAGATGAGCATCCAGGAGAAGAAACTGGAGGCAAAATAAAAGTTCCAATAATTGATGGACCTAACCCCTCTCTCCACAAACAAAAAACCCGCTTGATTTAAAAGAAGAGCAACAGCGCATTTGAAGGTGTAGGTGTGAATGCAGCTGTGCATTTGAAGGTGTCGGTGCAATGCAATTGTCAGTGAAATAATGGGAAATGCGAGGGATGGAGAAGAATGCGAACGTTGTTATTGTGCACTCACAGGATCTGTACGTCAGCTTGCTAGTCTGTAAACCTAGTTATAAATGTATAATGAAAACTTTAGGATGAGCATCACAAGGCCAAAAGGAGTAAGAACTGAAAAGTTACAAGTTAAAGCTGATACACTAAGAAAGGAGAAAGGTGGAATCACACTCAATCAACGCCACAAAAGTCAGAAAAAGAGGGGGGAAAAAACACAAAAACTGGAACAAATAACAAACCATGATAAAAATCTAAATGCATACTATTTACAAGAAACCGCATTTAAAGTACATACACATAGGTGTTAAAATCAATGGACTATGAAATAGATGTGATGCCAACACTAACCAAACGACTCAGGAGCAGCCAATATGCTTCTCAGACACAGCACATCTCAAACAAGAAAGTTCTCAGAGATGATAAAGGAATGAAGCTGACTCTCTACAGTGAGCGTGAACTATGCTTGTGCCTCACAGAGCCCTACACTATACGACACGACACGACGGAAGACGGCTGGTACCACAGAGGACCCAACCCTAACTCCAATGCACAGGATCAGGGCTCAGAAAGGAACTGGGAGTAACCAGCAGCACCAGCAGGTTAGTGTTGCAGAGCACATGGTAAGCAGCACTGATTTACATCACATGACAGGATGTCTAGAGTCAAAGCCAAGCATGTGCAGGAACACCAGCAGGTCCTGGACCACAGCAATTCAGTGTCAGAGACAAGCATGGGTTAACAGAACGCTGTTGCACACAGGTCAGGCTGAAGCACATGTAACGCGATTCCTTCTCGTAATCAAAGCTTGGGTTATAGAAAGACAGGTGAAGCTGACATTCCTGAAGACTCAGTCAGCAGATACAGAACACTTTTAAGTCTTCCACATTGTCCATAGCATCCATGTTTCTACACAGCTGGTTTGAAACTCTTATTCCCTCCTGGCCTTCAGTCATTAGGACAGTGTCTTTACAAACTCTGCGGTACCCTTCGTGCTCCCAAATTCTTTTCACACCTGGCTTCTGCTTGCTTTCTGAGTTCTGTCTACAGTGTTTGCACTTGGCTTGCACAGAGCTGCATCTGCCTTTGGGTACATATGGCTTTCTATAATGCAGTAAGAGCAAACATACTCAATGTTAAAGACTAAGAAATCTATATTTCTCTTTCTCTCAGTAAGTTTACTACCAAATTTCCTCTCCTGGTACCCAAAACTATCATATAATCTTTTCCTCATTTTGATTTTTTTTTTGAGACAGGATCACATAAAACCCAGGCTGACCCCGCAATGGATATGTAGCTCAGGATGACCCTTCTGCGTCAATCTCTGGAGCACTGGGATTACAGGTACTGGGCACAGCTGTCTGCACTCTTTAATACCATGGAGACTTCATCAAAAGAAAACCTGGCCATCTTTTGCATGTATCGTAAGACAGTATGAACTGGAGAGGCCCTGGTCACACTGGGAGACTGTACCTGAGGAGCTGCTGGGTTGAAGGCCACCTCAGTGACTGTGTCTGTGTGTCCTGCAAGACGGTAGAGGAAGCTGCTGGAGCCCATTTCATACACGTAGGCCTAGGAGACAAGACAAGCAGACGTTCGGGGCTGACAGGACTGGAGGTCACTAACTGTTAAAATCTCAGCTCCTTCACACTATGTGTGTAGCTCTCAAACCATATTATACTACGTGTTTCCACTTCTTATTCTCCTACTTTAGAAGTCTTTCTGGGTAGGAGTCCTTTCTTATACGAAACTCAGAGCCTGGTGTATACCAGGTGCTCAGTATATCTGCATATGGGTCAGACCTGAGGCCCAACCCCATTTCTACAGACAATGAAGGAGGAGAGACAAAGGTTACACTTGGTAGACATCCATATTTACTAAGCAGCTGCTATATACCAGGCAAAGGGGGTGGATTGCTTTTCACTTCAACAAATGTCCAAGTCCTTATTATAGTAAAAAGAAAAGAAGAAAGGAAAGAAGGAAGGAAAGAAGGGAGGAAGGATGGAGGGAAGGGAGAGAGAAAGAGAGAGAGAAGAGAAGCCCGCTCTGCTGACTCAGCCTCCAGAGACCCCTTGCGCACTTTTCAGGCAGTTTGCAGATGTTCTTTCATACACCATAGTAGTATTTTCCATGAACTATTTCTAAAACAACGGCTGTCAACCTTTCTAATGCTGTGACTTCATGCTGTGTTGATCCCCAACCATAAAATTATTTTGTGGCTACTTCATAGCTGTAATTTTGCTACTGTTTGAAACCCTAAGGTAAATACCTGCTATGCAGGATATCTGCTGAGCGGCTCCCAAAGGGGTCATGAGCGGTGGTTGAAAACCCCACTGCTCTGAACACTGTCTGAACGAGGAGCGGATAGCTCTGGCTTTCATTCCAGTTTGACAAAGGAATACCAAAGCGCTCCTCCCTTTGGTGGCAGTGAAACAGGAGGGTGCTTTTAAGTGCCAAACACCCATTTTTGTAAAAAGCTGAAGCACTGTGATCTATAATACCACATGCGAAGCCAACCAGTGAGCTCTCAGAACACACTTGCCTTGGGTTGTTACCTGAATGCAAAGAGTCAGTTACAGAGAGCCTGTGGGTAATGATGGCAGACAAAATCACAAGTGGAGTCAATGGTGTTTAAGTCTTCAGAGCTTTGTGCTAAACCTTGGAACTGCTTCTAAAAATGAAGTTGAGCCGTATTCCAGAGAAACGAGCCATTGTTCCCATGAATAAAGGGCCACACATATTTAAAGTCTTTTCTTTTCGAAGCTATTTAGTTTATTCTAGGATTTTGTTGACCACCAGTCTTCTTAATTTTGCTCCTCCTAGAAAAGGAATCAGCTGACCGTGTGAGCATTTTGCCATCCTGATGCCCTGCTTGTGAACAGAAGGTCTTGTCTTCTCCCATGGAGCCTGAGCTCCTTTCAGAGACTATGTTGCAGGACTGGGGCAGAACAAGGCACACTGGGGCTCTTCTCTGTCCTCCAGCAGCACCGGTAAGCATCCCTCAGTCAGACCTAGGCCCTTGCTTGGGCACCACCATTTTTGTGCCTCGTGTGACTCTCAAAATGGATTTTTATGAGGACATTTTATAAAAGACAAGCCCTCAGTTCATTAAGTGACCTCTCAGATGGCAGAGGGATTTGAGACACATGGTGGAGGAAGAGGAAGGAGCCAGCAATTTCCAGCCAGGGAGCACCAAGACCGCACAAGAGGCTGGTCTCCTCTCCAGGCTTAGCCTCCAGCTATGTGGCAGTGTGTCCCACAGTGCTGGGACTCTTTAGGACTTCCGTGTTCCAAGTCTGCAGGGGGTGTGGATCTGGCATGGAGGAACTGTGGCAAGGAGGGTGGCAGCTGCATGGGGAGAAGCATGCAGCTCTTACGCAATGCAATAGAGACAAGGGCACCTTAGCACACATGAGCTGCATTGTATGGATTAGTGTCATCACCCTGTCATGCCTACACCACACATTACAGGCATTCAGGAGTGTGTGCCACTGTCTGTGATGACGAATAAGTGAAGAAGCGAGTGATGGATGGAAGTGCTACTGTGCTTCAGTAAAACATAAGCCTCTGGGCCACCTGTGGAGTGCTCATGCTGGGTGAGTCTCTTAAAATACTGTCAGGCTTGAAACAGGTCTTATTTTATCAACAAAGTCTACTGATAACACCACGTAGAAACCCTATACTTAGAGAAAGCACAACATACATACATGTCTGTCCTCTGCACCACAGCCCACAAGCCTTCCGCAAGGACTGAACGCAACTCCGCAAGGGTAGCAGCGGTGTGGATGCCCTTCAAAGCAGCGCACACACCTGCAGGGGGAGAAAGAAAGCACTGGGCAGAAAATGAGTAAATGGTAGGTAATTAAGGAGACCTTTAAAATAATTCAAACTCTTTTCAAAATCATAACTTCCCAAAGATAACAAAACTAAGAGCAGATGAACCTTTATATATGAGAAATATTAAATAAGCAATTTCTATAATTTGGTTATTATAAATTCTTCAAACAAATCTTTTGCAGTACATCTATCCAGGATCTTCTGGCTTTCATGGTTTCCATGGAGAAGTCAGGTGTAAGTCTGATAGGTTTACCTTTATAAGTAATTTGGCCTTTTTCCTTTGCAGCTCTTAATATTCTTTCCTTATTCTGTATGCTTTGTGTTTTGATAATTATATGGCGAGGGGATGTTTTTTTTTTTGATCCAGCCTATTCGGTGTTCTGTATGCTTCTTGCACCTTCATAGGAAAATCTTTCCTTAGGTTGGGAAAGTTTTCTTCTATAATAGAGACCATGGGTGCAAGCCCAGATTACTATACCCAGCCAAGCTTTCATTCACTATAAATGGAGAAAATAAAATTTTCCAGGATAAAAACAAATTTAAACAATACGCAGCCACAAATCCAGCCTTACAGAAAGTAATTGAAGGAAAATCACTAACCAAGGAGTCCAACAATGACCACAATAACTCAGACATCTAGAGACCCTTCACCAACACAAAACAAAGAAGGGAAACACACAAACTCTACGACTAAAAAAAAATGACCGGAGTTAACAACCACTGGTCATTAATATCACTTAATGTCAATGGACTCAACTCACCTATAAAAAGGCACAGGCTAAGAGATTGGATAAGAAAACAGGATCCAACATTCTGCTGTTTACAAGAAACACACCTCAACCACAAAGACAGGCACCTACTCAGAGTAAAGGGCTGGGAAAAGGCCTATCAAGCAAATGGACCTAAGAAACAGGCAGGTGTGGCCATACTAATCTCTAACAAAGTTGACTTTAAACTTAAATCAATCAGAAGAGATGGAGAGGGGCATTTTATACTCATAACAGGAACAGTTCATCAGGATGAAGTCTCAATCCTGAACATCTATGCCCCTAATATAAAAGCACCCACGTACATAAAAGAAACATTGCTAAAATTCAAGGCAGCCATCAAACCGCACACACTAATAGTAGGAGACTTCAACACTCCTCTCTCACCAATGGACAGGTCAATCAGACAGGAACCTAACAGAGAAATAAGAGAATTAGTGGAGGTAATGAATCAAATGGACTTAACAGACATCTATAGAACATTCCATCCAAATAGGAAAGAATATACCTTCTTCTCTGCAGCTCATGGAACCTTCTCGAAAATCGACCACATAGTCGGTAACAAAGCAAACATCCACAGTTACAAAAAAATATTAGTAACCACCTGTGTCTTATCAGATCACCATGGATTAAAGTTAGAATTCAACAATAATGCTACCCCCAGAAAGCATACAAAGTCATGGAAACTGAACAGTCAACTATTGAACCATAGCTGGATTAAGGAAGAAATAAAGAAAGAAATTAAAGTCTTCCTGGAATTCAATGAAAATAAAGAAACAACATACTCAAACTTATGGGACACTATGAAAGCAGTCCTAAGAGGAAAGTTCATCGCACTAAGTGCCCACTTAAAGAAAACAGAGAAAGCTCACATTGGAGACTTAACAGCCCACCTGAAAGCTCTAGAAAAAAAAGAAGCAGACTCACCTAGGAGGAGTAGAAGACTGGAAATAATCAAAATGAGGGCTGAAATCAACAAAATAGAAACACAGAAAACAATACAAAAAATCAATGAAACAAAAAGCTGGTTCCTGGAGAAAATCAACAAGATTGACAAACCACTATCCAAGCTAATCAAACGGCAGAGAGAGAATTTGCAAATTAATAAGATCAGAAATGAAAAGGGGGACATAACCACAGACACAGAGGAAATTCAGAGAATCATTAGATCTTACTACAAAAGCCTATACGCCACAAAATTGGAAAATGTAAAGGAAATGGATACTTTTTTAGATAAATATCATATACCAAAGTTAAATCAGGACCTGGTGAACAATCTAAATAGACCTGTTAGTCGCGAAGAATTAGAAGAGGTTATCAAAAACCTCCCTACCAAAAAAAGCCCAGGACCAGATGGTTTCAATGTGGAATTCTACCAGATCTTCCAAGAAGATCTAATACCTATACTCCTTAATGTATTCCACAAGATAGAAACAGAAGGGTCATTACCAAACTCCTTTTATGAAGCCACAATTACCCTGATACCAAAACCACTCAAAGACTCAACCAGGAAAGAGAACTACAGGCCAATCTCACTCATGAATATCGACGCAAAAATCCTCAACAAAATACTGGCAAATCGAATCCAAGAACACATCCGAAAAATTATCCATTATGATCAAGTAGGCTTCATTCCTGAGATGCAGGGCTGGTTCAACATACGAAAATCTATCAATGTAATCCAGCATATAAATAAACTGAAAGAAAAAAACCATATGATCATTTCATTAGATGCTGAAAAAGCATTTGACAAAATTCAACATCCATTTATGTTAAAAGTCTTGGAGAGATTAGGGATACAAGGGTCATACCTAAATATAATAAAAGCTATATACAGCAAGCCGACAGCTAACATCAAATTAAACGGAGAGAAACTCAAAGCCATCCCACTTAACTCAGGAACACGACAAGGCTGTCCACTCTCCCCATACCTCTTCAATATAGTGCTTGAAGTTCTAGCAATAGCAATAAGACAACATAATGGAATCAAGGGGATTCGAATTGGAAAGGAAGAAGTTAAACTTTCGTTATTTGCAGATGATATGATAGTGTACATAAGCGACCCCAAAAACTCCACCAAAGAACTCCTACAGCTGATAAACAGCTTTAGTAATGTGGCAGGATACAAGATCAACTCCAAAAAATCAGTCGCCCTCTTATACACAAAGGATATGGAAGCAGAGAGGGAAATCAGAGAAGCTTCACCATTCACAATAGCCAAAAACAGCATAAAATATCTTGGGGTACATCTAACCAAGGAAGTGAAAGATCTATTTGACAAGAACTTTAAGGCATTGAAGAAAGAAATTGAAGAGGATACCAAAAAATGGATGGACCTCCCTTGCTCTTGGATTGGGAGGATCAACATAGTAAAAATGGCAATTCTACCAAAGGCTATTTATAGATTCAATGCAATCCCCATCAAGATCCCATCAAAATTCTTCACAGATCTGGAGAGGACAATAATCAACTTTATATGGAAAAACAAAAAACCCAGGATAGCCAAAACAATCCTATACAATAAAGGATCTTCTGGAGGCATTACCATCCCTGACTTCAAACTCTATTACAGAGCTACAGTAATGAAAACAGTGTGGTACTGGCATAAAAACAGAGAAGTCGACCAATGGAATCGTATAGAAGACCCGGATTTTATCCCACAAACCTATGAACACCTGATTTTCGATAAAGGAGCTAAAAGTATAAAATGGAAGAAAGAAAGCATCTTCAACAAATGGTGCTGGCACAACTGGATGTCATCTTGTAGAAGAATGAAAATAGACCCTTATCTATCACCGTGCACAAAACTCAAGTCCAAATGGATTAAAGACCTCAATATCAGCCCGAACACACTGAACCTGATAGAAGAGAAAGTGGGAAGTACCCTACAGGAGCTGGGCACAGGAGATCGCTTCCTATGTATAACCCCAGAAGCACAGACATTAAGGGCAACATTGAATAAATGGGACCTACTTAAACTGAGAAGCTTCTGTAAAGCAAAGGACATAGTCAATAAGACACAAAGGCAACCTACTGATTGGGAGAAGATCTTCACCAACCCCACAACAGACAAAGGTCTGATCTCCAAAATATATAAAGAACTCAAGAAACTAGACTTTAAAATGCTAATTAACCCAATTAAAAAATGGGGCACTGAACTGAACAGAGAATTCTCAGCAGAGGAAGTTCAAATGGCCAAAAGACACTTAAAGTCGTGCTCAACTTCCTTAGCAATCAGGGAAATGCAAATCAAAACAACTTTGAGATATCATCTTACACCTGTCAGAATGGCTAAAGTCAAAAACACCAAGGATAACCTTTGCTGGAGAGGCTGTGGAGGAACGGGTACCCTCATCCATTGCTGGTGGGAATGCCATCTTGTGCAACCACTGTGGAAGTCAGTGTTTCGGTTTCTCAGGAAATTCGGGATCAACTTACCCCTGGACCCAGCAATACCACTCCTGGGAATATACCCAAGAGATGCTCTATCATATGACAAAAGCATTTGTTCAACTATGTTCATAGCAGTATTATTTGTAATAGCCAGAACCTGGAAACAACCTAGATGCCCTTCAATGGAAGAATGGATGAAGAAAGTATGGAATATATACACGCTAGAGTACTACGCTGCGGTAAAAAACAATGACTTCTCGAATTTTGCAGGCAAATGGATGGAAATAGAAAACACTATCCTGAGCGAGGTGTCCCAGACCCAAAAAGATGAACATGGGATGTACTCGCTCATAATTGGTTTCTAGCCATAAATTAGGGCCACGGAGTCTACAATAGGTGAACCTAAAGAAGCTAAGTAAGAAGGTGAACCCAAGGAAAAACATATAGTTATCCTCTTGGCTAAGGGAAGTAGACCCAATTGCCGGGGAGAAAATTAGGATCTTGGGGGTGGGGTGGGATGGGGGTAAGGGGAGATGGGGAGAGAAAAGGTAGAAGGGAAGGAGGGGGGATTTGGGGAATCAGGAGAATTGGGATAAAGGAAAGGTGGATAGGGGAGCACGGAACCACAATTCTTAGTTAAGGGAACCACTTTAGGGTGGGCAAGAGATTTGACCCTAGAGGGGCTCCCAAGTGCCCAACATGAGGTTCCCAGTTAGTTCCTTGGGTAGCTGAGGATTGGGAACCTGAAATGACCCTATCCGAGAGCAATACTGACGAATATCTTGCATATCATCATAGAACCTTCATCTGGTGATGGATGGAGACAGAGACAGAGACCCACACTGGAGCACTGGACTGAGCTCCCAAGGTCCCAATGAGGAGCAGAAGGAGGGAGAACATGAGCAAAGAAGTCGGGACCACGAGGCGTGCACCCACCCACTGAGACAGTGGAGCTGATCTACTGGGAGCTCACCAAGGCCAGCTGGACTGTGACCGAAAAAGCATGGGATAAAACTGGACTCTCTGAACATGGCGAACAATGAGGGCTGATGAGACGCCAAGGACAATGGCACGGGGTTTTGATCCTACTTAATGTGCTGGCTTTGTGGAAGCCTAGCCAGTTTGGATGTTCACCTTCCTAGATATGGACGGAGGGGGGAGGACCTAGGACTTACCACAGGGCAGGGAACCTGGACTGCTCTGTGGACTGGAGAGGGAGGGGGAGAGGAGTGGGGGGAGGGGTAGAAGGGTGGGAGGAGGGGGAGAAGGGTGGGAGGAGGGGGAGGGAAATGGGAGGCTGGGAGGAGGTGGAAACTTGTTTTTTGTTTATGTTTTTTTTTCTTCTTTTCTTAATAAAAAAATTATTAAAAAAAATGAAAAAAAAAACAAATCTTTTAAAATCGTAAATTATGGACAAAAACAGCCCATAGCTTTGGGGGAGTTGTAGCAATCTAGTAAGAGGGTTGAGTTTCACAACCACTTATAAAGTGGTGCATAAAACTTACCCATGGGAAAAAAGACAATGATTTATGTAATTTTATTAAGAGGAATGGTCTGCACCCTTTAGCGGTAGCCAAGGTCTTCCTTACATAGGTATTGAAAAGCATGGCCAGCACCTAGTGGGTACCCTGGGGCATGTTAAGACCAAACAGGGTCCCTGAATAGTAGGCAAGATCTCACTTATACCATACAATGTAGAGGGAGGCTTTTCTATTTCTTCTACCGGCAAAGAACAAGGCACACTGCTAGTTGTTTCTGTGTGAGTATCTGTGCACTGTGAAAATATGTTAACACTGGCCGCTTTTATGACTATATATATATGGATGTATGTATATATATACATATATATGCACATATATGTAATTACCAGAAGATAAAGGTTAATGCTTAAATAGAAATGCCTTTATAAGAGGCAGATCAAGCAGCCTAAGGAGAAGTACCATCAGTGTGGCTCCAAGGGGCTATGTGAGCCCAGTGCCAGTGTCCAGTGTAAGCAAGACACATGTGACAGGAAAAGAAAGAAACCTTCTCTGGGGTAGCTGCAGTGTATTGCACACGCCATTCCTCACCTCTCTGACCCCCAGGAGCCACATGTATGGTAAGGATCTATGGTCTTCCCATCCCCGAGTGTCTGCACTGATTCTGTGCACAAGCCCGTCCGCTCCAGAGCACACCGAGACTATTCACGGCTTTGTACTATCTGCAGCCAGGATCAGGCTGTGTTCGCAGCACAGCTCCAGCTTCCTTTGGGGCAGTGCTTTGATGCAGGCTGGCCTTACCTCAGAGTCCTCAAGTCCCACAGCCGAACCCCATCGCCAACAGCTGTGGTCAGGAAAAGATTATACGCCAGGGACTGCTGGGCAGCAAATGATGATCCCTGTTCAGTGGGTAAAACAAAAAGTCAACAAGAGCTTTCAAAAACATTTAACTGCCCGGTGGTGGTGGCACACGCCTGTAATCCTAGCACTCGGGAGGCAGAGGCAGGCGGATCTCTGTGAGTTTGAGGCCAGCCTGGTCTATGGTCTACAAGCTCTAAAGCCACAGAGAAACCCTGTCTCAAAAACAAAACATATATGTGTGTGTGTGTGTGTGTGTGTGTGTGTGTGTGTGTGTGTGTATGGGTATGTATACATATATAATCATTACATGACTTATTTAATTTGTTAGGGGATACATGCCACAGCATAAACTTGCAGGAGTTGGTTCTCTCTTTCTGCCATGAGGGACGTGGGGACCAAACTCACGTCATCCTCGGGCTTAGCCTCAAGTGCCCTACCTGTTTAGCCATCTCGCAGACCCCAACATGAATCTGTAAAGGCTGATAGCAGCTAACAATGCTGGAATCTAAAGGCAGAAGCCAACACAACCTTTCTTAAATGTATGGCTTTAGAGTGGGACTCTAAACCTCCATGAATAGCACAGCAACCTATGTAGATAGCAGACTGCACATTAAACAGGGCCTCTGAAGACGGCCTGATGATGTCATAGCATACTAACCTAGGTAAGTGCACTCTGTGGCCAATGATGTAACTCTCAGAACACGACCTCAGGTTAAACAACATCAGCGAGCATCATAACGAGGCAAATACACTCTAACCTTAGGAGTTCATGTCTGTTTGCTCCACACTCAATGCCACAGAACTGGAAAGCAGCAAAATTTAAAAAGACTAAGATGTCTACCCACCAGTGTTTGTGTCTCAGTAGTGACCATAATCTGGAATGGGGAGCATTCCTTAATGACACTTAGAGTTATTTTCCAGTTATCACCCTCTAAGACACCCGAGTGGGGTGCCTTGGTGATGAATCACATAAGGTCCTATGGGCCTCAGGACCCCGCATGTCACCAGGAGCAAATGCTCTGCAAGCCTCGGCGTGACATCCAAGGACTCTGATGGTCCCCCGGAGAAGAATGGCTGTGTAAAACAGCTGAACACCATCGGAGGGACCGCTTGGCTCAAATCGTTCCTTAAACACACTATAATTCATAAGAATTCCAGCCTCTTGCTATGTCAAGATCACCTGAAGTGTTACAACAGACTTGATATAAGATGGACCTAGAAGCCAATCTCATTTACAAGCAGGAAATAAAGGCTCGGTTTAATTCCAGTGATAATCCACACTCTGAGGATTAACTGCCAGACAGCTACACACTTCTTCAGCTCTTCGTCCTTTTAGCAAACAAACTATCCAGTCCCCATCTATAGTCAAGAAATCTGATACTTGGTGGCCTATTCACTGCCTCGCAGCTGGGAAACTATCCAGTCCCCATCTATAGTCAAGAAATCTGATACTTGGTGGCCTATTCACTGCCTCGCAGCTGTGAAACTCAAGCTGGTTGAACCCTGAGTTATCTGGCAGAAGAGTCTCAACTGGCGGATTGCCCAGGACAGGGACAGTAGACTATGGTTGGTGGACAGGCTGGTGGAACCGGTCAGCAGACTGTAGCTCTACGGGCAAAGCTGGTGCTGGCCCAGGCAGGCAGCAGACTCCTGATGCAGTCAGTGTGTCCTCAGACAATGCATAAGACCTGAAGACAACACTGCCTTCCAAGCACACTCAGACAGAAGCAGGCTCTCTAAAATAAAATAGCATTGTGTCTGCATCAACATAAAGTAGTTCTGAGATTTGCTATTCCACTCCATTTTACAAGGCGGGTCTGCAAAGCATCAAGGGTACAAAGAAACAGGGCCTAGCTTGTTCTCTTCCTGGGTGGTAGCCCAAGACATTCCTTTCTCTTAGGAGTCTTCCCATGAAATGTGTCCACCAGAGGCTTTAAGCTCTACTGCACGGCCTCTGTCCACGTGTGCCTGCACCGGGCCTTGTGGACTGACCAGAGGCTTTAAGCTCTACTGCACGGCCTCTGTCCACGTGTGCCTGCACTGGGCCTTGTGGGCTGACCATCTTTTGAGAGTCGCTGTGCTGTTCTCTTAGATGGGAGGTGTTACGTTAGAAAAGATGGTTCTGCTTTGGGGTTTTTGTTGTAATTGGGGAAATACCTCGTTTAAATTCCCGAAAGTAAACATCTGAGGGGATGTGATGGAATGTGAGGAAGGGCACGAGGCCGCAGAGGCTCGCAGTGAGTTTGGTGGCTTGTACTCTGACATTTTTGTACACTGATGCAGAGGACGTCAGAGCGGCCAGACTCACCACAGCCGTGTGGATGCTGTGGTTTGTGCTGGCCTTCCAGTTCAAGCACAGGAGCACTTAGGTCATACTTGACCCAAACATCAGATGTCAGTAAGAATGAAGTAGGCCAGAAGCTTAGGAGCCAATGTGGCCACTCCGGTCAGTGCCAGCGAGGCTTCTTTTGAGTGTTCCTATGCACCACCTAGAGCAGGGCTGTGAGAGAGGCCTCCAGTGGTTAAGCTGGACAAGCAGGGTTGGATTCACTGTTCTTCTGTATTAACACGAATGCGTCTGAACTGGGTTGGTGGCCAGTCTTTTCTATTGCTATGTATTATTAAATGATTAAATGCTAAATATCTATTAACTATTATTAAATCAAATGATTTATTTTTAGATTGAAAAGATTGAGTCTTAGGGTCTATTACTATCTTTAAAATAACACCAGATCTTTCTTCTTTATTTAAAAAAACCTTCGCAGGTGTTCTAGTTTCTTCATGTGGCTATGGATAAAACACTGGCAATGGCAGCTTAGAGGAAGGAGAGATTGATTTGTCAGCTCAGGAACTCCTGTGTGAACCTGAAGGCAAACCTGCTTGTTATTACACAGTCTTACCTTTGACCAGGGAACTCACTCACTCAGCCCAGAACGGATTGCAGTCTCATGCTTAGACAGCTTTCTTATATACCCAGGAGCACAAGCCCAGTGAACGGTACGATCCGTAGCGAGCTGGGCTCTCTTTGCCAATTAACAATCAAAACACCTCCCACAGACATGTCACCATCTGCCTGGGCCAGCGCTGGCTTTGCCTGTCAAGCATACAGTCTGCTGACAGTGCTGACCTGTGCACCACCCACATCCGCTGTCCTGTCCCTACCTGTGCACCACCCACATCCGCTGTCCCTACCTGTGCACCACCCACATCCGCTGTCCCCATCTGTGAGAACACAGTCCGCTGTCCCTACCTGTGCACCACCCACATCCGCTGTCCCTACCTGTGCACCACCCACATCCGCTGTCCCCATCTGTGAGAACACAGTCCGCTGTCCCTACCTGTGCACCACCCACATCCGCTGTCCCTACCTGTGCACCACCCACATCCGCTGTCCCTACCTGTGCACCACCCACATCCGCTGTCCTTACCTGTGCACCACCCACATCCGCTGTCCTTACCTGTGCACCACCCACATCCGCTGTCCCTACCTGTGCACCACCCACATCCGCTGTCCCTATCTGTGAGCACACAGTCGGCTGTCCCCATCTGTGAGCGCACAGTCCGCTGTCCCTACCTGTGAGCACACGTTCCGCTGTCCCTGCTAACTTCTGCACCATCCACAGTCTGTTGTCCCTATCTCAGCCCCGTTACAAGAATAATGACAGACTTGTGATCAGAGGCTGCATCTTCAGGAGAGGCTGCACAAAATGCTTAGCTGCTAAAGGGAGAATAAGAACCAGAAAACCAGGTACACCCAGACGGAGTGTGTCCTGGGGGACTTGAGGAAGGGTCTACTCAGTTCCTGCTGCACTGGACCCTCTTACCTTGGGGTAGGGTAGAAAAGGGTGGGCTTGTGACACTACCAAGGGAAGAAAGCCAGGCCAGTTAGCATATTCGGAGAATCAAAATGATCCTAATTCTATTCATGGATATGAAACACTGGGTTCTACTGTTGTTGGGGGAATGAGCTGTTTCTGCCAGGGTGGAAAGGACTCGACTTTGTGGGACAGCGGGGAAGCAGAAGTAGGATTCCTCACATCACAGCCTGTTCACAGGTTAGAAATTAGCAGGGTGGGATCTTGCTCTGAGGTCACCACTCCCTTTACTCCACTTCTTAATCAGCTTATCTTCTTGAACACAGGACTTAGCTCCATCCCACTTCCTGGTGCCTCTTTTCTCCTCAAATTGTTCATTTTGTGTTTTTCCTTGCTAAGCTTGCTCCTTCTCATTATAAATCTTATAACTATGAGTGTTAATAACCACACAATAGAATCTATGCTAGGCTGTTTTGAGATTTCCTCTGCCAACGGAATTAACCCAAATCTCTTCACTTTAGCGTCAGGCAGAATCTTTGGTCAAGGGCAAAAAACAGCCACATTCTTCACGAAACTCTCACAAAAATGATCTCTCTGCCACGTATTATTCTTCTCCTGAAATCTCTTGAGCCAGGCCCTCGCAGCTCATCAAATCACACTCGGCACCACTGTCTTCCATGCTCCTACTAGCTTGGCTCACTAAGCACGCCTTTAATCCCAGCACTTAGAAGGCAGAGGCAGGTGGATCTCTGTGAGTTCAAGGCCAGCCTGGTCTATAGAGTGAGTTCCAGGAAAGCCACAGAGAAACCCTGCCAAATAAATAAATAAATTTAAAAATAAACAAAAAAAATAGGAGTCAGGGAAATAGCTCAGAGGGTAAAGTTTGCCTTGCAAGCCTGACTATCTGAGTTCAGCTCTCTAGAGCCTGTGAACTGGCTGTGGTCACAGCTGCCTATAATCTCAGCATGCCTACAGGAAAATGGGCATCAGAGCTCCTGGAAGCTTGCAGGCCAGGGACAAACAACAGAGAGACCCTGCAATGAGTAAGGTTCAAGGCAAGAACTGCCACTCAAAGTCTCCCTCTGACCTTATGTGTGTCATGGTACACACTCACACACAAACACATACGTATATATCACACACATACACACATCTTTTTAAAGTCAGCTTTTCTTACAAGTCTTAGATGGCCTTTAGGTGATGAGTCACTTTGGGACTGCTCTGGTTGGTTGTTTTCATTGTTGTTTTGTTTTGTTTCATCAAATTTGGCACAAACTAGAATTACCTGAGAAGAGGAACCTCAATTAAAAAATACCTCCATCAGATTGTCTGTGCGACGTTTTCTTGATTATCAATTAATGTGGGAGGGCCCAGTCACATGGGTGGTGCCACCCCTCGTCAGGGGTTGTCTGAGTTGTATAAGAAAGTAAGCTGAGGGCTGGAGAGATGGCTCAGAGGTTAAACACACTGGCTGCTCTTCCAAAAGTCCTGAGTTCAATTCCCAGCAACCACATGGTGGCTCACAACCATCTGTAATGAGATCTGGTGCCCTGTTCTGACCTGCAGACATCCATGCAGACTGAATGCTGTATACATAATAAATAAATAAATCTTTAAAAAAAAAGAGAGAGAGAAGAGAAGAGAAAGTAAGCAGAGCAAGGGGAATCAAGCCAGTACGCAGCACTCCTCCATGGCTTATGCATCAGTTTCTGCCTCCCAGTTCCTCTCTTGAGCTCCTGCCCTGGCTCCCCTCCAGGATGTGACTACAAACTGCAAGCTGAAATAAATGCTTTTCTCTCCAAGTTGCTTTTGGTCAGGATATTTTATGACAGCAATAGAAACCTATCTAAGAGAGGACTTGGTCCGTTAGACTATCAATTAGCTCTGCCTTTCAACACATCTGAGGACAGCTTTAAAACCCACAATATCTCAAAGAGGATAACTGTATCCAACAGTGCAAGGAGGATCTGTGGTGCAGAGACCACCACAGCCTGCAACGGACGTGACAGCCACTCATCCTCACCATCACACACACACCCAGACCTGACACACCCAGACCTAACCCAGCTTCAATGAGAATGCATGCCAGTCACAGATACTTACATGGATCCACAAGTAATCAAAGACAAAGAACAAACAGTCCATGTATGGGCTAGAGATGTGGGCCACGCACTGGTCTTGGAGAGGACCTGAGTGACTCCAATCACCCACGCTGGATAGCCTACAAGCCCCTCCAACTCCAGCTTCAGGACAATCTAACATCTCCACATCCAAGAACACGGGAGCACACACACACACACACACACACACACACACACACACGCATACACACATAATTTAAAAATACTATAAAATAAATAAATCTTTAAGAAATCTGTAGCAAAGGAAGAAAGTATAATTTGATGATTAGAAAAAGCAAATACTGGACCTGGCAGTAGTTATAAATTTGTATCATAATATATGTGTAACTCTTAAATACATTAAGCTTAGAATAAAAATTCTAATAGTCCTACTATCTACAAACTTACTTTATTCTGACAAATTTGATGGGCAGGCCGAGAATGGACTTCGGCTATCACTGCAGCACTGCGGCCAACATTGAGGTCAAAAACTTCCACAGCCCGGTCCCGGCCAGCTGTGAGTACGATGTCTGCAGGGTTTCAGTCAAGGGATCATCTCGGCAATCTCACCTATGGGCACACAGTTCTAACCCACTTCAGGGAAAAAAAAAAGGAAAGGAAAGGAAAAGAAAAGAAGGGACCTCACACCGTTCAGAAATGGATAATTAGTAAGGAATTTCTGAAGGTCCAGAGAAAATAGTCAGAGCAACTCTACCAGTTAGAGCTCCCAGTGAGGGCGACAGCTCACGGCACAAGACACCGTGGGGACATACACCAGCAACTGCCATCCATAGTGTGAGGGGAAGATGAAGACACAGACACAGCCCTCCGTGTGGCTAGTCACCAACACGAGTTGTGAACTCACACCACGCCCTGTCAAAAGCCATCTGCTGCGTTTTGCCAGCCCAGTGCCTGTAATCCTAGCATGTCCACAGCAGGGGACAGTGTACAAGGACATCCACAGCAGGGGACAGTGTACAAGGACGTCCACAGCAGGGGACAGTGTACAAGGACGTCCACAGCAGGGGACAGTGTACAAGGACATCCACAGCAGGGGACAGTGTACAAGGACGTCCACAGCAGGGGACAGTGTACAAGGACGTCCACAGCAGGGGACAGTGTACAAGGACGTCCACAGCAGGGGACAGTGTACAAGGACGTCCACAGCAGGGGACAGTGTACAAGGACGTCCACAGCAGGGGACAGTGTACAAGGACGTCCACAGCAGGTGACAGGATATAAGGACGTCCACAGCAGGGGACAGTGTACAAGGACGTCCACAGCAGGTGACAGGATATAAGGACGTCCACAGCAGGTGACAGTGTACAAGGACGTCCACAGCAGGGGACAGTGTACAAGGACGTCCACAGCAGGTGACAGGGTACAAGGACGTCCACAGCACGTGGGTCAGTTTACTACGAAAATGCACTAGGTGACTATGTATTACTTACCGTGCTGTGTCATAACCCAGACTATCTTTCCTTGGAGGTGCCTCCTATTAATAAGATAAGGTTACTTCACCTACAATTGTTGCACAAGATTCCACACTCCACAAGGAGAACCATCTGTCTGTCCGTTTTGCCTAGCAGAATGCCTGAGGCTTTTCAAATGCCCAAAAAGGGTTTTGCCAGAAAGCAATGCTTAGTGCAAGGCACAGCCACTGGGTAGGAGGAAGGATACGGGAATAAAAGTCATTCACTGCAGACAGAGTGGTCACGTCTGCCCCACTGGTTAACGGGAGCCTGAAAACAGGTTTATACCTGCTTTTGGGTTTATACCTGGAAGAAAGGGGGGAGGAGATTACCAGTGTTTTTACTTCTGACTACAACTAAACATTCTACATTCAAAAGGATAAAAATGAAAATAAAGCATTTTTATTGCTTAGTCATATGTTTTAATACTGAGGGAATGAGTGAATAAGACACACCAATATTCCTTTGGGAAATTTATTCAATTTTCTATCAGAAATTCTGGGTGGTTTTTTTCTCTAGAATGCCTCATGAAAATAACAGTATATTATACAGCCCAAAATAACTCATTCCTAACTGTGAGAAAGCAAGTTTGTCTCTTAATTCTAAAATAATTACATATTCCCTTATAAGTGCTCACCCAGTTACACAGTGTTGATATCTTATCCTAAATGTTAGTCCTCACTCCCTTCAGAAGGGTCACATGAGCATCGGGTGTTGCTTTAATAGACACACGATCTTAACCATGGAAATAATTTCCTCAGGAAAATAACTGGTAGGCCAGACCAGCAAGGATTCTCAGCCCAGCCCGAGCACAGTTTGGCAAGGACAAGACAAAGAGAATGTCAACAGGGTCAGACCGGTGGCACACAGGAGCTAGGCCAGGCCGGGCAGACGCTGCACTGTCCGGGATGAGGAACACACTTGTGTTATCCAACCGTGGTGGGGGGAGCTGCCTGGATGAGCACTGAATTCGAGCTGAGAAACTCCAGAGCAGGCCTCAGAGCAACAGACTCCAGGAGCAGGCCCAGGCCTGAAGGGACACGAAAGAGGTGACCATACAGAAGCGGAGTGCCGTCAAGTCTCGAGGGAGGCTGGAGAATTAAATGTTTCAGTACATTTATTTATGTGACATTCAGTCACATGGATGCCATAATGAAGCACTGCTTCAGTTACACAGGAGGGTGGCTGAGGAAGAAGTCACTTTGTCTGGGAAAACGTGTTAAAACTAGGAAACATAGGGTGAGGGAAGGCTCTCCTGAAAGGTGGCCAGGCAGAGGTGCACAGAACAAAAGAGAACCCAAAAGAAGGCCACACAGATAACCCAGTCTTTGTCCTCAATCAGCTTCCAGAAGTAAAAGCATGTCCGTTAGAAGCCCTGGCCCCTACTCTTCACTGCCACCATCTGTATTTTGGATTAGTTATTTCTAAGCCTATGTCTGCCCATTCAGGCAAATACTGTCAAGAAAAAAAAACAGAAAAGGAAAAGTCCATTCACACCATAAGAAAAATTTGGGTTAGACTAGAAGCCATAGTGGTGATCACAGAAAATATAAGCATTGGTGACTTCAAAGATGTCTGGCACAGAGCAGTTCACCAATGACGGACGTCCTTGTTGGGACCCACATCACCCTACTTTAGCTTCTGGTGTTCCTGACAGGAGCTGCCAATCACAGCAGGCAGTACTTTCTGTTTGGGGATGGTATGAGTTGGAGTGGAACGGGGTGAGGCAAGGTGGAATAGGATGGGATGGGTAGGATAGAATGGGGTGGTGTAGGATGGGGTAGGGTGAGATAAGATGGGATGGGGTGAGATAGGATGGGATGGGGTGAGATAGGATGGGATAAGGTGGGAGAGGATGGGATGGGGTGAGATAGGATGGGATAAGGTGAGAGAGGATGGGGTGGGGTGAGATAGGATGGGATAAGGTGAGAGAGGATGGGGTGGGTGAGATAGGATGGGGTGGGGTGAGATAGGATGTGATGGGGTGAGAGAGGATGGGGTGGGGTGAGATAGGATGGGGTAAGGTGAGAGAGGATGGGATAAGGTGAGAGAGGATGGGATGGGGTGAGATAGGATGTGGTGAGATAGGATGTGGTGAGATAGGATGGGGTGAGATAGGATGGGGTGAGATAGGATGGGATAAGGTGAGATAGGATGGGATAAGGTGAGAGAGGATGGGATAAGGTGAGAGAGGATGGGATGGGGTGAGATAGGATGTGGTGAGAGAAGATGGGATGGGGTGAGATAGGATGGGGTGAGATAGGATGGGGTGAGATAGGATGGGATAAGGTGAGATAGGATGGGGTGGGGTGAGAGAGGATAGGATGGGGTGAGATAGGATGTGGTGAGAGAAGAT
The DNA here is from genome assembly GCF_018167655.1 of Microtus oregoni. NCBI lineage: Eukaryota > Metazoa > Chordata > Mammalia > Rodentia > Cricetidae > Microtus > Microtus oregoni. Next base: position 24,431,565 of record NW_024543092.1, read on the forward strand.
GGGGTGGGGTGAGATAGGATGGGGTGATATAGGATAGGATGGGGTGAGAGAGGATGGGATGGGGTGAGACAGGATGGGATGGGGTGAGACAGGATGGGGTCGTGTCGGGTAGATTGGGATGGAGGGATGGGATCAGATGGGGAAGGACGGTATAGGATGAGGTTTGATAAATGAGATGGGGTAGGATGGGATTGAGTAGGTACGATGGGATAGAGGGATGGGATCCAATGCAATGGGATCAGATGGTATGGATGATATAGGGTGGGCTTGAGAGATGGGTTGGGGTTAGATGGGATGGTATGGGAAGAATAGTATAGGAAGATGGGATATGGTGGATGAGAAGGGAAATGTGCTCGGTGGGCTGGGGTGAGTGGGATGAAAGGAGGGGGTTGGGTTAGTTTCCACACTGGACCAGAATAATGAAAGATGGGTCTAACACTGCATGGTCAGCCCACCACACGAGCTCTAGGTACAGCAGACGAACAGGAGCTCCTCACTCTGACTTGCGTCATTTATACCTGCCGTGATGAGATGGTGTGTCCTGCCTATAATGACAAAGATGTTATGAAAAATTGCAGTAGCTGACATCCAAGAAATTGTATGGATTCTAACAGGCATCTGCATTGTTGCCTGTGCTCCTATCAAGTCCCCTGATTAGGGAAGCCAAATATGTTGTGTAAGGTGATAAATATAGAAGGAAAACAAAATGCCTCTTTTTATGTAAGTGATGAATATTCTGCCAGACATTTTAGTATAAACCCATATTTATGAAAAAATAATTTACTTTAAATATCAAAAAATTCTCATTATTATTAGATATTCCTCTAAGTAATATATGAATGTTTGTATTGAATTACAGAATATGAGTATCACTGTTCAACTATGCATTAAGTTTCCCAGCATTTCTACGTTACACACACTCCTTGCATCCATCTTTCCATTCATCCACAGTTATTTTCTTAAGATAATTAAAGAACAGGGGCTACAGAGGCAGAGGCAGAGGCAGAGACGTCCTCAGAGCGCCACCTAAGACGAACCAGTGCCTGCTCCTGTGGAGAGGCAAAGTGATGGCTGGGAGCAAAGATGAGCGGACCAAAGGTTCAGGCAAAGCGGGATAGGGATGCGATGTGAGACCACAGAAACAACCGAGGAGCGAGTAACTGGAACTTCCGCCTTCCTTCTTTTATAAAATGTTAAGGTGTGTGTCTCTAGGAATGAAGAGGTAGGGCGGGATCAGAAGGGCTAGAAGCAGGGAGGAGGCCACCTACCTCCGCATGTCATCCCTGCAGAGGTCAATGTGGTACTTTAGGAGCCAAAGTTCAGGGCCAGAAGACAGCAGCATGAAAGCATCCATGTAGTAGAACTGTGCGGACGTTATTGGCTTGGAGAAAGACCCTGGACCCTGTGAAGCAGACATCTGTGAGCACTGGGGTACACTGTAGCGGTCTCCCCGAATCCCTCCTCGCACTCCTGTCCTCACCCTGAACACACGTCTCGTCACAGCAGCTCAGAAAATGGGAGAACGGGGGTAAACGAAACATGGGGTATCCAGGATGAAATTGAGAACATGATTTGGAACATGGTTCTAGGTGTCTACTACCAACTTTGTGTCTCATGGACAGTCAGGCCCAGCTCTGGTAGAGCCCACCCCTACCTCTGGGGCTGCTGAGAACTCCCTAAAGGGTGCTGACTCTGAACAGCCCCTCTGCCCTTCTGACCTCCCCAGAGGAGTGACTTGTGAGGTGATGAATCTGACTATGGCAGCTGACAGTGCACTCAATGCCTAGCAGATCATACAGCACCACAACTTAGCATCCAGACTTGCAGAGCATTGGGTCATAAGGCCAACTGAGCATGTGCAGCCCAGCATGACCAGGGAACACTGCATCCTTGGGTTGGTAGTGCTAGAAAAGGTCAAGCTTCAAAGCACAGTTTCTATCACTTTCACCTACTGTTAGGTTTAAACACTATAGTTAAACACCAGTTTAAACACTATAGTCAAATACCAGTTTAAACACTATAGTTAAACACCAGTTTAAATACTATAATCAAAAAGTCAGCCCCTCTGACTTTTCTAAATGCTCACCACTCCTGGGTTAGGCCCTGATTCGTGAGCAGAAGCAGCATTTCCCAGCACCCCTCTCCTCTCTCCGTCACAGTAGTGAGATTTTCATGCTGTCTCTCTTTCCCCATGCTAGTTCCAAATAACCTTACATAGTTCATTTCAGCAAGTCCTCTTGTCCATCATTATTGCCTCTGTGATATGATGGTGAACTAACATAAAACCATCCATGTTTTACTATGGGTATTGCTGGCATTTTCATACCATTACCAATGCAAATATATATATGAAATGTATTTGTCAATGTACATATACACACCAAGAGTGTGTTCCCATGTGTTATGTACGCATGCATTTCATATGTGGATGAGTATAAGAAACTGTCCCACCATCGTGTTTCTCTGGTAGTGAAACAGCTCCTCATTCTACCTATTGCTGCTGTTTCCTACAGGGAGGCAGACGGCTGTGACTGTCCACGGCTTGGGACATCACTACCCGCCATGACATATGTGCTCATGGATACATTACCAAAAGCAGCATGAGTTCTCTCCTATGAACTGACCACACCCTCAGTGTCCGGTCCCGGCCTGTAGACAGCAGCCATCTCTTGTCATGGCTCCAGCAGATGGTGCTCACAGCTCCATCGTGACCTAAGTATTCAGGATAAAGGGAGAACAAGGAGAATGCCTGCCTGCACCACAACAGGCCACAACTCCCTCTTCTCGAGGAGAAAGGGATGCAGTTTCTCGCTGTGAGGCAGGTGGACCAGGCCCAGTGTCAGATGACCTTGCACTAAAGGCCTATTGATGGGGCTTGTAGAGAAGGCCTTTCTAAAATTTCATGTTTCTTAAAGATGAAGTTCTGACTTTGTGTGTCCAGGCACATGCCTTTAATCCCAGCACTTGGGAGGCAGAGGCAGGCGGATCTCTGTGAGTTTGAGCCCCCACACACAAAAAAAGAGAGAGCCTTTTCTTTTGGTTTCAAAGGGAGAAAATAGAAGACTTCACTGAAGATTGGAGATACTCTCATCATTTGGTCTGGCCAATGGCTGCTTTGGCTGCTGGTTTACACAGGCGCTAGCACACCTGTGGACAGCACCTGTAGGGAACCCATGGGTGCTAGCACACCTGTGGACAGCACCTCCTAGGGAACCCACAGGCACTAGCACACCTATGAACAGCACCTGCTAGGGAACCTGTAGGAATCCATGGGTGCTAGCACACCTGTGGACAGCACCTGTAGGGAACCCATGGGTGCTAGCACACCTGTGGACAGCACCTGTAGGGAACCCACGGGTGCTAGCACACCTATGAACAGCACCTGCTAGGGAACCTGTAGGAACCCATGGGTGCTAGCACACCTGTGGACAGCACCTGTAGGGCACCCACAGGCACTAACACATCTGTGGACAGCACCTGCTAGGGAACCCACAGGCACTAACACACCTGTGGACAGCACCTCCTAGGGAACCCACAGGCGCTAGCACACCTATGAACAGCACCTGCTAGGGAACCTGTAGGAATCCATGGGTGCTAGCACACCTGTGGACAGCACCTGCTAGGGAACCCACAGACGCTAGCACACCTGTGGACAGCACCTGCTAGGGAACCCACAGGTGCTAGCACACCTGTGGACAGCACTTGCTAGGGAACCCATGGGTGCTAGCACACCTGTGGACAGCACCTGCTAGGGAACCTGTAGGAATCCATGGGTGCTAGCACACCTGTGGACAGCACCTGCTAGGGAACCCACAGGCACTAGCACACCTGTGGACAGCACCTGCTAGGGAACCCACAGGCAGATGGAACTGCCCTTCAGTCCCCATAATCTTTCAGTGATGCAGTCCCTACTCCAGTCTTTTTCTGACAAGAAACATGTTGCCTCCTAACCCCATCTTTGCCTTCCTCGTCTCTATGAGGCAAACTTGAAACCACGGCTGCCTGAGTGTTCTGAGAAACCTAAGAGCTCACCATGAGCTCTTCCCTGGGAGAAGCAGTGGAAACGGGCAGATGGGGAGCTGGAGGCTGCAGTGTCAGGCCTGCACCAGGGGATCAGTACCCCAAGACTTGCTGAACCATCACATTTCACCCCAGAGCGCTGTGTTTGGAAAACTGCAGAGTAAGGAACCGCAACGCTGACAAGAATCTAGCTAACAGGACCCTACTCGGGCTCGTCTCAGCACAAGAACTGCCCACTGCAATTCAAAAGGCAGTCAGTAAATCAGTATCACCGGAGCACGCTAGCCAGAAAACCACCAAAGTAAAAATGGAAAGCCAGAAGAAAATCGTAAGCTCTGAAACGGCTTCCAAGCAGCAAAAAGTTACCGTGCAGAAAAGTTATGTCAAATGGCTTTGCTGCCCTCTTGTGTCGAGTTCTGGCATTTTTCACAAAAGTGCAAAGGAGCACTTTTTTTTTTTTTTTTTACATTCTCAGTCTTTTCTTTTATTGAGAAAAAAAATTTCTGCCTCCTCCCAGCCTCCCACTCCTCTCCCCATCCTCCTACTCCTCTCTCCCTCCCCCCACTCCTCTCCCCCTCCCTCTCCAGTCCATAGAGCAGTCAGGGTTCCCTGCCCTGTGGAAAGTCCAAAGTCCTCCCCCCTCCGTCCTGGTCTAGGAAGGTGAACATCCAAACTGGCTAGGCTCCCACAAAGCCAGAACATGAAGTAGGATCAAAACCCAGTGCCATAGTCCTTGGCTTCTCAGCAGCCCTCATTGTCCGCCATGTTCAGAGAGTCCGGTTACTGATGAATATTTTGCATAACACCATAGAACCTTCATCTGGCGATGGATGAAGATAGAGACAGAGACCCACACTGGAGCACTGGACTGAGCTCCCAAAGTCCCAATGAGGAACAGAAGGAGGGAGAAGATGAGCAAGGAAGTCAGGACCAAGAGGGGTGCACCCACCAACGGAGACAGTGGGGCTGATCTATTGGGAGCTCACCAAGGCCAGCTGGACTGTGACTGAAAAAGCAGGGGATAAAGGAGCACTTTTTTTGTGTGTTCACGGGAGCACAAAGTGGGCACTATGGAAGGTTCTCAAAAATCTAGGATTGAACCTACCACATGCTATCTAGCTACAGCATTCTATACCCAAAGGACTCTGTATCCTACTACAGATATACTTCCTCATCCATGTTCTCCAGTATTTATTCAATAGCCTGGACATCTATGTATATTGCAGTATGATTACACAATAAAATATTATCCGGCTGTTAATAAAAAAGAGACTAAGACGTCCTCAGATAAATGGATGAAGCTGGAAGCAATCATCCTGAGTGAGGTAACCCAGATCCCGAAACACAATGTGTCATGTTTTCTCTGATTCTTTAGATGTATGTGTGTCATCTGGAATGTCTACAGAGGCCAGGAAATTAGAATTACATGGAAGCCTACTACTGTAGAAGCTTCTTAAAATATATACTTACACAAATAAGAAGACTGTAAATGGAGGGGACAAGCCCTTACCACAGGCCAACAAATGAAAGACCCAATGTCCAGAATGGTTACCACTTGAGGAGCTGGTGACCACTGGGGTCCCACAGACCCTCAGACATTCCAGGCCATTGCCAGTGTTCTTAGTTACCATCCAGAAATTGATGGTAAGACCCTACTGAAAAGACACCACCTACTTAAGTCACATAATGTAAAGAAACCGATTGGGAAAAACATCTGGAAGTTTCTTCCAGGATGGCTAGTTTTCACAGTCCTGTGAGGTGCTATGTATGCTAGCAAAGGAGAAATAACCATAAATCTTATCTGGCCGTAAACCCTGAAATTCACAATCATGGTGGGCCTGACAGGACATGCCCACTGGTACAACAGGGCACGGATGTCATGGGGATAAACTAACTGCTTTCTGGTTGCATTTAAGGCCCATCCATCAATTGAAAGCCAAACCTGGGGACCAATACCAGGCCTAAGAATCTGTGGCTAGACAGGTCACCGGTCCTGGGGGAGAACATAATATCATTGTTCTGATAAATGGCCATAGTGTTACATTGACTCCTAGTGACCTTTTTTTATATCCTTAATTAGTGCACCTCTCAACCTTCACCAGATTCACTTCTTTCTTCAAGAGGTGGTGATTGCCACCCACAACTGGAAAGGGTGCAGAGACCTGTAGGGATAAGTCCCGCCCCTTAGGGGGCGTGTTCGCCTTGGGCTAATGTCTGCCTATAAATTTGGCAAGCAGGCTCTAAGCTGTCTCTTCTGCTTTCCTGGTCTCCGCAGGAACGGTGGTTCTGTAAGTCTATTTCTACATTAAAACTATATATATTGTTACAATCTGTCTGCATTCGTTTACGCCGCTACATTTTGGCGTCCAACGTCGGGCTATTTTGCCCCCGACTCAAGCGGGTAGCCCGCTACCTAACACAGCACCCTCCCGGGTGCTGTTTTTCAGTTCGTGACTCCGGCCCCAGTGCCGAGTCCGAGACATACTCGGCCACACAGGCCCATTCTGCCTGCCTTGGCTAAGTTTTGCAGCAGAACCCCACTGCCTGAATTAGCAGAAGCTCAAGTAGCTGCGGCTTTGCAACAAAAGCTGCCACAGCGTCAGATTTGGTCTGAGTGACTTGGCCGGGCAGTGGTGGCGCACGCTTTTGATACCAGCACTTGGGAGGCAAGGGCAGGCGGATCTCTGATCTCTGTGAGTTTGAGGCCTGCCAGGCCGTGGTGGTGCACGCCTTTAATCCCAGCATTTGGGAGGCAGAGACAGGCGGATCTCTTTGAGTTCGAGGCCAGCCTGGTCTACAAGAGCTAGTTCTAGGACAGGCTCCAAAAACACAGAGACCACCACTGACAGGAACCGATCATTGCAGGTAAAAAATTTTTCTTTTATAAATAAAATGTCTGAACACATTACTGTTCAAGAATTTAACAGTTTTTTTAATTGTACCATGTGGGAGATTTTACAAGAGGTGTCTATCACCCCACATCTATGGATCCTTCTGGGATTCGTAGTTTTCATTGGCACCAAATGGTTTGATAATAGAAATATGATAAAGTCTTTACGAGACGAATCCAGGATTCGTAAGGCAGAGATTAAACGCTTAAAAACAATTGAGAATGATAACAATCTTCTCAAGAATCAGTTTGAAGTTCTCCAGGCTGATAACAATCTTCTCAAGAATCAGTTTGAAGTTCTCCAGGCTGATGTTAAGGAGAAATTCATTACTATGGAAGAGGGAACAGCTGATCTGGATAGTAAGGTTCAGTCCCTTTCTGTAGGAACTGAAACATTAGTGGCTGATATTAAGGAGAAATTCATTACTATGGAAGAGGGAACAGCTGATCTGGACCATAAGATTCAGTCCCTTTCTGTAGGAAATGAAACATTAACTGAGAGAATCAAAACTGCTGAATGTGACAATCGGATTTTGTCTAAAGCTTATGATAGATTGACGGAAAGATTGTCAATACAAGAAGGCACGGTTTATGCCATAAAAATTATGTCCAAAGATGAGATGTTATCTCTAACGGACAAACTTCATACTTTAGAATCCTCAATGAAGGCTTTGGAACATAATTCTGGACAAGAGATTCAGACATTGCAGAAGGCAATGGTGAATAGAATTGAAAAGATTGAGGAATTTCTAAATACTGATGAGGAAGAGCAAAGGGTAGAAAGGCAAATTTTAACTACATCTGTGGGTAAGTCTCTCCAGGACAATTTCCACAAAGCTCTACCTACAGCTCTACCTGCCTTTCCAGTAATAACAACAGAGAAGGTGATTGGTTCCAAAAACCCTAGGGTCATCAAGGAGGATACATGGGAGCCTGTCCGTATGAATGATCTCAAGGAAATAAAACAGGCTGTCATGACTTTTGGGATGCAAGCCTCTTTTGTTAAAGAGATGCTAAGATCTTGGGCCACGACAAGCAGAGCAACCCCCTCGGACTGGCTCCAGCTGAGCTCTGCGGTACTCGAGAGTGGACCGCAATTGAAATGGAAATGCTTATTCAGGCAAGAGGCTAGACTCTTAGAACAGCAGGAAAAAGCGAAGGGAATTGACATTTCCCTAGATCAAATTCTAGGTGAAGGGCTCTTTTCCGATCATCAGGAACAAGCTAATTTGGATGAAAACACACTCTCCATGTGTACTACAGCAGCCTTAAGGGCTTGGGACAGGGTACAAGACCCAGGACAGAGAATGGAATCATTTGTCAGAGTTAAACAGGGTCAGAGAGAACCCTTTAGTGACTTTTTACAAAGATTAACTAAGGCTGTACAAATAGGGATATCTGACCCAGAAGCAAGACGTATAATGATTGAGTCTTTGGCTTATGAAAATGCAAATGTGGAATGCAAAAGGATTTTGGGGCCTTTAAAGCTCAGATCAGCGCCCTTGGAAGAATGGGTCTTGCATACACTCAATGTTGATACATTTGATTATGGCACTGAAGCATGGGTAGAAGAAGCAATTTCCAATGGTAAAAGGAGACACCAGAATACCAAATGTTTTAATTGTGGCAAAATGGGTCATATGAAAAGGAATTGTAGACAACGGATTTTCAGAAATAATAATAATAATAATGCATCTTTCAGAAATAATAATAATAATAATAATGTATCTTCTAGAAATAACAGAAATAGGAGGTCTCAGCCTTCAGGTTTATGTAGAAGATGTGGAAAGGGCAGACATTGGACGAATGAATGCAGGTCTACAAGAGATAGACAAGGCAACCTGATACAGCCGGGAAACGTGAGAGGGGGGGCCTCACAGGCCCCCATGGCAAACATGGTTCAGTCATATCCAGTTTCTGCAGAGAACATGCCTCATCAGGACAATTAGGAAGCCCCATGCCTACTGTTACAAGCAATAATGATCAGAAAGATAAGTTACGTGTGTTTTGGCAAACTTCTATAAATGATCAAAGACCTAAACTGAGAGTGTGTGTAAATGGCATTTTTATTACTGGCCTGCTGGACACAGGTGCTGATGTAAGTATCATTACCCCAGAATCTTGGCATCCGTATTGGCCTCTTCAGAATGTAAATGTTCAGCTCCTGGGAATTGGAACCCTATCTCGAGTAAGGCAGAGCACGAGATGGGTTGAATGTATAGGGCCAGAGGGACAAATAGAAAAATTAAAGCCATATGTAGCCAATATCACAATGAATTTATGGGGTCGTGACCTATTACAACAATGGAATACTGAAATTAACATTCCTGCTAAATCTAGAGCCTATATTTCTGAGAATAATATTAAAAGATATTACAAACAGAGAAAACCGGCCATTCGGGCTGTACAAGAACAGGCAATTGATGTCCCTTCAGAGATACCAACAGCCTTGCCTCTAAAATGGTTGACTGAGAAACCAATATGGACAAAGCAATGGCCCTTAGCTGAGGAAAAGTTACAAGCTTTAGAACAGCTGGTACAAGAACAATTAGATGCTGGACATATAGAAGAATCTACCAGCCCTTGGAATTCTCCCGTATTTGTGGTTAAGAAAAAATCAGGTAAATGGAGAATGGTGACAGATCTCAGGGCCATCAACAAGGTTATTCAACCTATGGGCCCTCTGCAATCTGGAATTCCTTTGCCCTCTTTATTACCAAAAGGATGGCCTCTCATAGTTATTGATTTAAAGGATTGTTTTTTCACTATACCTTTGCAAAAAGAAGATAGAGAAAAATTTGCCTTCACAGTGCCTACTTATAACAATTCTCAACCTTCGAGGAGGTACCACTGGACCGTTCTCCCCCAGGGTATGTTAAATAGCCCCTCCCTGTGCCAATATTTTGTGAACCAACCATTGCAAATAATACGCAAGAAATTTCCCAAATCTATAGTATACCATTACATGGACGACATCTTGTTATCCGATTCAAACATGGATACCTTGAACAGACTGTTTGAAGAAATAAAGATACTTTTACCTAAATGGGGATTGCAAATCACTCCTGAAAAGATTCAGAAGGGAGATTCTGTTAATTATTTAGGTTATAAAATAGGTTTGCAAAAAATTAAGACACAAAAAGCACAAATTAGGAGAGATCGCCTACAGACTCTTAATGACTTTCAAAGACTGTTAGGAGACATTTCCAGTCTACGACCAGCTATTGAAATAACACCTGATTTAATAATTCATTTGAACAAAACCTTGGATGGTGATAAAGATTTAAACAGTCCCAGAGAATTAACAGCTGAAGCAGAAAAGGAACTGACAATGATTGAGGAAAAATTACAACAGGCACATGTGGACAGGGTGAATCCAGAGCTTGATTGTATTCTCGTCATACTATCATGAAAAATTTCTCCTTCAGGAATTTTAATGCAGAGAGATGATATTATTTTGCAATGGATCTTTTTACCACATAAACCAAGTAAGAAACTGAAAACTTATGTGGAAAAAGTCTCTGAGTTAATTATAAAAGGCAAGCTGAGACTTCGTCAACTAGCAGGCATAGACCCAGCAGAAATTATAGTGCCTTTCACTGCTGATGAACTAAAGAAATTATGGGAAGATAATGAACCATGGCAAAGAGCTTGTGCTAATTTTTTGGGAGACATTAATAACAACTATCCAAAAAGCAAGAGGCTTAACTTCATAAAGAGAACCTCTTGGATTCTTCCTCGAATCGTCCGTGATGCTCCAATAACTGGAGCCCGTACATTCTATACTGATGCCAATAAATCAGGGAAGGCAGGTTACAAATCAGAAGACTTGGGTAAGGTGGAACAAAGTCCGTATAATTCTGTCCAGAAGGCGGAATTATATGCCATTCTTATGGTGCTAAGGGATTTTAAAGAACCTATTAATATAGTCACTGATTCACAATATGCAGAAAGAGTTATTTTACATATTGAAACTGCTGAATTTATACCTGGTGATACTGAACTAACCTCATTGTTCCTCCAGGTTCAAGATTTGATCAGGAACAGGCTTTGCCCTATGTACATAACACACATCCGATCCCATACGGGTCTGCCAGGTCCTCTAGCACAATGTAATGCAGAAATTGATCAATTATTGATTTGTAGTGTGCTACAAGCCTCTGAATTTCATAAAAAACATCATGTTAATAGCAAAGGTTTGAAGAAAGAATTTTCAATTACATGGCAACAAGCTTAGGAGATTGTAAAGAAATGCCCTACTTGCTCTTTCTATAACCAACGCCACTGCCTGCAGGGGCTAATCCAAAGGGCACCCAAAGGAATGAAATCTGGCAGATAGATGTGTTCCACTTTGCAGAATTCGGCAAATTAAAATATGTTCATCACACCATTGACACTTATTCAGGCTTTCAGTGGGCAACTGCTTTAAGTTCAGAAAAAGCTGATTCAGTAATCACTCATTTATTAGAAGTCATGGCTATCATGGGTATACCTACACAAATAAAGACGGATAATGGTCCTGCTTATGTTTCTAGGAAAATGAAACGGTTTTTTGATTATTACAATATCAAGCATGTTACAGGTATACCACACAATCCTACAGGTCAGGCAGTCATAGAAAGATCAAATCGAACTATAAAGGATATGTTGAACAAACAGAAAGGGGTGGAAAACACCCCCAGAAATAGGTTACATAATGCTTTGTTAACCTTGAATTTTCTCAATGCTAATGAGAAGGGATCAACAGCTGCAGAAAGACATTGGATAATGGAAAAGTCTAATGAACTAAATCAACCAGTTTATTTCAAGGATGTGCTGACCTCACAATGGAAGCCAGGAGATGTGCTACGTTGGGGAAGGGGTTTTGCTCTTATCTCCACAGGTGAGGAAAAATTGTGGATACCGTCAAAATTAATAAAGGTTCGGTTTGAAGAAGAGAAGCCACTTGGAAAAGATAAATAACAATTCTTTCATAAGGATGGCGAGCATACTGATGGTAAGAAATACATATAGGTTGGAGGCAGGGTTCTTTTCTTATCTCCACAGGAAAATACTCATCTTCAAAGAAATTAAGGGACCCTGAATATTTAATTACTGAGGGATGGACACATTTTGTAAGTATTAATTTATATATATATATGTCTTATTAAACATTTCTTTATAAATATATAGAGCTGGTTTTGAAGTTGGACTCTGGCTCAGTCCCTCTCCAATTCCAAGCCTGTTAGTAAGAGAAAACCCAGAGTTTCTGGAGTTTCTGTCTCATGTCAAAAGCCATGATATGGGACAGAAAGAAATATGAGTTTAGAAAACATCTTTGCTTTTCTCCATATCTATCATACTTTTCATTGAATATATCTATCATGCCTTTCATTGAATATATATATGTATGTCTATATGATTAATGTTTAAGTTTTTCATAATGAACAATGAGTTTTTCCTGAAGTGACATTTGAAGTTTCCAGGAAGAAGATGGGGCCCCACAACAACAACTCTACCCGGTTGATATGACGTCATGATACTGATAGCGCTACTACAAGACCTGTTTTGGATACCAGCTGCACAAGACGATCCCAACTTGGTTAGCTGAAATGGTGCACATCTTGTACAACATTCTGGCCAGACCTCCACAAAATACTCAGAGACTATTTGCAATTTTAAAAGACATTGATCTTGAAATTTAACCATCATTTTACTTTCACAGGATCCCCCAGAAAGAACGTCGCCCCCATGACAGCTGGAAGTAATTCTAGAGGACGACGTCCCCTCTCCCAGTAAAATTTACCCCTGGGTTTAGGGACATCATTTAGGGGTTGGGAGGTTGGGGGAGGAATTTTATAAGCTCAGGGATCATTTTGAAAAAAAAAAGAGGGAATGATGGGATAATAGATTTATAATTGTGAGTTACTGCTTTTAAACAAATATATTGGTATAGATTCTTGTATATTGATACAAAGTTAAATTATATTGACTATTGTATGCATGCATGTTTCTATCTCTGTTTAAAACATTTTTATGTATTGACATATATTGTATTGATAAATATATATTGTATATATTTACCATATTGCAGTGTACATTTCTACCTCTGATTAAGATACTTATATAATGTTTGTGTATTGATATATATTTACCATATTGCAATGTATATTTGTACAGTGTTTATATTTGGAGGTCATTATCCTCATTTGTTACACAGTTGTTTATTGTCTTAGTCTTTAAGTTAGATAGATATTGCGAATTATATAGATAAATAGTCATCTAAGTTTGTCATTTATAATTAGACTAATCAGGTTCTTTAGATATATAGAGATTATACTCAGTATAGATAGATAATCTTCAACCTCTTCAAAGAGCTGTAGAAAATGGCCTTTAATCTAACTCAGAGTTTCGTGATAGTGAGACACAATTGCTCCTGGCAACACTGCTCTATTCCCGAGAGAATGTTGAGCACCAAAGACACTCCATCTGGAGCCTTTCTATTTGGCAGAACTGGCCTTTGGGCAAAGAAATGCCCATACCTCAACCACTGACAGAGATACAGAGCGTGCATCAATGGATAAAACAGGACTGTCATATCCTGCCAAGACAGGGTAAGATAGTTTTGAAAAGTTGCTTGCCTTAGAAAATGGTATGTCAGTTATGTTAGGCCTTAGCCAAAATTGGTTGACTCATCATTGCAAACGAGACTTTGGGTGATTGCCCAGGTAGTCAGTTGTCTCTGTCAATTGTTGCACATTTTGGATATATCTCGTTTGTTGAGTAGTGTTTATTCCCTTCTCAGATCTTTGACTGAGTTGAAGATTATAAAATTGTAGTTACTCTTTACATTATTTGGACTCCTTGAGATAGAATGTTTAACAAAGCTTTTGTTCTCAATATTGTTTGTTATATTTATTATTTGTTGTTATTGTATGTAGTTGTATTTGGTTTAGTTCTGTCTTATTTAGACAAAAAGGGGAGATGTAGGGATAAGTCCCGCCCCTTAGGGGGCGTGTTCGCCTCGGGCTAATGTCTGCCTATAAATTTGGCGAGCGTGCTCAGAGCTGTCTCTTCTGCTTTCCTGGTCTCCGCGGGAACGGTGGTTCTGTAAGTCTATTTCTACATTAAAACTATATATATTGTTACAATCTGTCTGCATTCGTTTACGCCGCTACAGAGACCCCCTCCTCCCAAGGCCCAGGAGTCCTTTCAGAGGGAACAGAAAAGCTATAGAGCAGGGTTGTATATGACACATGGAAACTGTTTCCAGGATCAGCAGGGCACTTGGCCTGTGAACTCACAGCAGTGTGAGACCATTCATAAGACCTGAGCAAGCTCAAACCAGACAAAAATCCCAAAATAAAGAGGACAGGTAGGCATGATGAGCCATTAGCAACTGGTAGTTACTGGGGAGGGAGAGTTAGTTTCCTTTATGGGTGCGGCCCTGGCAGGTCATCCAAACTCCAGTGGAAGGCCAGACATACAAAAGTTTATGAACAACACAAATTAGAATTGATGAGTTTTAAAAAACAAAAAAGGACACAAAGTTTGGTGGGTAGGGAAGGGGTGGAATCTGGGGAGTGAAGTGTGAAGTCCTTCTGTATATGTGCTGCTTTTATTGGTTAATGAATGAAGGTGTTTTGACCTATGGCAGGACAGAATATAGCCAGGCTGGAAGAGACAGAGAGAGAGAGAGAGAGAGAGAGAGAGAGAGAGAGAGAGCCCTTGTGAACGAAAGTTATAGCATTTGAATGGTTTGGGGCAGTAAAGGAAGTCCACTTTTACAGAACTATGTTTAATTTAATAAAATATTTTCATTGAAGTTATTTTGAAATTTGGTAGGATTTATAATGGATTAGTGTGGAAAGTCCTTCTGTATATGTGTTGCTTTTATTGGTTTATGAATAAAGAAGCTCCTTTTGGCAAATGGCTTAGCAGAATATAGCCAGGCTATAAGATATATATATGTTCACAAGGGCTCCAGCTATAGGTTGCTGCTTTGTATTACAGAACATATGCACTGGGGAGGACACAGGCTATACCTGGTTTAGTAGCTGGCAGTGATCTGTCCCAGAAGCTCAAGCCCACTAAGAGCCACTGTGTACTAAACTGGAGCTTAGTCTGCTGCTGGCAAGCACAGCCCACAACACCCACCCTCCCTCCCTTCCTATTCATCAAGATTTAGGATACCTGAAAAAGCAGCAGGTCTTCCAGAAAGGCTAGCATCAAAAACCAGGGAAAGATGGTTAGCTAAGCCACAGGCCAACCGCTGTCCATCCCCTGTTTAAAAAAATTAAGTAAACAGCTCAATAAATTCGTAACATGGAAATCCCACTGATCAACCGACTGTTAACGTGGAGAACATTAAGATAAACGGTCATTTTTCAGGTAGTGAAACATCTGAAAGAACACATAACAAGACTCCCAAGGTCTATCTGGCCTTGAGCCAGCCCTCAGCAGAACCCTCACAGAGCAGCCTTCCTCTCACAGAAGACACGCAAAGGGACACGGCTGCAAGAGCACAACAGTGAAAGTGGGGATCTTGAGCACAGCAAACATCAAAGATGCTCACTGACAGCAGTGCACACTCAATCGTCAAAGGTGTTTGTCTAAAATTATCTGAAGAGTTCCTTTATCCAGAGTGATAAACTGTCATAACTTCTAGATGACCCACCAAAAACACTCTGAAGGAGGTCAGGGCACCTTCACAGAGCCACACAAACGGCCACTTCACCCCCTTCAAACATTATCAAGAGCTTTGGGAGGAAGGCAACTGGGGTACATTTGAGACCATAGCAGCACCTGGGGAGGTCGAGCGCTGCTCTTCCCTGTGAGACAGGGTCCACCTGAGGGAGAGGCACAACTCACAGGCCAGTGTCACGGCCACCTTGTGATCCCTCTGTGGTCACATATCTAGCTTCTGTCTATGAAAAGCCATCTTGCCAGGCTCCTGTGTGAAGGGGTCATCATGGAAAACATATGTGTATCGTCGTGGCAGCACTGAAGGACAGAAGTGTCCTGTGATGGCCCTTGTCAAGTACAATTGGAGCCTCACCTCACTCTACAGCCAACCACTGCTTATGAAAATCAGTCCCAATGTGACGACCTATCTTCATTGTCAACTCGACTACATCTGGAATCAACTAAAACCCAAGCTGGACACACCTGTGGGGAATTTCTCGATTGCATCATTTGAGTTGGAAAGACCTACCCAAGTCTGGACCAGTTGAGGTAGGATGAGCCACCCTACATCTGGATCAGCTGAGGTGGGAAGACCTAACCTAAGTCTGGATCAGTTGAGGTAGGAAGACCCACCCTAAGTCTGAATCAGCTGAGGTAGGAAGACCCACCCTAAGTCTGGACCAGTTGAGGTGGGAAGACTCACCCTAAGTCTGGACCAGTTGAGGTGGGAAGACCCACCCTAAGTCTGGGTCAGTTGAGGTGGGAAGACCCACCCTAAATCTGGATCAGCTGAGGTGGGAAGACCCATCCTAAGTCTGGGTCAGTTGAGATGGGAAGATCCACCCTAAGTCTGGACCAGTTGAGGTTGGAAGACCCACCCTAAGTCTGGACCAGTTGAGGTGGGAAGACCCACCCTAAGTCTGGATCAGCTGAGGTGGGAAGAACCACCCTAAGTCTGGGTCAGTTGAGGTGGGAAGACCCACCCTAAGTCTGGGTTGCACCTGGTGGCAACCTGCACAAAATGATGTGGAAGGAGAAAGCTCTTGCTTTTTGCTTGCTTGCTCTTCACTGTTGCTGACAAGTTCCTCTATCCTGATGCTGGGGCATTCCTTCACTGGTGTTAGAACCTACTTCTCTGGGATCCCAACACAGCTGAAGACCAGCTGAGATATCCAGATTCAAGGACTGAACAACTACTGAATTCTTGGCCTTTCCATCAGGAAACAGACATTGTTGGACTAGCTGGACTACAGTCTGCAAGTCACTCAGACATTGTTGGACTAACTGGACTACAGTCTGCAAGTCACTCAACTCCCATCTCTATTTTTATTCTATGTGGTCTGCTCCTCTAGAGAATCCTGACCAATATAACCAAGATCTTCAAAAACAAATTTACCCCACAACAGTGGGCAGAATCCAGCTGCAGGAATGAAGGGCAAATGGTTCCGAGGCTTACCTGAGTACTGCAGACAGCTCACAGCAACAGGCTCCTGAGCCACTGCAACCTGCCTGATGAGATTTCTGGGTAGGCAACGCTCCAAAGAGTATTCCTTACTTTAAGGAAGGTCATAGTGAAAACCAAGAGATAAATTCAAAGGAGATTAGAAATAAACTAAAAATTAAGTATATTTCATTCTACTGAGATAGATCCTTTTATATTATTAAAGCTCAAAATCTATATAAAATCTTTTAGTCACACTCATGAACAGCTCTTTGAAACAGATTTATATTGTGTGTTGTCAAATCTTTGTGGGTTTGTGTGTAGTATAAACATGTGCAGGGACACATGTGGGCAGGTGCATAAGGAGACCAGCGGTCATCTGCAGATGTCATTCTTCAAGCTTTTATGTGAGTGCTAAGGATTCAAAATCAGATCCTTGTTTTCATAGCAAGCACTCTTAACCATGAAACTGTCTTCCAAGGCCCTGGTTTCACATGTCTGCGGGTTGGTATTATAATACTAACTATAGTCATGGCTTGATAAACCCTAAGCCAGAAATGCACTTTGCATCCCTAACCAGAGACATGCAGGGCTCCACTGAGCAGAGTTTGCGAGGCTCTCCGTAGTCTGTGTCTAAGGACTCACTGAGCCATGCACTTTGCATCCCTAACTAGAGACACGCAGGGCTCCGCTGTGAAGAGTTTGCGAGGCTCTCAGCAGTCTGTGTCTAAGGACTCACTGAGCCAGGAAGATCCACTTTCCGACCAGCATGTTGATCCGGGCATCCTCTGCCTTTTAGGTTCCCATACTGTGAAGGGGACATGAGCTTGCCTGTCTACATGGTTATGGCAGAATCAGTCACCTCGGAGGGGTCTGTCTGGTTGCCTGGATGCTATTCTGAAGGTCAGGCTATTGTTTATACATTCATGTTGAGTAGGAGCTGGTAATGCCTCCAGAAAACGAGCATCGCTCTTCCTTCCCCACACCTGTAGGCATCTGGAAACTGCTTCCTGGGGAGATTTCATTCTTAAACCTCAGGGCCCTTCCAGATCCATGCCTGCTTGCTTCCTCTCCCCACAAGAGCCAAAACTGTACAAGAAGTGGCTTGCTCAGTGTATAGAACAGAGTCGTCAGAGAAGAAAACAGCCCAGTGGGTGAGCAGGGCTCCGTATAGGAGAAAATGCCATGAGGAGCATGGGGTTCAGGTCACTCTCGGGGCCCAGTATCACTGGGAACACCAAGTAAGTACTCTGTGGGATCAGACACCTTATGCTATAAATACATGGTCACCTACTGACGAGGAAACTAGTGGAAATTGACAGGAAAGGTTAAAAAAAAGAACAAATAATGCTTAAGAAAAATGCCAATATGTATGGCTCAAATCACACCCAGAATATCAAACACCCTGAAGAAGTGCTCCGAACATAGGCTCCCCAAAGGAATGCAATGACCAGTGTCCTGACGACAGGAAAATACAGCTTGATGTGAGTTACAGTGTCACTACACCCAAGACTACCATCCAAGAAAACAAAAAGTAAATAACAAATGCTGGCCATGATGTGAAGGCAGAGAAACCCTTGACCCACTGTTGAGGAGATGTGAATTACAACAGCTGCCACGGAACACACTAAGGGAGATGCCTCATAAAACTAAAATGAAAACTACCATATGATCCATCTTACTCCTGAGCATAGACTCGGAGGAAATAACATCACTACCAAGGAGACTCCTGCTTGTCTGTGTTCACTGAGGCTAAGCTGAGGCTAAGTCTGTGTTCATGCAGCTAAGATACAGATCAACCTAGGTTGATCAATACGGGAATGAAAAGACATGTGGTATATATGCACCATGAAAAAGATTGAGACATGGGCTCAGCAGTTGACAACACTTGCTGTCCTTCTAGGACCAGTAATCTCTGACACCCACATGCGGCCCCTCACATTGGCCTGTGACTTCAATGGCGTGGGTGTGACACCCTCTGCTGACCTCTGCGGACACATGCATCCACAGACACATACACTAAAATTAAAATAAATCTTATAAAAGGAAATCCAGCCATTAAGAAATAACATCTGCCATTTATAGCAAACTACATGGGAAGGGAAAGATACGCCAAATGCAGAACCTCAAATATCATATGTTCTCGCTCATATTTGTAAGCTTCAAAAATATTTTAAAGTTGACCTGGACATAGACTAGTGATGATTCTAGAGACCAGGAAAGAGATACAGTGAGGTCGGTCTCATCAAGGAACACTGTACATATGGGTTAAAGCAACATGCTAAGCCCCAGGAATAGGTGCAACTGATCCAAGTCAATCACAAGCACTCCATGTTCCAGTCAGCATTTCTGTAAAAACACTCACTGTTCAAACATATGTGTGGGATATGTGAAGATGAATCTTACACTAGGCAGTCCACGATCTCTTTTTCATCAGCTATAGTATATGTTCATAATATGTCATGCACAGTTCTGCCTGAAGCAAGCCCAATGCCCCAAACTCTCCTTGTGCATTCAGGTTGTGTTTACAGCATGTCCAGGTCAATGAACCAGCCATGAACATTAAGAAGCAACTTTGGCTCTGCAACTGCCCCTCTGTCACTACAGAGACCTGAAATGTGTCTCAGGTGTGGTCAGCCAAGAGACGCAATACTCTCCTACAATTGCATTTTAGCAAAAACTCACTATTTCAAAACTAGCAACATCCTGTTTCCCCAAGTTCCCCCCATCCTCCCCTTCTCACTTTTCTCTCCCCATCTCCCCTTACCCCCAACCCATGCCACCCCCAAGATCCCACTTTCCTCCCCGGCAATTTTGTCTACTTCCCATAGGCAAGAGGAAACTATATGTTTTTCCTTGGGTTCACCTTCTTATTTAGCTTCTTTAGGTTCACCAATTGTAGACTCCGTGATGAGGAGCGGAAGGAGGGAGAAGATGAGCAAGGAAGTCAGGACCACGACGGGTGCACCCACCCACTGAGACAGTGGGGCTGATCTATTGGGAGCTCACCAAGGCCAGCTGGACTATGACTGAAAAAGCATGGGATAAAACCGGACTCTCTGAACATGGCGAACAATGAGGACTGATGAGAAGCCAAGGACAATGGCACGGGGTTTTGATCCTACTTCATGTTCGGGCTTTGTGGGAGCCTAGCCAGTTTGGATGTTCACCTTCCTAGACATGGACGGAGGGGGGAGGACCTAGGACTTACCACAGGGCAGGGAACCCTGACTGCTCGTTGGACTGGAGAGGGAGGGGGAGAGAAGTGGGGGGAGGGGGAGAAGGGTGGGAGGAGGGGGAGGGAAATGGGAGGCTGGGAGGAGGGGGAAACTTTTTTTTTCCTTTTCTCAATAAAGAAAAAATTCAAAAAAAAAAAACTAGCAACATAATAAAAAGAGCAGAATACCCAAAGGTTTACTAAAATGAGACAACCATATTTTGTTTGAAGGATGCATGTCAGTGATATATTTGTACTCATTTTTATGCACATATATTCATATTTCTGTTCAAAAATCAAGAGAGCACTTTAAGAGTGTTTCTAAGTTGTTCGGATTTATTTAATGCACGCACTCAATTACATACCACTTGTGACTGTTCTTGCCTTTGGAAGTTCTTTTGTTAATATGCTTGATGTTGGTCTTTGGGGAAAACATAGTCCCACTGGGAGGAAAACACATATACATATGCATATATCACTCTCAACAATTATTTACATTTATAAGGAAAATTAAACATGTACAAACTTACATAATTTTCTCAGCTGCCTTCTGTCCTTGAATACAAGAACGGTCACTCATCCTGACCCAGAGATGCCACAGTGCTACACTCCTCTTCAGGGACCCTATCTAATGCTTTCAGCTCAAAGTTCCAGGGCAGCATCAGGACCACCACAGCCTCCCACATCACCCAGTGTGGGTCCTCCGAATCCACACTTAAGCTCACAGATTAAAATGCTGCTTTGTTCTTCTACTGTATGAATTTCCGATCCATCCATCTGCCATCATTCATTCAGGGTATGTTCTCTGGGTCATATTGTCATCTATGAAGTTCATGCTCAAAACTACTTTTATTCAATCACATTTTAAAACTTAACACACAAAAATCTCATATTGTTTTGTGTTGGCTGCGGTCATAGCTATCCTGTAGCTATCCTGTATCCAGTGGGCCACAGTTGGGACACACCTGTGACTATGACTAACTCACCCTTCTATCTATTCACCTTTCTCGCCATCTGTGATCTCTCCCCGCCTTCTACCCATCTCTCTACCCATCCATCCCTCCTTTTATCTGCCTGCCATCTGTTTGTCAGTGTCTTAGTGAAGAGTTTAAGGAGCCAGGCACTGCCCCAAGCACAGGTCTACAGAATAGACAGGTAAACAGCACCCACAGCTCTTGCCATTGGGGAAAGAAAAGGCATGGTAAGATACTGAGGGCTGAGGGGCGCTAGAGCTGCAGTTACACACAGGATGGCCGGGGTCAGAGGCCTTGGAGAGGCCTGAGTGAGGTCTCAAGGCTGAGGTGAGTGGGTGGGCATGGATAAAGGTGAGAACGCCAACAGGGAGATGATAGAGACCAAAACTCTGTCACGTGCTCTAAGTGCATAGAGCCCATGGGAGAGAGAGAGAGAGAGAGGAGAGAGAGGAGAGAGATAAAAGAGAGAGAGAAGAGAGAGAGAGAAGAGAGAGAGAAGAGGCTACAAATTTCAGAGAGACTGGGCTCACAAAAAGTTGAAGATGTTTAGTCAGGTTATGATGAGGTCATGCATCACCTTTATCCACTTTCCACCCTCCAGCTTCTCACTCACTACAACCAACTTTCTGATTGACACCAGCACAAGAAGCTGAGCCGAGACCAACAGCCAGTGGGCATTTAACAAGAGTTGGCTGTTTGGCTGCCACCCTTGTGGTGATTGTGTACTCTGGGGTCTGGCTCACATTTTCCCCCTGCGCCCTGTCCACAGAACACCATCTCAGTGGTATTCTTGCAGTCAGTTCTGCCACTGACACAGAGGCCTGATGGTTGGTACTTACTGCGGTGCCGATGTATAACCAGATGACCTGATTTTATTGTGGAAAATGAGGGGTCTGTCCTCCATGACACTCCTCACAGCTATGTGACAGGATACAAAAGAAGCAGCAAACATTTAACATCGCAATTTCACTGTCCTAGAAAAAAAAGAACCTAGACTCCCCAAACCAGGAAGATTCTAACAAAATGACCTTCTGACCTAATGAAATGCAGGCTCCATACAGAAACCAAAGAAAAAAACAGCCAAAAATTCATCACGGAGACAAAAGGTGCAAGAAAGCAATGGAAAATATATTAAACCGTACCACGAGTGACACCGTGCATTTATTTTCTTTCTTGTTTCTGTTTGCTTGCTTGCTTGTTTTTGAGATAGAAATTCTCTGTGTAACAGTCCTGGCTATCCTGGAACTCACTTTGTACACTAGGTTGGCCTTGAACTCACAAAGATTCAAATGCCTCTACTTCCCAAGTGCTGGAATTAAAGGCATTTGCCACCATGCCCAGCCAAAAGCATGTATTTCAAATGTGTTTGGACTACAGGCCAGTACAGGGTCCCTGCTCGAAGAACACACAGAAATGGACAACACACAGACTCAACCTGACAGGAATTCCACTGAGGGGACAACCAGGAAGAACAATGGTGAAAACAGAGACAGGCTGCCTGCCTTACAGATCAAATTCAAGTGTTTAATGACTTACTCCTCAGAATGGGCGCATTCCCTAGCTGATGGGGGCCCTAGAAACACAAGGGAGGTTTAGTGACTCATCTAACCAGGTCTGGAGATCTGGAAGAGGCCAAGCCAGTAGCCTGGGGGTAAAAGGCACGAAACATGTAGATGTGGCAAATATACAGAATGGATCTGACTGGGAGGGGCTTAATCTTCTTAACTAAGTCAGTCAGTAGACTTTAAGGGACTGTGAGTTTACACTGGAAAATGAAGGAAAACAAGGGATCATCAGTCAGCAATGATTCCTACAATATAGAAAACTGGGACACAATGAATTCCGCCTTCTAACATGAAAACTAATTTTAAACTATATTTTGAAAAAATCAACATGAGGACTAGTTGGCTACAGTTTACAACAAACCAATCAAAACCTATTTTTTAATAGCCAATAAAATTTTATTTTGGCCTTGCTAATACAAGAACCCATTTCTCGTTGTGACAAGATGTGATTCTGGCAGATGTCTCAGAAACATACACTGAAGAGTGCATGATATGATAATACACTGTGCAACTACTCAGGGTCCAGCAGAGGCACCACTGCAAGTCCCCCAAGGAATCACATCAGAATTGAGACAGGCCCTGGAGTTCCTATGAATTATGCCCAACTCAGGGGGGAGGTGTGGAATCGAAGACAATGTGCAATAAATCTGAGAGCCATAGAAGCCACACTGGATTTACTGTAAGCAGAGACTGTTCATTCACACAGAAACTCTATGAATTACAACACTGCTTGGCTGATGGCTCAGGCATATCTCTAGCTAACTCTTACATCTTAAATTAACCCATTTCTATTCATCTATGTATCACCACGAGGCTATGGCCTACTGGTAAGATTTTATCATCTTTCTCCTTCAGCAGCTACATGGCGTCTCCTCGACTCTGCCCCCCCCCCGTGTGTGTGTGTGTGTGTGTGTGTGTGTGTGTGTGTGTGTGTGTTGTGATTTCCCACCTGGCTTTACTCTGCTCAGCCATTAGCCCAAACCGCTTTATTAATCAACAAACAAAAGCAGCACATATACAGAAGGACATCCCATATCGATTTATCTTTTGGCAAATTCAAGTCCCAAAGTGATGCAGCAATGCTGACTGCACGGGAGATGGCTGCAACGCACGTGTGTTTCAGAGCTGCACGGGAGATGGCTGCAACGCACGTGTGTTTCAGAGCTGCAGGGGAGATGGCTGCAACGCACGTGTGTTTCAGAGCTGCAGGGGAGATGGCTGCAATGCACGTGTGTTTCAGAGCTGCGGGGGAGATGGCTGCAATGCACGTGTGTTTCAGAGCTGCAGGGGAGATGGCTGCAACGCACACGTGTTTCAGAGCTGCGGGGGAGATGGCTGCAATGCACGTGTGTTTCAGACCTGCAGGGGAGATGGCTGCAATGCACGTGTGTTTCAGAGCTGCAGGGGAGATGGCTGCAACGCACGTGTGTTTCAGAGCTGCAGGGGAGATGGCTGCAATGCACGTGTGTTTCAGAGCTGCGGGGGAGATGGCTGCAACGCACGTGTGTTTCAGAGCTGCGGGGGAGATGGCTGCAATGCACGTGTGTTTCAGAGTATGTTGTACTAACCATGTCGTTTGCTACTGGCAGGCTTAGGAAGGCTTTCCTTAACAACTCCAAAATACAGTGGAGAGGTTGGTAGGACACAGGAGCTAAAATAAGAACAGTCACATGTGAGAGCAGTGATATGACAGAACTGTTTCAATGCAACATACATTTTTAAGAACAATGTAAGATTAGCTCATTCAAATGTAGATTTACAATATTTGGAAATTAAAACTACCAAGGTCCTTATCTTTATGAGAAAAATATTGATACGCTTTAATGAAAGTGCTTTTTTATTATTTACATTCTACTTTGAAATAAACTAGTATTTTATGTTCGAGTAAAAAAAAAATCATGGCATAAAACATTTGTCCTTTCAGAGAGCATTAGTTTGCTGAGTGTCGCCAATGTTCCAGTGTTTCTTCACTTGAAAAAGATCTAAACTGCAGCCAGGCGGTGAGCAGCACGTACGTAACTGCAATCTGAGAAAGACTGTACCTTGGCAGCACGGAAAGCACTCTCCCGGCACCGGGGCTCCTCTGGGAGCTCAGCAGGGCAGCCAGGCTGACGTCCAACACGGCGATCTTGTTTCCAAACATAGATGAGAGCATGCACAGTGCCTGTGGGACACTCAGAAGGTGAGCAGCACGGCTGGGCTGGGGGCCCGTGGGTGCACCCCAACTCTCCAGTCGCAAACACAGCTTTCACAGTGAGATCTGCTTCACATTTACAAACAGGGGATCCACGTGTAGTGAATCATAATTTCACATATGAAACACCACCAAGACTGTTGTCACAATGAAGAGGTACATGTCAGAGCACAGGGAAGTGTGTTAGACACAATGAGGAGGTACGTGTCAGAGCACAGGGAAGTGTGTTAGACACAATGAGGAGGTACGTGTCAGAGCACAGGGAAGTGTGTTAGACACAATGAGGAGGTACGTGTCAGAGCACTAGGAAGTGTGTTAGACACAATGGAGAGGTACGTGTCAGAGCACAGGGAAGTGTGTTAGACACGATGAGGAGGTACGTGTCAGAGCACAGGGAAGTGTGTTAGACACAGTGAGGGGGTACGTGTCAGAGCACAGGGAAGTGTGTTAGACACAATGAGGAGGTACGTGTCAGAGCACTAGGAAGTGTGTTAGACACAATGGAGAGGTACGTGTCAGAGCACAGGGAAGTGTGTTAGACACGATGAGGAGGTACGTGTCAGAGCACAGGGAAGTGTGTTAGACACGATGAGGAGGTACAAGTCAGAGCACAGGGAAGTATGTTAGACACAATGAAGAGGTACGTGTCAGAGCACAGGGAAGTGTGTTAGACACGATGGAGAGGTACGTGTCAGAGCACAGGGAAGTGTGTTAGACATGATGGAGAGGTACGTGTCAGAGCACAGGGAAGTGTGTTAGACAGAACTGCCCACTGCACAAGTCTCACCACTCACCTTGGGGCTCATGGCCTCACTCATCACTGCACAGGACCCAGCGACTTGGACACTCAGGTTCTGAAATTCTTAATTTTCATCAAAATAAACATTTGAGAGGTGAATAAATGAAGATAAATAGCTCGCTCATTTGTTCAGCCTAGCTACAACCACCACATAAGTGTTCATGTGTTGTAAGGTGTGTGCCTGGACAGAGGCCCACAAGGTGGAAAGAGAAGGGTTCTTTTCCACATAGTCAGCTGGGAAGGAATCCAGACACAGGCCAGAGCACAAGCATGCAAGGGAGTAAGGGAGAGGAAATACAAATGACAAATGACAGGGACACTGAACCTCTGGGACCAGAAGCAAAGACAGCCTAGGGGAAGGGGAATTTTGTGCTGAACATACATTTATCCAGCCGAGGTATAGAGAAGCAGGAGATTAGAATACCTAACGAGAGTGGGGTGTTATGGAAAACAGAACTGTGGGAAAGGACCAAGCAGCAACCCTGCTTGCCACAAACAGCAGGCAAGCCCCAGAATCTAAAGAACAGACACAAGAGAACTGAGGAACACAAGAGCCTGGGGCTTCTGGGCAGGAGGAAGTGTGGGTACACATGGGGAAGTCTTTGTCCCAGGGCTAGAGAGGACAGCTCCTCCTGTAGGTTGTCTGGACCAACGCCAAGTGATGGAGGAAGGTCATTGGCTAATAAAGGCACTGCCCTGGCCCATTTTATTGGTTAGAGGATAGGTGGGAGGAGTAAACAGAACAAAATGCTGGGAGGAAGAGGAAGTGAGCTCAGAGACTCCACAGCTCTCTTGGGAGCAGACGCCTGAGAGAGACGCCATGCCCTGCTCCGGGCATGAAGCTCCGACCCAGGATGGACTAGGCTAGAATCTTCCCGGTAAGACCGGTGCTCACCGATTATTAGAGATGGGTTGATCGGGATATCAGAATTAGCCAGTAAGGGCTAGGGCAGAAGGGCCAAGCAGTGATTAAATGAATACAATGTCTGTGTAATTATTTCGGGGCATAAGCTAGCCATGTGGGCGGCCGGGTGTGGGGGACGCAGCCCTGCCGCCCCATATTACTACATTATGAGAGACTCCACAGCTCTCTCGGGAGCAGACGCCTCAGAGAGAGACGCCATGCCCCGCTCCCGGGATGAAGCTCCGACCCAGGATGGACTAGGCTGGAATCTCCCCGGTAAGCGCACCTTGGGGTGCTACATACAGATGATTAGAGGTGGGCTAAATTAATATGTGAGAATTAGCCTAGAAGAGAATGGGCCAGGCAGTGTTTGGAGGAATACAGTGTCCGTGTAATTATTTCGGGGCATAAGCTAGCCATGTGGGCGGCCGGGTGTGGGGGACGCAGCCCTGCCGCCCCATATTACTACATTAGCCAAGTGTTCAGAGTGAACTGCAGTATTGCCAGCAGTACTGACAGAAGAACACGGCAGGGAAAGAACCCGTAGGAGCCTGTGGTCCATCTAGGAGCCTGATACACGGGGGGAAGGAGAGCCTCATGGTTCCCAACACAAAGATGGGAGGAGCGTGAATGAAGGAGGGCTTCACAGAATTCTGACACACCAGGATGGAGGAGGGCCCCACACAGTCCTGACATACTAGGACAGAGGCCTAGGAGGCGTACTTGGGAGATGGAAGTGCGGAACTGAAGCTCTGTCCTTCAGATTCTGCAGCATGGAGCTTAGTGACAGTCTGAGTAGGTAGCCACGTGTGGCCACTGATAAACTTATCCTCAAATTCAAATGCTCAGACTTTCTACCCTAAACTTGTACTCCCCATCAATCTTTTTTAAGAAAATGAAGTTATAAGAGAGTAACATCAAAGATTACTGAGTTCAAGATCTCACCCTTGAAATGTAAAGCAGCTTCTAATTCAACGCTTGCCGGGTTAAATACGAATAAAGCTGTCGAGCTTCCAATCCACAGGCATTTGGTGCACTCAGAGGAAAAACTAATCTTAGAAAGAAACAAACAGTCTTCCTTCAGGTTAGTGCCACAGCATCCCCCGGCATTCCTGGTCCTCCATACGGTGAGGACGGACACACATCTGTGTGACTAACGCAAACGCTGTCTCCACCGACACTTCAGCTAGTCACACTCGGGAAAGGTGCTTCGCTTCAAAGAAGCCACCCCTGTCTATTGGACACAAGTATCCCCAAGAGTAAGAGCACGGCCATGGCTCAGTTCTGACAACCGGGGTTTATACCTTCTCCTGAGTTGTCAAGAGCAGTTGGTGGCAAAGTTACCAAAAGCCTGCTGATGTGAGGATCTAGGCAAGTGCTCAGACCCACGCTGCCAGTGGTCATGTCGGAGGAGCCCGGGCATCAGTGGAGCTTAGGGAACACAGCCCAGAGGATAACAAAGCTGCTCTGGGTACATCTCCCATCTCCAAGGGGCAAAGCCTGGAAAGATTGCTTCCAGGACGCCCTCTGCTTCTGCTGCGCTCCCTAATGCTTGTTGCTGCTGTGTTCCTGCTGTATTTGGCCTGGTGTGATTGCTTATGAAGGAATCCTACTGTATCTTGTGTAGTGTGATTGTTTCCTGGGAAAATCCCACTCCTCACTGCACAATTTACTTGAAAATCATAATGAAGATGATTTTTCTAAGAGCAATGATGATTAGTTAGACCTATGATTTAATTGGTGGTTACGACAGTTGGTAAAGACAATTAGGGAAATGGCTTAGGTAATTCTGTAAATTGCTCCAATAAGAGATACGAAAAACATAAAAATAGGCTAGAAGTTAGTTACCCTTTGTTGGAGTATTTGCAGAAGATGGAAAATAAGAACAAGGAAGTTTCATGCATTTAATAGACCCATGAATTCTGCCTGTAGTAAAAACAGGCTGATAATCAAATAAATCAATTATGTCCCCACACTCAAGGAAAGGCCTGAGTTCCTTGGTCATGTACCTTACAGAATGAATCACAGGCCCTGGTATGCACCTTGAAAAAACAAAGTTGTGAAAGGAAATTAAATGACTTATTGTGTATAGAGAAAAATAGACAGTTAGTTGAGCACTCTAAAGTTTCTCTAGACTAGAACCAAGAAGAGGAATCTGCGACACTGAAACCGCAAACAGCTACCCACCAGAACAAAGGAACTGCTGACATGTACCTGGCCTGCTTAAAACTTTGTTAACCAACTATAAAAGAAGTACTGATTTGGGGTGAAGATGTTATAGTAGGAAAATTAAAACAAAGAAAAATGTTTAATTACTTGTGGGCTTCTAAGAAAGACATGTAACTTGTGATCATAATATAATTTCTTCCTGTGTAAAAATTTTAATTTGTTTTTGGAAAATATATAACTTATGGTTGTGAGGTTATCTTTTCTTGCATGAAAATTGTTGTCTTAGGAAGTATAAAAGGGATAGAAAAAGTAAGAGAGGTAGAAGAAAAATGTAGAAGCAAAATCAGGGAAGACATTAGGAAGAGAACTACAAGGAAGATGGAGAAGGACAACGTAGGGAAGATGGAGGAGGAGGATGTAGGGAAGATGGAGGAGAACATAAGGAGGATGGAGGAGGAGAACGTAGGAAAGATGGAGGAGAACATAGGAAAGATGGAGGAGGAGAATGTAGGGAGGATGGAGGAGGAGAACGTAGGAAAGATGGAGGAGAACATAGGGAGGATGGAGGAGGAGAACGTAGGGAGGATGGAGGAGAACATAGGGAAGATGGAGGAGAACATAGGAGGATGGAGGAGGAGAACATAGGGAAGATGGAGGAGAACATAGGGAAGATGGAGGAGGAGAACTTAGGGAGGATGGAGGAGGAGAACTTAGGGAGGATGGAGGAGGAGAACATAGGGAAGATGGAGGAGGAGAACGTAGGAAAGATGGAGGAGGAGAACGTAGGGAAGATGGAGGAGGAGAACATAGGGAAGATGGAGGAGGAGAACGTAGGAAAGATGGAGGAGGAGAACGTAGGGAAGATGGAGGAGGAGAACGTAGGGAAGATGGAGGAGGAGAACGTAGGGAAGATGGAGGAGGAGAACATAGGGAAGATGGAGGAGGAGAACGTAGGAAAGATGGAGGAGGAGAACGTAGGGAAGATGGAGGAGGAGAACATAGGGAAGATGGAGGAGGAGAACATAGGGAAGATGGAGAAGGAGAACATAGGGAAGATGGAGAAGAATGTAGGAAAGATGGAGGAGGAGAACTTAGGGAAGATGGAGGAGGAGAACGTAGGGAAGATGGAGGAGGAGAACGTAGGGAAGATGGAGGAGGAGAACGTAGGGAAGATGGAGGAGGAGAACGTAGGGAAGATGGAGGAGGAGAACTTAGGGAGGATGGAGGAGGAGAACGTAGGGAAGATGGAGGAGGAGAACGTAGGGAAGATGGAGGAGGAGAACGTAGGGAAGATGGAGGAGGAGAACTTAGGGAGGATGGAGGAGGAGAACGTAGGGAAGATGGAGGAGGAGAACGTAGGGAAGATGGAGGAGGAGAACGTAGGGAAGATGGAGGAAGAGAACGTAGGGAAGAGAAAGGATAACAACAAGGAATAAGAACAGAAAAGAGAAAGAGCAGAGTAGGAACAAGCAGGAGATAGAAAAATAAAATGAACTAAGCTTTGGCCCTCAGAAAAGTCCCCTGTGTGTGTGCAGCTCCACTAACACCACACCTCTTTTCCAGACTCTCTGACCTGCTGAGTGTTGACCCTTCAGCAGCACAATGTCACCAAGATGCTGCCAGTTCCATTTGTGAAGATAAAGATAAGCTCAGAGAGGAGCTCTGGTCCACAGTGGCAGAACTCATCAGAAAGCCAACACGCGTCTGTTTTTTATCAATCAGCCTCATTCAAGCTTGGTTTGCACTAACTGTCCTCTCCCATCCGCACTGTCTGTCCCTTCATTCTACCTCTCCCTCTCACTAGAGCAGACAGCAGGCACCCCCTCCTCAGACCCACAGTACACAATCCAGCACTTCCCACATCACCTGACAAATCAAGGTGGACAGGGTTCAGTAGTGTGGCCCTGGCTTTGCCTGCAGGAACTCTCAGTACTCTGTGAGAGGACACAAGTCCTGTGACTCAGGGCAGGAACCAGCCCTCCCCCAGCCTCTGTTTTGCCAGCATAGCATGGACTAGGAAGGAGTCCTCCATTCCCAGGGCCCAGGCAGTGAAATGAGCTCTACTCACTTGTAAACAATCTCTCCCATCTAGAGCTGAATTTGCAGATGCTAGAGCTGCTGAGCTTTCTCAGGGGAAGAGGTAGGCTCTGAGACAATGCTTCCTTTTGTTCCCAAGAATCTATAATATTTCTACCATGCTCAGAAATAACTGAGTCAAACTCACTTGGGATCAGTTTTAGCGTGGAGCACCTGGGAGGACAGAGAGTGGGCGAAGACTGATGTGTCACACCCAAGAAAAAGTCCTGCTACAGAGGCTCTATCTGCCTGAATCTGCTTAGAAAAGTTATCTCTCAATAAAACCGGCAAAGTTTACCAAATCTCAGGCAAAATATGTGATTTTTGGAACAATTGCAATCAGTAACAATAAGAGACACAACACTTGTTTCCTTTAACCATTCACAAATCTGAATTTAGGTCCACTTAAGAAAGTTAGTGACCTACGGTTTTGGCCCCGTTAATCATACGCACGCTCCATCCTGGGTGTCGGGCAGGCAGAGGTCACAGTGTGCCAGGCTCAGGACAGGGAATGAGGCTTCAGCTTCTTCCCTTTTATCCACCTCAGGTGTAGAGTGGTACTGACTGTCTTCTAGGAAACAGAGTTATTATTGATTACCTAACAACAAAGTTCTTAGCGGTCAGCTAATAGAAAAGAACAGACGCAAAGACCCTTCAGAAATGCATGTTACAGAATGAATCGTGAATCAAAAAGACATTTAGACTTTGAGTACTAAGAAAAATAAAACTAAAAATCTAAAGAGAACCCTATATTGATTCTATAAGGGGTGGGGAAAGAGACGGCCATTGCAGAGGTCAATGCCACCATTCCTAAAATGGATGTGGGCTGTAGAAAAGAATGAGCAACTGCTTATAAAAAAAAAAGTGACAAAAATCATGGCTTGATATTTTAAGAGAAAGAGAGATATAGGACAATAATTTCTGCCCTAATTTTAAAAAATCATTTAAAGCCATACACAAAATATAAACCAAGGGAGGAGTGACTATGTGTAGGAACAAATATATAGGGCAGGAGAGTGGCAAGGGAACTAGTACACACACCATAACGGCTCTCAGCCTCTCTGAGAAAAGATGCCGCCGTCACTCCTCAAGTCAGTGCCAGCCCCGTCAGGGACCTAGAGCAGCACGAGAGGCATGGAGGAGACCGGTGTGGACAAGCTGGTGCAAGCTTGGACAGCAGAGCTGGGGAGGAGCTTAGGGGAGTGGGCAAGGATGCAGAGGCAGGGTCTGAGATCTGAAGGAGGAGATGGATCAGCATTTGAAATGGGAACAATGAAGCAGCAACCTGGGGCTCGGTGGTGTCAGAAGTCAGGACCTCCCACCCTGTCCACGGAGATCCCAGTGATTCTAAACGCTGCCTCCAGGCAGGAGGCCTACAGGGCACAAGACGCACACCTGGAAGGCTGCACTGCCTGGCCAGCATTCTTCGAGTGGAGAAAGTGTCACTTTTCTTCCTCAGGTCCACATGTGCCACACAGTGATAGTGGTGACTCTCCATCAAACTAAATATCCACAGCTACAATGAAAAAATATGGAGACACAGATCTTACTGTAAAATCCAAAGGGAAGTGGGCCAGAGCACATAAGCCGCATCAGATATGCTCTTGGGTTCTCCTAGACACTTGGGCTGCCCTGAATATTGCTTTTAGCCCCTCTTTGAAAGTTGCACAACTTCTAAGCAGGTGGTTACAGGGGGAAGTTTGTCCAGAACCTTAGGTCAGACGTGGCTGTGATTCAGAGTCACCTATGGGGTCCCAAGATCACTAACACCTACACAGCACATGCTACAGTCTTTGAGCCACGAGTACTTCTACCATGTTACTGGCCCTAGCACACACAATAATGACAGCTGAACTTATGAAGAAGAAAACAAAATAATAAACTATCTTACCTTCCGAATGTACGACTTCATCATATTTATATCGAGTGTCTTTATAAAATAAGACTAAAGTGTTTACATTAAATTTTTTAAAATAAATATCTTCAGTTTCAAAGTCATCTGATGCTAATGGCTGAGCAAGTGATTCTAACGTTTGCTGCATTCAGGTACTGCATAGCATTGTTAAAACGTGCAGATCGAGGTCAGTGCTGCAGACCCACGGCCTCCCAACCCCACCCCAGTGCTGAGGTGCACAGGGGGACAAAGTCCTAACACTGCAGGAGACAACACAAAGTAGAGGCCTGGGCACACCTGGGCACACGTCTCACCTGGCCATCCGCACTGCCAGTGACCAGCTGTCTGTTTTCTTCACGGATAAGCAAACTCAGGAGAGGGTAAGCTGAGGGGGAACACAGGGCATTCAGTACGGACAGTGCATCTTCTACCTGACTTAGCACTACTCTAAATCTTCATACCAGGAGGCAAAATTATAAATGAATAGAAATTTGGAAACATTCGTGAGCAAGAAAGAAAAAAGGAATGCTGTCCCAAATAAGAATGGTGGGGTATATTGCAGCCAGGATATAAAATTAAAAAACAAATAAATAGATTCAGTTTTTTTTTTAAAAAAAAAAAAAAGCGGTGGGTATGAGCTCCAGCTGACTGCTGGTATATCCTGGTTACCCCTTCTCGTCTGCCCACACTAAGCAGGTCTAGAGCAACTGTCGGAAGCCAGGAAGATGGAAGTACAGCTCAGCCAGCATTTTAAACAGGGCAGAGCGGTTCCTGTAGGCTAAAAACAATGAAATCATAGACTTGGCAATAAAAACAGTTAAACAGATGCCATACAAAAACAAATAACAAAAGAACTCCCTAAGATTTAATTTTATTTAGAATGTAGTCTAAAGTATCAAGAATTTGGAACAACTAGATAAACAGAGGTTAGGAAACACTGTGTGTCCTAACTAAGCTATAAATGGCATTCATGGTGAGTCTATAGCAGTCTGCAATTGTGTTCCTCAATCAACATGTTCTACAAGATTATATTCATGAAAACCCAACAAACTTACAGAAAATGCACTTCATGCCCAAACTTGGCGGAAAACTCCAGGCTGTCAGAACACAATATTCTTTATGTGGGTAATTGACCTAAAAATGCTCGATCCTGGAAAACTACAACAGTAACTCCAGCAGGCCACCAGGCCATCTGTTTTCCATAAGTGGCATTCTCATGAGCCATCTCAAAGGAAGGAAAGGTCCCAACACCAGCCATCCTGCTCTCCCACAACACTGCTGCATACATGGAGGGTCATGGGAAGAACCCCAGAATCAACCCATGAGACGCAGGGAGGAAACAGGGACCCGAGTGAAACATTCCCCTGGCTCACACACAACGCCTCTGTTCCCCAGAGAGCCAGACCACAGAAACTGGTCACTCCTCTGTACAAGGTGTTAGTTCCATTGCCCACAAAAAAAGACAATTTGATGAAAGAAACAATTATCCTAGAATTCACAGGATAGACGAAAGCATCCAAGCTAACCAATGACTTGCACGCTGCCCAGTCCCCTAGTCACGGGTGAGAGAGGTGTCCCTCCAAACTCTGCCAGCTCTGGGTCTCTCCACAAGACAACAGGGACCCTATCTTAGGCACTTAATCTGAGAGCTAACCTACTCCACACACTTACCTGAGACAGAAGCCCAGACACCGTGTGTGTGTGTGCGCGCGCGCGTGGGGGGGGGGTGTAACTGTGAACAGGAGTCAGAATTGATGGCTGCTACAGACGAGGCCGGTGACTCCAGCTGTCGCGCCCCACTCTGGGGTGACAGTCACACCAGGACAGTTTATTCACACAGCCTGCTTGGCTAGAACTTAAGAGTCCTTGATTTACCTGTTAAAATGGATGAGTTGTATATCGAGGATCCCACACAATAGTCCCAGACCTTTAAATGAAAGACATTTCTTTAAGAGATATAAAACGGTGTTAATATTACTAAACCATAGACTAATTTTAAGCAATTAAAAATTAATCTGTATAAATAATAATTAAAGAATTAAAATTCACATAGTGGATGAATCACTGCACTATTAAAACCCAAGACTTCAGAAAACATCCTAACTCCAAAGACGACTACCTATGGATTTGGGAGGACTGAAGACACACCTAAGAGACAGCAAACATCACATAGGCTCACTCATAAGTGGCTTTTAGACATAAAGCAAAGAAAACCAGTCTACAATTCACAACCCCAGAGAACCTAGACAACAAAGAGGACACTAAGGGAGACATACATGGATCTAATCTACATGGGGATTAGAAAAAGACAAGATCTCCTGAGTAAATTGGGAGCATGGGGATCTTGGGAGAGGGTAAAAGAGGAGGCGAGAGGAAGGGAGGGGACCAGAGAAAAATTTATAGCTCAATAAAATCAATTTTAAAAAGAAGAAAAAAAAGATAGAGCAAGCCCTGGGTACATAATCAGTACTTCACTGGAAAGTCGGTGAAGAAGGGCCATCCCTGGGTCTATGCCCCACGTGTAGAGGGTGCTCAGCCACAGGACTACATTCTAACCGACAGTCACATGTGTTTGCTATCCCTTCTATGGTGGCCACACCTCCAAGGACATTCCAAAATAGCAACTCTCTTCATTCTCATGATCACCAGTGAAACAAGAGGCCCCATTGTATCTATCTAAAATATAAAACTGAGTGCAACATAGTTTACCCAAGTATGGCTTTCTGCCCCAACTGTTGCTGACTCCGGGGGGAAGTCGGGCCCCACTGGGTCTTATCAGATGGGTATTTTTAAATGACAATAGTATGAATTTCATAACTTCTGTGGTTTGATACACACGTGTGACTTTCAGCTTTTAGGACAGTGATAAATGTCCACCCTTTGACAGTAAAACCACAGTTACAATAGCTAACTTGGGGCTGCTCAGAAGTGAACCGGCATTTTGCTTTGTTTTTTTCTGAAACTCACTTTAGTTCTTACTGAATCCCCACTGGGGACACTGGGTCCTCAGCTGCTGGTCATTTGGAAACACTGCAGATACACACTGCCGCCTCTATGTTTAAATGTGAGAAAGTCCCCACAGTTGTCCAGTCTCTAATTGCTGGAGGTCTAGGAAGTGCATGAAGGGGTACCCAGCCCAACAAGAGCATTAAAACTGCGCTTTCGTGTGGGTGAGGAAACAGCTTTTCTGTGTGTATGAGAGCTTGGCTTGCACACTAGTATGTGTACCACAGGTGTGCAGTGTCCGTGGAGGCCAGATAAAACATTGGTTCTCCCAGAATCAGAATCCCAGACTGTTGTGCACCACTGTGTGGGTGCTGAGAGCAGAGTCCTGAACAGTGGAGCCTTAAACCACGGGGCCATCTTGTCTTCAGCTGCGTCAGGCTTGTGTTACAAGAAAAAAAAACTTGCACAGCAGTGGCAATCCAAAAGCAGTGTCATCAACAAAATCCCTATGTCCTTAGCGACCCTATGTCCACAGCATCCCTATGTCCACAGAGTCCTTATGTCCACAGCATCCCTATGTCCATAGCATCCCCATGTCCACAGCATCCTATGTCCACAGCATCCTATGTCCACAGCATCCTATGTCCACAGCATCCCTATGTCCACAGTGTCCTTATGTCCACAGAGTCCCTATGTCCACAGCATCCCTATGTCCATAGCATCCCCGTGTCCACAGCATCCTATGTCCACAGCATCCTATGTCCACAGAGTCCTTATGTCCACAGCATCCCTATGTCCATAGCATCCCCATGTCCACAGCATCCTATGTCCACAGCATCCTATGTCCACAGCATCCTATGTCCACAGAGTCCCTATGTCCACAGCATCCCTATGTCCACAGAGACCCTATGTCCACAGCATCCCTATGTCCACAGTGTCCCTACATCCAGAGCCCCTGCTGCCCACCTTAAAGGTTCTGTCTTCAGACACTGAGATGAGGATGTGTGCTTGCCAGGGACAGAACTCCACAGCTGTCACTGAGCCTTGATGTCCCTGCAGCTCCACCAGCACAGACTGCTTCTAGGAGGATTTGTCAAAGGTTACTCAAGGAATTTCCTAGAATTATCAACATCAAGAAATCACAGTCCACCACAGAAAAGAGAGTTGCTGAAGTAAATTCTACAAGGCCAGACAAAGGGCTCAGCAGGTAAAGGCCCTTTCCCCCGAGTCCGAAGACTTAAGTTCTGTCCCTGGAACGCACACGATGGAAGAAGAGAACCAATTCTATAGGTGTCTTCTGGCTTCTACATACGTGCTATGGCATGCGTTCCTGCATGCACATGCATGCATTTGCACACACACATACACACACACACACACACACACACACACTGTTTTTAATTTAAAGGATAAACTCCATTTTATATACCACTCCTCCCACATCTGGGCCTACCCTACCCATATCACAGTTAAACCTGATACCCAAGATCTGAGGCAGGGGCATCATCAGAAAGGGAAAGGTGAGAACAGGCTGAATTTGACCTTGTAGGAAACAGGGAGCCAGCGTCTCCTAGACTTCCTGTTCTCTGTGGCTTTCTTCTGTCAGCCTCTTCTCAACAACCCATATGGTTCAGGGTAAAGGTAACACTTACCATCTACTGTTCCTTTATGTCTCTGTTTCTGTCATCTGTTTTCTCTATCACTGTCTGCATACCCCCCACACTCCTATCTGAATGTGCCTGTCCTATCTTCTACCTCCCGTTGAAGCTGATCTCCAGTAGAAAGTAACTAAAATATAACAAGACACCGTGGTAACAGCTACTAGGGAGTGAGCTATCCCTTTCTTCAATTCTTAACGTCACATAGCCCAGGCTTGGGCTAGAAGTAAACAGACTGGCTCACATTCTAACAAGCCCTAAGCAACATGCTGTGAGAACAACAGGACCTGAGAGTCACAGCTGCCTCTCAGCTCTGGTCCCAGTGGGCTCCCTGTCCAGTGGCAGGAAGATGCTTGAATGTTACGATGCTTTATGCAGACTGTAAGGACAACTCAGGCATACAAAGATATATAATGACAGATCATAGGTCTACAGATGATCCACAGACAGAAAGATACAACCCCGATAGACGAGGTTTAGAGTTGCATGCTCCAGCGCCATGCATGCTGCCATGTTCCCTGCTGAGACGACAGTGGACTAAGCCTCTGAAACTTCTGAAACTGTAAGAGCAAGCTCCTGATCAAATGCTTTCTCTATAAGAGTGGACTTGGCCACGGTGTCTCTTCACAGCAGTAGAACGGTGACTAGGACATTTCGTATCCCCAAATGTCTCACGCATCCTAGGGCTGAGGATAAGCACCTCGTGATTCTTGGCTGTTGTCTTTCCTTGCCCAAGAGTTTTGAAGTAGATCACAAGGAAAGCCGTAGCAGACAGAGCTTCTCCATAGCTGTGTTACCCAACAACGGGGTAAGACAGCCACTCCAGGCATTGGGCACTCTCCATGGACTCGGGGAGCAGAGGCTCCTTCCCTCTCTCCAGGGAGATCTTCTGACACCTGGCACTGCTTTCCCATGCTCAAGCCCAGTGCCCGACAAATGCTGGGCTAGAATCCCCAATCTAGGAGATATACACTTTTAGGTAAACTGTCTCAAGTAAGAAACAAGTGAGAAGTCTGAGCCACCGAGGGAAGTGGGTTTTGGCAAGTACACAGCTGAAGCACTGTGCTCTGCAGATTCTGGGGGACTCCTAAGGCAGGAGACTCATCAAGAAAGAACTGTTTTGGTAAATGTGCCAACGAAAAATATCC
This sequence comes from Microtus oregoni, assembly GCF_018167655.1. Lineage (NCBI taxonomy): Eukaryota > Metazoa > Chordata > Mammalia > Rodentia > Cricetidae > Microtus > Microtus oregoni. The sequence goes on from NW_024543092.1 coordinate 24,470,124, forward strand.
CTGACACAAATTCACATTAACATGATTCTAGTGTCTTATCAATTACAAGATCAAGATGTTTTCTTTGGATTACACACATACACACACACACACACACACACACACACACATCTTTACAAAATACATCAAACCAAACTGCCACTATAAAAAGGGAAGGAGGAGTGAAATACTCACCAACAGGAACCCAGCCTGGAAGGTGCCACCCAAAGTGTGCTTGGCACCTCCACGTGTGTCGTCCTTACCTCCACATCCATCACGGATATTTTGTTTCCAGCACACACTGCAACAGCACGATCGTCTGGACTAAACCTCAAACAGAGCACTGTTTGTAAAGGGGAGCCCAGGACAGTCCCTCGAGGAATCACCCCTAGAGCAAATTCCAGGTACGAGCGTCAGGTCATCAGAGGTCACAAGAATGGGTCCTGGACGGTTCTCTGCTCCAGGGCTACAAGCAGAGGAACAACTGGCTGGGAGGTGATAGTGGGCACAGTCTTTGTTCTAAAGCAGCTCAGTGCAGGACCAAGGTGATAAAGAAACTGGTCTTCAGATGGCCACGGGCACACAGAAGAGCTGCACAGACCAACCCAGCACTTTTCCCTGTGTCCCTTGCCATCCAGCTCTGGCAGTGACCAACTCTGACCAGTGTTGCAGACAGCGTGCTATGAGAACTCTGAACCCTGAGGCTCTTACTGCCAAGGCGACATCTCCACGGCAGCCTGCAGAGCCTTGGGTAACAATGCAGAACGTGCAGAGAAGACTGAATGGAGCTAACCAGAAAAGACAGTGCTTGCCATCTGCCCTGAGCCTCAGAGACCACTGCTAATCACCACAGATGTGTCACCAGGCAAACAAAAGACTCTGTATGTGGTGGCTCAGCTTAGCTGTCAATCTGACTACATCTGAGATCAACTAAAACCCAAGCAGTGGGCACATCTGTGAAGAACTTTCTTGGTTGGACCATCTGAGGAAGGAAGACCCACCCTAAATCCAATCGCTTGATGTTGAAGGACTTACCCTAAGTCTATAACACACCTTCAGTGACAGTCTACATAAAGAACATGAAAAGGGGAACTTTCATTCTCTGCCTGCTTGCCCTCACTCCCGCGTGCAAATTCATCTACCTTGTTCCTGGGGCATTCCTTTGCTATCAGAGCCCACTGTGAGGGGATTCTAAGATAGACGGAAGGCCAGCCGCTCTCCAGGAATTCCAAGGGACTCCAGCACCAAACTGGAACTGGTGAGACATCCAGTTTCAGGGACTGAACTGCAAAATTCCTGGCCTTTTAGGAGACAATCATTATTGATCTACACAGCCTATAAGGTGCTCTGATACTCCCCTCCACACACGTGCACACACACATATGCACACACACACAGGTGCGCACACACATATGCACACACGTGCGCACACACATATGCACACACACACGTGCGCACACACATATGCACACACACGTGCGCGCACAAAATATGCACACACACGTGCGCGCACACATATGCACACACACGTGCGCGCACACATGCACACACACGTGCGCACACACATATGCACACACACGTGCACACACACATATGCACACACACACGTGCGCACACACATATGCACACACACACACACACTCGCACACACATTCACGGAACCAGTTCTCTATGCTTCGTGCTACCAGCTCTGATCCTTCAGAGAACCCTGACTGAATGCTACAGAAAGGAATGCATGCGTCTCACAAACAAAATCACTCACTCAGGATTTGCCTTCTTTCACAAGCACCAGGGCTACACATGCTATGCCAGCCTGGGCTACACATACTATGCCAGCCTGGCCTACACATGCTATGCTAGCCTGGGCTACACATGCCAGCCTGGGCTACACATGCTATGCCAGCATCTTTTCAGCATCTGCAGGATCAGCTCCCAAGAGACAGCCTCTGCCTCTGTGGAAGATTAACGTGCATGAGGAGAAGACACAGCAGTTAACCCCAGGAGGCGAAACAGATGCCTGAGTTACAAGGAGGACCAGTGACGCAGCCCACATAAAGGCGTGGCATATCGGGGAGGGCAGAGACCAAGCAGCGGGAGGACAAGTGCAGCCAACACCTGTGTCCAGACCTAGGGACTCCGTGACGCTGGCAGTGGCTGCAACAGGCTGAGGGTGGGGCCGCATGCATGGCTCTTTCTCTGCATGGGTGAGGAGTTGCTGGGCTTTGAGGAAACACTGGACAGAAGCTGAGTAACTTTGAAAGTACCCTCGGGCTACTGAGTTGAGAATTAAACACAGGCACAGAGAGATGGAGGCAAAAGAAGATGGTTAGAAGTAAATCAGAATTCAGAAGAAGGATTTGGCAGCTTGTGCCTTTAGCACCCATGGACGTGTGACAGGTGACTAAATACAAGACAAGGTTTAAAGGTAAAACAGATGGAACTCAACAATGATTGGGTACGGAGTGAGCTGAGGTCCTAACCTGAGCGACTGAAGGACGGAGCTCTGATGAATCCAGACAGAAAGATGGTGAGAGGGGGCTCTGTAGAGCAGGAACAGCAGTTCCTGCCATCTAAAGTGCTTAGACAAGACAAGGAACTTCTGACAGGAAGTCTCTGGAGGCCGAATTAGGAGGAGCTCCAGATGGAAACAAGGGGTAAGCCTTCAGCACATGAATTGTTGGGTAAGATCATCAAGGGAATTCTGATGGGAAAAAAGAAAAACTTGTATTTCAGTGAGGGGACGCAAGTCAGAAGACGGGAGTCAAGCAGCCAAAAGTGGCTCAGAGTAAGACTGACCACAGTGGGGAGTCAAACAGCCAGCAGGGTCTCAGAGTAAGACTGACCACAGTGGGGAGTCAAACAGCCAGCAGGGTCCCAGGGCAAGACTGACCACAGAGGGGAGCCAAACAGCCAGAAGTGTCTCAGAGTAAGACTGACCACAGTGGGGAGCCAAACAGCCAGCAGGGTCCCAGGACAAGACTGACCACAGTGGGGAGCCAAACAGCCAGAAGTGTCTCAGAGTAAGACTGACCACAGTGGGGAGCCAAACAGCCAGAAGTGTCTCAGAGTAAGACTGACCACAGTGGGGAGTCAAACAGCCAGAAGTGTCTCAGAGTAAGACTGACCACAGTGGGGAGCCAAACAGCCAGAAGTGTCTCAGAGTAAGACTGACCACAGTGGGGAGTCAAACAGCCAGAAGTGTCTCAGAGTAAGACTGACCACAGTGGGGAGTCAAACAGCCAGCTGGGTCCCAGGGCAAGACTGACCACACTCACCACTGTAGAGGCAATAACCACTTCCTTCTCCAAACACAGCTACCTTCAGAGCGCCCAGGAACCAAATACAATTAGGCGCCAACTCCTGTACAGACAGAGCCACGCGGAGAGCTTCCAGCTCCCAGGAGTTACTCTCCCCTCAAACCCATAACGCAAGTAAATTCTCATCTCCAGGAGCTTCAGCATAGTAGATTAGACATGGAACGATCTGTACATACAGCGGAAGACGCCAAGTGGGCACTGGTGCTGTGATCCAGAAAGAAGCTTCTACCCAGGAGAAACCATTCAGGCATCAACATCCATGTAGGAACCTAAAACACAGTAACCATGAACACAGGAAAACAAAAACCTCACAACACTGACAACACAGACAGCTGTGGATCTACAGCCTCAGAAGTGCAGCCACTTCTAAAACAGAGGACGGTGTAGCCACGACATCAGGAGCACAGCTCCTCCAACACACACGGCCCTCTACACACAGCCTGAGCACAGCTCCTCCAACACACACGGCCGTCTACACACAGCCTGGGCACAGCTCCTCCAACACACACGGCCATCTACACACAGCCTGAGCACAGCTCCTCCAACACACACGGCCGTCTACACACAGCCTGAGCATAGCTCCTCCGACACACACGGCCGTCTACACACAGCCTGAGCACAGCTCCTCCAACACACACGGCCGTCTACACACAGCCTGAGCACAGCTCCTCCAACACACACGGCCGTCTACACACAGCCTGAGTACAGCTCCTCCGACACACACGGCCGTCTACACACAGCCTGAGTACAGCTCCTCCAACACACACGGCCGTCTACACACAGCCTGAGCATAGCTCCTCCAACACACACGGCCGTCTACACACAGCCTGAGCATAGCTCCTCCGACACACACGGCCGTCTACACACAGCCTGGGCACAGCTCCTCTAACACACAGAACCATCTGTCCACAGCCCCAGAGAAGCTAAGGAACAAGAAGGACCCTAAGAGGGAAATGCATGGATCACCCTAGGAAGGGGAGATAAGATTTCCAGAGTAAATTGGCAGTGGGGGATAAGGGATGGGATGGGTAATGAAAACATGAGGGAATGGGATGGTCAAGTTGAGGGAGGGACAGAGAGGGAGAGCAATGAAAGAGACATCTTGATAGAGGGAGCTGTTATGGGGTTAGGGAGAAATCTGGTGCTAGGGAAATTCCCAGGAATTCACGGGATGACCCAGGTAAGACTCCTAGCAGTAGTGGAGTGGGTGCCTGAACTGACCTTCTCTAATCAGATTGGTGACTACCCTAATTGTCATCATAGAACCTTCATCCAGTAACTGATGGAAGCAGATGCAGAGGTCCACAGCCCAGCACTGGGCTAAGCTCCTGGTCCAGTCAAAGAGAGGGAAGACAGGTTATATGAGCAAGGGGTATTAAGATCCTGATGGGGAAACCCACTGAAACAGTTGACCCGAGCTAGTGGGTGCTCGGGACTCTGGACTAACAGCTGTGGAGGCCCTCTGAATGTGGGCGACAGTTGTGTGGCTTGGTCTGTTTGTGGGATCCCTGGCAGTGGGACCAGAATCTATCCCTGGTGCATGAATTGGCTTTTTGGAGCCCATTCCCTATGGTGGGATACCTTGCTCAGACTTGATGCGGGGGGGGGGGTCTTGATCCTGCCTCAACTCGATATGCCAAGCTTAGTTGACTCCCCATGGGAGGGATTACCTTCTCTGAGGAGCCGATGGAGGAAAGTGGGGAGAAAGAGGAGGAGAGGGAGGGGGAACTGTAGTTGGTATGTAAAATTAATAGAAAATTTAAAATAAAAAACAGCATAGATTTCTCTATTAGATTACAGGGTAGAAGGGATTGTCTGGTAATTGCTGCCATGACTTGTGAAATCGTTCTTACTAAAAAATATTGTTAAATTGTGCAGAGACACAAACCTGTCTGGCTATGTTCCTGGCTCACTTCGCTCACAGCACTGAGGAACACACAGTTTCACAATTCTGTGATTACCTGGCATCTCTAAACACAATCCGATAAACACACATCTGGGATGTTACCTGGCATCTCTAAACACAATCCTATGAACACACATCTGGGATGTTACCTGGCATCTCTAAACACAATCCTATGAACACACATCTGGGACGTTACCTGGCATCTCTAAACACAATCCTATAAACACACATCTGGGACGTTACCTGGCATCTCTAAACACAATCCTATAAACACACATCTGGGATGTTACCTGGCATCTCTAAACACAATCCTATGAACACACATCTGGGATGTTACCTGGCATCTCTAAACACAATCCTATAAACACACATCTGGGACGTGGGCCCACCTGAGCCATCAGCCTCAGCTGGGAAAGCTCTTATCACACACACTTCCTCAGTCCCTGCCGGCCAGGCCCTTCACACCCAGTCCCTGCAGCCATGTCCTTCCGTGTCTACCCCAGCCCCAGCTGAGTCTCCCCCATCTTCAGCTGCAGTCACAGTTCTGCAGAAGTCACCTGTGTGCAAGCATGCTGTCCTAAGTGGGAAACGTCCACGCAGAGAGCAAGCCTTACCCCTTCGCCACTGTGTTTGCAACATGAAACACAGCAAGCACCGAGGTTATCTACACAGGAATGAGGTAAGACATCAAACTGCCCACGGATCCCTGGAGGTCTAAATATCAATACCAACAAGCCTCTGCATTTGTATATCACACAGCAAAGGTCAGCGGGGTTGGTGTCGAGGTACATTTATTTAGATACCTGTAGCACTGAAGGGACTGTAAAAGGCCCTACTCCTGACGTTATAAGGGTACTTATAGAAACGATTCACTCCTGCATGGTGCTAGGATTAAACCATGGTCTCCTCCATGGAAGGTGTCTTAATTAGGACTTCTGTTGCCATGATAAAATGTGATGGCCAAAAGGACAGGGATGAAAGGTTTATTTCATCTTACACCTTACAGGGCATTGTCCAGGAAAGTCAGGGCAGGAACTCAAGATAGGAACTGATGCAGAATCCATGATGGAACACTCATTACTGACTTGTTTCTCATGGCTTGATCAATTTTTTTTTAATACCCCTGGACCACCCGCCTGGGATCACATGACCATGGTCTGGGCCCTTCTATTCCAATCACCCATCAAGAAAATGCCCTCATGTCTGCCTAGAGGCCAATCTTATGGAGGCCTTTTCCTCACCTGAGGTTCCCTCAGATGACTCAGACTGACTAGGACGCGGTCTGACCAGGAAGGCCGTGAGCACTCTCCCTACACGCGGATGCGTCACCAGCACCTCGCCACAGGAATGGTGCTGAGCTGTGCTTCCCACCTCTGCTTACCTTTGAGTGTCTTCTCTCGGCATGCGGCCACATTCCACATTATAATACAATCATGGGAGGCAGAACAGAGTTGATGTGGATCTATTTGATTTCCAAAAACCACAGCGGTAATCAGCTGATGGTGTCCTTGTAAAGTGAGGAGCTTAAAAAACAAATAGGTTGATTATAACATTGAAAATATATAGAGAAACAATATAATTTCAAACCTGGGCTTGGTTTTTAATTCATTAAAACTCCCCGCATGCAATGCATCACTATTGGCTGTTACCATGAATTGTTACAACGAGGCAGGGACTCATGCTTCTCTTCCTTACTATGCATTAACAAATGTGTACTGAGTACTCAATGGATGCAGAAGAGGTGCTGGCTATACTGACAGCTAAGAAGAGAGGAGCTGGCAGAGGATGAGCACATTTGGACCATTAGACAGCAGGGATACAGAGGCTCTCCTGGCTACAACAAATAAGGATGTAGGGTGTGTGGCTTGAGACTGCTGCAGACACTATACGTGCCAAGACACTGAAACCAGTACTCAAGTACAAGCAGAGTGATACTGGGATGTATGTGTGTATGAGTGCGGAAGAGACATTAGCAATCAGAACTTGTAGGCTAGAGAATTAGCAAATCTGTTGTAGATAGAGAGAGGGGACAAACAAACTCCCATAGTCAAAAGAAAAGGGAAAGGCGTACAAATGGAAGATGGGGTGAGGGGCCAGGATGTCGGGGTGCGTCAGTCCTTTGGAAGTTCAAGTGCACAGAAGTTGACAATAAGCAATTTGGGATAAGGGGTATTATTGGACAGGACAAGAAACACTCCACTCCTGGTAACACAGGCTTGTCTAATGGCACACGATCCTCGGTGAGAAAGACAAGAAAACCGGAAGACATGCAAGACTTAATGGCTTTTTTTAAAAAAAAGATTTATTTATTAAGTAGACAATGTACTGCTGGCAAGGAAGGCTCCAGGTCTCATCACAGATGGCTGTGAGCCACCATATGGTTGCTGGGAACTGAACTCAGTTCCTCTAGAGCCAGTGCTCTTAGCCTCTGAGCCATCTCTCCAGCCCTGGCTTTTCTTGAAGACATGAGAAAATGATCACAGGACCTGTAGGCACCTGTCCTACAATGACATCATCCCAAGGGCTGGGGCTGTAGCCCAGGTAGAGCATTTGCCTACCATCCATGAGGTCCTGGGTCTGATTCCTAGTACTCCCAGAAAGAAAGAAAATCTCCCTCAAAAGTAATGGTCAGACATTCTATAAAACACAGTTGAGAAACTTAGATATTAAACATTAAAAGACCTAAGAACTGAGATACAATATAACCAAATGTATCCTTTTCAAGAACATATCAAAATACCATATAAGAGGAGGGACGGACTGTTCATTCTGTCATGCTGATCTTAAATAAAAATCCCGAAATCAAGTTAAGTGCCTTAACGTAGGAGATGTAAGAAAAAAATAAGGATGGATAAACACATTTCTGCTAAAATTCAACACACTAGGACAGGAGCATCATGCTGCCAACATCCAGCCTTAGAATAGGAATCCAAAAAAGACCAAATACAAGAAGCAAAGAAACTCCTGCCCTTATCATGGCAAGGTATCAGAAGCAAACATAAATCCTATCTGAAGAAGGAAGTTCATCCTGAACAATCTATAAATATCTTCTTCGCACCAACATGAAAAAAAAAAGATAACCTAACAGAAAAATAAACAAACAAACAAAAATTCAAGAGATCCAGCAAAAGGGGAAGGCCCTGGACACACACTCCAGCAAAGTGTGTATCTAAGTGGCCACTCATCATGCAGTAAGACTCTGGCTCGTAGGCATCATAATGCATGAAAGAATGTGTAATGGGGGACTGCTATTCTACCAGGGCTAACATGAAAGGGTCAAGTGTGATCAGCTGTGGCTCTGACCATCAGCAAAGACACAGCTTTATAGTCACTTGAGAAACTCCCAAATAATATCTATTAAGTCTGTGCATCTCCTGTAACTCAACCATTTCCATGTGTGCCCCCAGAAAACGGCAAGAAACAAGTAAACAAACAGATAAAAGAAAGCAAACTTCCACCAACAGTACTGGATGAAATAAATGGTCTATTTGGTGTAAGCCGTGAACATGAAGAGGTACTGGACTCTTCTAAAGGCATGTGAAGGAAAGAGATGCTAGCAGAATGTACAATGAGAAATTCCATTCCCATCAAGTTAAAACATGAGGGAACTGTGCCTCTTTGCCAGAAGTCAAGATGGCGTTGCGTTTGGTAGGAGAAGAGACCTGGCCTGGCCATGGTTTCCCAGGTGACACTTTTCTCCTAAACATTTTATTCGTCACTGCAAAGCAAGAAAGCTCAAGCTGAGTATGAATGGAGGAGGCTTCCTTGAGTTAGGATGAGCTTTTTCTTGTTCATATTCGTTAAAGACTTTTTAAAGAAAGTCAATTCCATCAGGCAGGGATGGCAGGCACATTTAATCCTAGCACTCAGGAGGGAGAGGCAGGCAAATCTCTATGAGTTCAAGGCCAACCTGGTCTACAGAATAAGTTCTAGGACAGCTCACAGAGAAGTCCTGTCTTGAAAAAATCAAAAAAGAAAAGTAAGTTAATTCCAGCCCATTTATATTGTAGAAATAAGAACTTAACAAAATGATTGTTTCTCAACACCGCTCTGTCATAGTTCACAGTCGACTCCATGGTTGCTAACATTTCCAGAGTATGAGAGAAATTAAGAGACAAGGCAAGGTCTCTATGACCCTGGATCTCACAAGAACACCCTTGGTTTGTGACCTGCCTGGTGAGAAGGGTCCCTGGGGCTCCACACACAGAGATGGTTCCCATCTAAAGGAAAAGCACAGTACTGTGTGCTGCAAGCAAGTGGAACATGGGCTGTGGACTTCTTGGACTCAACCAGGTATCTTTCTGCAACTATATCACTGGAGTGGGCATCAGTGGAGGGCATCTCTGGAACTGTGTCCATTATCAGTCTGAAAATACAAAGCAAGTGCAAGGTGAGGGCAGGTCAGCATGAAAGTCTAGTTAAGTCATCATATTAGCCTGAGTACACATATCACACTTACCCACTCATCCCCACCTCCCCCCAAAATGGAAAAGGACCCCGTAAACAAGGAATGACCTCTACTGCTTTCCCATGATCTCCACTTCCAGGCCTTCCTCCACCTTCTGGGTCTCGTTCAGGACCAGGAAGGTGAACAGCCACCTCCCAGTGGCCTGGCCTGACGGAGGGCCCCTGCATAAGTGGTGTGGTAATTCAAATGTAATTGGTCCCCATAAGATCACAGGGAGTGGCACTATTAGGAGGTGTGGCTTTGTGGAATAGGTATGACCTTGTTGGAGGAAGTGTGTCACTGTGGAGGTGGGGTTTGAGGTCTCATATATGCTCAAGCCATGCCTAGTGAACAGACTACTTCCTGATGCCTGTCAGTCAAGGTATAAGACTCTCAGGTCCTTCTCCAGCACCATGTCTGCCTGCATGCCACCATGCTGAACCATGATGATGATGGACTGAACCTCTGAGGCTGTAAGCCACCCCAATTAAATGTTTTTCCTTTATAAGAACTGCCATGGTCGTGGTGTCTCTTCACAGCAATGGAAACTATATTTGAGACAAGTGGAGTTGGTGATGAACTCCAGTAAGAACCAGGAACCCTCACAGCAGCCCTGGGATGCACTTAAATATCTCAGTTCTCTGGTAAGAGTTAGTTTACTATGGGCTACATCATCTGTGGTTCGTGGCTAAGTATCACCAAGCATACTTTAACAAAAATGCTTCAGATATTTTATTTACTTTACTGGATAGACCCATGTGGCACTAGGCTAGAAGATTCCTTGATGCCACTCCTTCCCACATCCCACTGTGAGCACAGATGTACTTGACGGCACACCCAACAAATTTTGAAGCAGGTGGTTTCTGGTCATCACGATGTCCACACCTTGCTATAAACAGAGCTGATCACGCCCTAGTCCAGTCTTTAGAACCTTGTCATTGGAAGTGAAAGTGTCTCTAAGAACAAACATTCTTGCTGAGAACTACAAATAGTGGAATTTAAATAAAATACAGAGTAACTGATTTCTGGGCATTTACAGTAAACCTTGTAAAACTGGGTATTAGATGTTCTGACAAGTGTTCTGGCTGCATGTCTGTGTTTGATGAAATCATGTGCCCCTGTTCCTGCAGTGCCCATTACAGGTGATTCTAATTTATGCTCATGTATTTTAAAATATAACATATTGCAGCCCAAGACTATAGGAACTAATGCTGCTGTTTTGTTTTTATGGGCATGCTGGGCCTGGGGAACTGCCTTCTAAGTATCTGTTTCTGCTCACAGGTTAACGCTGCTCTCAGCTGTGCTCAGGGAAGCTTCCTTTTAAAGTGGGCAGCGGTTACTGCAGAGACTAAATACAAGTGACTGTGGAATGACCAGTCACTAAGAGACATCTGTATTACTCCCTCCAAGGCTCAGGGATGTCAAGGAGGAGAGGAAAGAGGGTAAGAGCCAGAGAAAGAGGTGGAATGTTGTGAAACAGTCTTCTGGGCAGGGCATGGCCAATGCCCTCTTGCGAATCCACAGCATCTGTGATTATCTATGTGAAACTGAGCCTGTCAAGATTCTGTCGTGGAGGAGGGTGTTCACGAGTCCCCACATCTTCCTCGGGATTTATGGGTAATTTATAGTTAATAGCTGCTAGGGAAGAGAGACGCTTCCTTCAGTGGCTCCATACTGGTAAGGGGCCCATGTTTCTGTCAATAGCCTTTCACCCGCTTTCTTCAGTGGCTACATACTGGTAAGGGGCCCATGTTTCTATCAATAGCCTTTCACCCTTGCTCCTGTAAACACTCATTGGGCCGCAGAAAAAAAAATGATATAAAAAATAGAAGAACTAATTGGGAAGAGCGTGCAATTAGTTGGGGTGGGAGATGTGAATATGATCAAAACATACACGTGTGTAAAATGTCACAAGGGAAATCATCGCTGTCTAGTTAATACATGCAAATAAAAATAATTAAACTGGGGCCTGAGCATCAGAAATCTGTCAGCTTCCTATGAATGCAGTATGACCAGCCACTGCACACTCCAGGCATCCCTAAGACTCCCTCCATTTCAGATCACACATGTTCTATGTTCAACCATCCCCACCTCCCGTGATGCCTCTTCTCCCATCCCCAATATCCATTCTAGTCCAGGTCTCTACCAACATTCCAGGTTAAACTAACAAATCTCAGAAATCAAAGTGGTACTCTGTTATCAGAGGACATGCAGTGTTTGACCTCCAGGGCCTCAGTTATCTTAATGCATTTTCCAGTTCCATCCACTACTCTGCAAAGTTCACATTTTTGTTTTTCTTTACAGCTGAGTAAAATTCTATTGTGCACATGCACCACATCCTTCTTGTCCATTCGTTGATAAATGGACATCTAAGCTGGCTCCATCTGCTGCTGTGAGCGGAACGGCAGTGGACAGATGTGCCAGTGTCTCTGCAGTAGGATGCACAGTCCCTTGGACATGTTCCATCCCGGTACAGTTGGATCATAAGCACTCTTGTGTTTGTTTGGGAACTGCCAGGCTGATTTCTGCAGCAGCTGCACAAGCTCACCCTCCTACCAACAGCAGCTAAGCATTTCCAGTCTCCACATCCACACCAGCATTTGCTGTCATTTGTGCTTGTGGTGGTGGCCACCATGGCTAGAACGAGGTGGAATCTCAATGTAGTTTTAATCTGAACTTCCCAGGTAGCTAAGGATGTTAACACGATTTTAGTGTTCACTAGACATGTATAAACAGGTCAACTTCTTCCTTGAACTCTGTTCCGTTCCATAGGCCATTTTTAATTGGGTAGTTTGTTTAGGTTTTTTTTTGGGGGGGGGTGGATCCTTTGTATATCCCACACGATAATCTGATCAAACACATAGCTAGCAAAGATTTTCAGCCACTGCATTGTCAGAGTTATACAGTCTTCCCTGCGCCCTTAAGTGAAGTTTATGCTCAACCATTTCCTTTGGCGGTTTCAGTTTCAAAGGCCTCAGTTTTATACCCAGCTCAAACTACCACTAGTCTACTAAAGAACACGCCCATGAAACTGTAACACAAGATGATCACAGACCAGACCTGGCACACAGCAGGCACCCATACACACTCACGAGGGACCAACACAGGGCAGGCACTTGTGCATATCTGTGACTAAGGGCCCCGTACTATCCCTCATCTTCAGGCAACCTGCCTCTTCCTCCAACTCAAACAGTTGCCTTGTGGATTAGCAGTGTGAACTAAATTAGAATATAAACTCTCCAATCTCCCCAAACCCCAGCTACCACGGCTTGGAATGCCCTATATAGCTGGAGCTTTTGTTTCTGGGACTGGTGCTGGTGTCTTCCGTCGGCCACAGATTTGCTTCTGAAGAACAACTCTTGTCTGCCAGTGAGGGCAAGAATCTGCAAGCCCGCCCTGGCTATGGAAACAGATATCTGCTTAGAGACACTGAAAGATGGATCCGCAGACGCTAGGGTTTCTAACAGTGAACAGACTCGGCAACACTATGGGGCATACCCAAGCTTAGGACCACAGTAGGTGAGACCGGAACAATGCCCTGCAGCACGGATGAACCTGTGGGTGCTAGGGGCTAATTGAGGGAGTCTAACGTGCTTCCTAGGTTGTTGGCCTAAGCAACGAGGCTGCTGTTTCTAAGACACAACAGCGTGTAGTATCATAAATTAACTTGGGAATGTGGTGATTAGAATCTGCAAAGCTTCCATGTGGCATTCTCTAGGCTCCGAGTCCAACTTTCTAGCATGGGAAGAAACAGGAGCCCGTTTCCTACCCCATGGGGTGTAAATTCAGAGAGTAGCAATTTGAGTGCCTCGTGCTGCTCTTAGCATCCAGGGGCTGGCAGGATGGGTGAGTCTAAACACACGGGAATATGAAAGGAGACATGACATTAACTGATGGGGGAGAGTCTTCTGTTTTGTGTTAATTTCATTGGTTAAATAAAGAGACTGCCTTGGCCCTTTAATAGGACATAAAATTAGGTAGGCGGAGTAAACAGAACAGAATGCTGGGAGAAAGAAGCTGAGTCAAGGAGTCACCATGATTCTCCTACCGGATACAGTCACAGGTTAAGATCTTCCCTGGTAAGCCACCTTGTGGGCTACACAGATTATTAGAAATGGGTTAGGTCAATATGTAAGAGCTAGCCAATAAGAGGCTGAAACTAATGTGCCAGGCAGAGTTTAAAAGAATACAGTTTCCATGTAATTATTTTGGGGCATAAGCTAGAGCTAGCTGGCGGCCGGGAGCTGGGGCGGCAGGGAAGCAGCCCGCAGCTCCTCACAACAATTAACACTCTACAAGATCCCACATCTCAGGTGGAGCAGGGAAGGCAAGCCTCTGAGAAAGACAGTAAGTGCAGGAAATTCTATGGTAAGAGCCCAAACACATATACAAACACACGTGGTCATGGGCACACACATACATACCAACTCATACTCACCACACTTGAGCATATACCATACACACATAAATAGGACTGGTAGAGAAGGAATATGGTAAAAAAAAAAAACAAACTTAAGGACACTGTGTTGGTCAGAATTCTCTAGAGCAACAGAACTGAGAGAAGCAATCAATACAGACAGCGGTTTTATTGAAGTGGCTGTAGTCTAGCTAAGCCAACTCTGGAAGTCCACACATCCAGTAGTGTTCAGTTCACAAGGCTGAATGCTCTGCAGTATATGCCAGGACGCCAAAGTAGGCACTTTGTGCCCATGATGGGATGAAGTCGAGTCAGAGTAAGGGCAAGCAGAAGACAAAGAACTTCTTTCTTCCTTGTCGTTTCTATACGCTGCCATGAGGTGTGGCCCAGGTTACAAGTGTGTCTTCTCACTTCAGATGACTAAGAATAAAAACCTCTCACAGGTGTGCCCAGCCACTTGGGCTTTAGTAAAGTCCAGATGTGGTCAAAGTCAATAACCAAGAATAAATATCACAGAAAGTGCCACATCTTTTTAATATAGTATGATTTATTCCTTGAGAATTCCATACAGTTACACAATGTATTTTGGTCATATCCAGTCTTTCTCCTTTCTCCTTCAACTCCTCCTGGACTTGCCTACCATCACATGCTCCTCCCATCTTCCTGTCCTCTTCCTTTTTGTTCTTTGAAATAACCCATGAGCACAGGTCTGTGGCTATTCAGCCGGGCATGAGCAACCTCCCAGGGGCCACACCACCAAAGAAAATAGACTCTCTCTCCCCTAGAAGCTATCAGTTGCCCATAGTTGTTCACGTAGGGAGGAGGTCTCAGGGATGAGGTCTCATGTTGGAGTTTTGATGAGTCTGACCTTGTAGAAGTCTTGTACTGTCACAGAACTCAGAAGTAAAAACAGAAAGCAAACAAAACAGCCCCTGGCATTCAGCAGCTGGCATTCCTGAAACTGTTTCCAAGCAGGAGTAAGTATAAATCCACCTTAGTGTGCTGAGATCTCACGAGAGGGAAAGTGGCTGTCCAGTGTGAAACAGTCATAGGAGACAGCCTTGAACATCAAGGGAAGGGAAGCCCAACTGTGCAGACACATGGCTGTCTTCAAGAGGTGAGTCCAGGGTCCAAAGCCCTGTCGTCAACCTGGTACAGCTCACACTGCTGCTGCAACCTCTCTGTGCTGCTGACACTTGACCTTCTCAGCGTAGCACCTGCTTCTCCTGGATGCAGCAGTGTGCAGCAGTCAGAGATGTGGGGGAATCTGGAAAACCAGGCCATTCTACAGGAAGGCTGAGAGACACACACTTGCAGCTGCAGAGCCCTGGGTTGGCTAACTAACAGTCTGTCCTCTCTGATCAGAGCTCAGATGGGCCCCTAAAATTGATTGTCATGACAGAGCTAGTTTTTATGTGAACACATTTGTTTTTCTAATCAATAGCCTGGCAGTCGTCTATCGGTTTTTCACCCAATACTTTTGGCTTTTTCCCTAGAGCCACGGGAATGTAGCAAGACCTGCACATCCCCAGCTCTCTAGAAGGCAGGGCAGCTGAGCAGCAAAGCTCCATCAAGTAGAGCTTCACAACAGTTACCCCACTGGTGCACAGGCGTGGTCTAGACAGTCCCCAGAGCAGGCATCGTCTGCACATCCCCAGCTCTCTAGAAGGCAGGGCAGCTGAGCAGCAAAGCTCCATCAAGTAGAGCTTCACAACAGTTACCCCACTGGTGCACAGGCGTGCTCTAGACAGTCCCCAGAGCAGGCATCGTCTGCACTCCCCAGCTCTCTAGAAGGCAGGGCAGCTGAGCAGCAAAGCTCCATCAAGTAGAGCTTCACAACAGTTACCCCACTGGTGCACAGGCGTGGTCTAGACAGTCCCCAGAGCAGGCATCGTCTGCACATCCCCAGCTCTCTAGAAGGCAGGGCAGCTGAGCAGCAAAGCTCCATCAAGTAGAGCTTCACAACAGTTACCCCACTGGTGCACAGGCGTGGTCTAGACAGTCCCCAGAGCAGGCATCGTCTGCACATCCCCAGCTCTCTAGAAGGCAGGGCAGCTGAGCAGCAAAGCTCCATCAAGTAGAGCTTCACAACAGTTACCCCACTGGTGCACAGGCGTGCTCTAGACAGTCCCCAGAGCAGGCATCGTCTGCACTCCCCAGCTCTCTAGAAGGCAGGGCAGCTGAGCAGCAAAGCTCCATCAAGTAGAGCTTCACAACAGTTACCCCACTGGTGCACAGGCGTGGTCTAGACAGTCCCCAGAGCAGGCATCGTCTGCACATCCCCAGCTCTCTAGAAGGCAGGGCAGCTGAGCAGCAAAGCTCCATCAAGTAGAGCTTCACAACAGTTACCCCACTGGTGCACAGGCGTGCTCTAGACAGTCCCCAGAGCAGGCATCGTCTGCACATCCCCAGCTCTCTAGAAGGCAGGGCAGCTGAGCAGCAAAGCTCCATCAAGTAGAGCTTCACAACAGTTACCCCACTGGTGCACAGGCGTGGTCTAGACAGTCCCCAGAGCAGGCATCGTCTGCACATCCCCAGCTCTCTAGAAGGCAGGGCAGCTGAGCAGCAAAGCTCCATCAAGTAGAGCTTCACAACAGTTACCCCACTGGTGCACAGGCGTGGTCTAGACAGTCCCCAGAGCAGGCATCGTCTGTGTGCAGACGGACTTGGCTGTGTTAAACTACTGACATTCTGAGATTACTTTCCACACTTCTCCAGACCAACACATAACCAGACACCTCGAAAGAGGATTTGGTGATACTGTGGTTCACTGCTGGGTAACCTGACCAAGTTGGAGGCAAAGAAAGTCCTACAAGACCCAGGAGAGCCCAATGTTCATGTCATACTAACAAAACACATGCTAAGAATTTCTAAGAGCCTGGAAGCCTGACTTGAGCTCTACAGGAAATTATCAGAAAGAAAGTTAGTAGCCCAGGCATAAGCCTAATGTGAGAGAAGCAGAAAGTGCGCATAAGCATGGAGGCTTCCAGGCTGGGCTCAGACATCTCAAGGTGCCCAAGTCAGGCACAAAGAATGGTCAAGACTTGGCCTTTTAGCCAAAAGCAATTCCTGAACAGCTAGGGCTCCAGGGATTAATCCTGTCACAAATTGTTTTTAGATAAAAGAACAAATTACTTTTAGTCCATGTTGTAGTGATATATTTTGTTTGTAATCTAACAAATAAAGCTTGCCTGAATATCAGAGTGCAGAGCTAAGTCACTAATTAGCCATAAGGCCAGGCAGTAACAGCACACACCATTAATCCCAGTACTCAGGAGACGGAGGCAGATGGATCACTATTCAAGGCCATCCTTCACTACATGAAGTTGATCTAATCTAAAAGAAAAACAGAGTCAGACAGCAGTGGTTTACCCTTTAATTGCAGCACTAGGGAGACAGAAAGGGATATGGCTGGGTGGAGAGAGGAATGTAAGGTGGGAGAAGACAGGAGCTCAGAGGCAGTCTGAGGATGCGGTCTGAAGAAGAAGTCTGAAGATGCAGTCGGAGGACCCTGTCTGAACACAGGATTGCCCTTTTGGTCTGAGGATTCGGTAGAGGTAAAAGTCTCTCTAGTGGCTGGCTGCATTGCTTCTCTGATTTCTCAACTTTCACCCCTGTTGCCTGAGGTTTCTGTCCTGCCTGGTCCTACAGCCATTCAGTCCCAAATAAATACACCGAGGTCTATATTAATTATAAACTTGTAAAACTTTAAGACAATTCTGAAGCCATGTTTGAGGCCTCTCAGCAATAGTGTTCCCTTCCCTCCTAAGAACCAAGGACCTAACAGTTACAAATGCACATACTGAAATGTTGGGAACTTTCCATTTCCCTGAGTCTTTGTGAATGTTCTCCAGAAATTGGGGTAAGATAACCCTTACGTGTTGACTCAGTTCCTGATGTTTTGACTCAGTCACTGGGAAAGGGGCAAAGTGACCCTCAGATGTTTTCCCTTACCTCATCTGATCTGGCAACCACCTCCAGCCAATTATTGGTAATAGCCCTTTTGAATAAGTCAATCATAACAATCAAAGAACAACCCCAGACACCCCCTCCCTTGCTTCTGTGGCTTTTTCTGCTTCTGTACCAGCTATCCGGGGTCTTTCTGGCCTCTCTAATACTGAAAGACCCTGTCATGACAGAATGAATAAAATCCTCATGCTTTTACATTAGCTGTGGTGTGAGAGATGGTCTCTTGAGGCAACTCCTCCTCAGTGATTGGACGCTAGGGTCCAACAAACTGATTGGTCTATTAGCTTAAGCTTCTCATTAATAAATTCTTATATCTTACATTAACTCATTATTCTCATCTGTGTTAGTCACGTGGCTTGGTATCTTTTTCTGCAAGGCAATCACATCTTGCTATCTTGCTTCTTCTGCTGCTGGGTCATGAATGACAACTGAGACTTTCCTCTTCCCATAACTCTCATTGTCAAGCCTCTACTACCTACTCGGTCGCTGTCATCTACCTATACTTCCTGCCTGGCTACTGGCCAATCAGTATTTTATTAAAAATAATACAAGTGACAGGATAAAAGACCATATTAGTTATAAGACTTAATAAGAAGCCTGAGCTAATATGCCAATCAGTTTATGATTAATGTAGACCTCTGTGTATTTCTTTGGGACTGAATGACAGTGGGATCTGGTGGGACAGAAACTTCTGTCAACAAATGGTGCCCAATGTGGACATCTACCTCCACATAAAGTCTGAGAGAACTTGGGAAGTTATTCTAGATAGAAAAGAATAGTTAGACACGGCTTCTTGATAGCAACACTTTCTTGGGTGAGCTCTGTTTGCTAGAGGCAAGCGCTCTCATTTAAGAGAGGCTTTCTGACTCAGCTTTAACTATAAAACCTTGCATCTCTTTCAAGAGATCCTGCCACAAAATGCTTAAATGATGTTGATGAAAAGCTGACTGTATACTTTTTGGTGATGGCAGGGACCTTGAAACACCATAGAGCTGTGGCAATAAACATGTCTCTGGCAGTACCTCAGCCATGAGGCTAGACCCTCAGAAAAATAGCTGAGAAATAGGCTGAATCCAGCTATGAAAGCCATGACTTTAATCCTAGCCATATTGCTTAGAAAACTAAAGACTCATGTGGTCAAAAAAGAAGAGATATACAGTAAAGATATATTCAAAGATGAAGAAAACCTCTAAACGGTTTACTGTATATTTAAAAATATATGAGGGCTTAGGTGGGGAAAGGGATAAATTCCTTAAAAGAAAAAAGAAAGTAGTTTGGTGTAGTGGCACACACCTTTAATCCCAACACTTGGGAGGCAGAGGCAGGAGAATCTCTGTAAGTTCAAAGACAGTCTGGTCTACAGAGTGAATTCCAGGACAGCCAAAGATACACAGAGAAGCCCTGTCTCAAAAAGCCAAAAAATAAAAATAAAAGAAATAGAGTTTAAAATAAAGCCAGATAAGGATGAAAAATACACAGAGAGTCTGGACACTGTATGTTATTGTGTTGTCTCTGAATTGTTTGATGGCTGAGGAAGGAGCAAAAGCTGCTAAAAGACATTTGATTATAACTGCTGCTGGATTAAGTTTCGACTTTAAAATTTATGTCAAAAGGTATGTTACTTTGGAGAAAAGGTTTTGCTTTTGTTTCCACAGGAAATGAGAGGCTGTGGATTCATTCTGGGCTAAGAAAAATCAGGTCTGGTAAAGGAAGAACCCTGAGAAATCTCCGATAGGAACAGATGGCCCAGATGTCTAAGTTCTACATCCAGAACAGTTCAAAGACTGCTGCCTGAGATGATCAAGCCTCACAGGATACTCCAGTCAGGACTTGATCATAATT